>NC_133324.1:698783100-699109766 GCF_042186555.1 Aquarana catesbeiana
GTAGTGGTAGTAATAAGTGGTGTTGTCTCAAAGATACATTGAAAAATACATTGTATATTACAATATTGAGAAATAGTAGATAGAACTGCTAGATGTAAAGACTGTCTTAAAACAGTTGAATCAAGCAAGTTACAAGGGCATGCAGACAGTTTTATTGAGTAGGTGAACCCTACGAACTGTGTCAAAAAAAGTCAGGCAGAGGGCAAAGGAAGAGTCACTAATATTGCTCTTGTTCTCCCTGTAGCCAATCCTTCCCCTATTACTGATTTACAATGCCTTGTTCTGAACTGTGTCTCTGTGTTAAGTCAGGTATCTTTGTAGAGAAAGAGTGGTTTGCTTCCTCAAGTCAAAGTCTCCAACAAGCATGACAGTGAGCAGCATGTAGGTAGATGATAGGCTGTAGTATAACCATCAACCTGAAGGCTGCACTGTGCTGCTTTTTTAGGCTGGTGGGAGACCATTGAGGATTATTTTGTCCACTATTATGGTCTCCAGGTGACCATCTTAGGGAGGCTGTAATCTCCAATTGGATGCCATAATTGTGTAAGATTTGGCCAGCCATCTTGACTCAGAGGGGGTGATTTACTAAGAAGAAGGCACTGCACCAGTTCGTAAAGAAAAGTCCTTAATTGAACGTGCGAACCGGCGCACATTGAAGTGCAAATAGCAATAATAAATAATAAATACTCGCATATGTTAACTGCAACTGTCGCTAGGGTAACTGCGGTTTTCTCATTGATAATAGCACTCGCCCAATATAATTGGTTAATTTCATCTCATTGGATGTGTCTTGTTAGGCAATTAGTAGGTTTTCTCAGTTAATTAACCATTTTTATGCTAATCTCATTCCTATCACTTCTAATATGTCTTTGAAATGTGTTTTTTTCTTTTTTTATCCAAATCTTTCAATACATTACAGAGAAAAATTTCTAAACCCAATAAATTAATATTTTCAGATCTTGATCTTTAAAGGTGACCATACACTGCAATCAGTTAGATCTTAAATAAATTAGATTTAGTGCAAGAGCCTATTTGATTTCCTATAATTTTAATTGATTGTTCAAGTGTTTCTTCCTATTACCTATTTTGCCCAAGTTGTACAGAGATTGGCCGATCAGATTACATAGCGCATGACCATCATAAGTGCCAAATTTGGAATGTAGATGTGCAATGACCCACTTGTATTTTCTAACTATATATCTTGGGCATTATACAAGGCACATGAAAAAACACCTTTTTTCAAGACATGCTAGAGTGATCAGGAAACTTCAAACTAAGGCACTCCGGCTGTTGCGGAACTACACATCCCATGAGGCACTGTAAAACTCCGACATTCACAGTCATGACTAGGCATGATGGGAATTGTAGTTCCTGAACAACTGGAGGGCCGTAGTTTGAAGACCCCTGTGCTAGACCATTATTATGCCCCCAGAATTGGGAGTGTGGCATCTACCCAACTTCTCTCTGCTGGTGGACACAAGAACCTATATATATATATATATATATATATATATATATATATATATATATATATATATATATATATATATATATACACACACACCCACACACACACACTGAAGCAGGAAGCAATATACATTGGCTCAGAAGTGGATCTGTACACAGGAAGTAGGTGTGTGTTTTGAAGCCAAATCATTTAGACATACACACATGACCAACACAAACACCACCCCATGTAAAAAAAAAATAAAAATGATCTTAATTTGCAAATAAGGATCATCTCTTCCTCAGAGAACAGTGAGCGGGGCATGGTGGTGGGAAGAAATTAGCAGCAGTACAAGCAACTTCCTGTAGGGGCGTTATGTTATTCCTGTGTACTGGCCACTGCTTTCGGGAACCAGATATGCGCCACAGGTACATACCTCCCCGCACACAGCAGTTGCGCATCTCACATACACAGCGGTCTCGCATCTAGATGCATTTGGCGCATCTAGCTGCAGGAACCCAATTTTTAGGGAAATTAATAGTAAAGCAGATGCAGATTTCCAGGAATTGACTAACAAATGTTTATAGTGAAACACAACTGGTGTTTACTATTAAACAAGGTCTAAATGGGCCATTGACATGCATCACAGTTGAACTTAGGAATGTGTCTTTGCAAAGTTAAACAAATTGAAATCATTTCTTATTTTTGCTTGGGGATAGAGTGCAGAGGGATTAGAAGTCTTGTCAGTTTTTGGGGATGTCTTCACCCTTGATAGGGTGAAGACACCTCCTAAATTTTGCCAGTTGCTCCTTCAAATGTATTCACTTCCTGTCACATAGCCAAACTGGAAGTGAGGGAAAAATCTTACCAATGTCTTTCCTTGGGGACACACAGGTCAATATAAATAGTTTCCCCATTAGGTAAATTGCACTCTAGCATTTTGCTGTGTACACCCCAAATTATTAGGTATCTTGGACTTTGGGGTTTATTTACTAAAGGCAAATCCACTTTGCACTACAAGTGCATGTGGAATTGCAGTTGCTGGAGATCTGAGGGGGATATGCAATGAAAATGAAAAAAAAAAAAACAGCATCTTTGCTTCTACATGATTGGATGATAAAATCACCAGTGCTTCCCCTCAGATTTACAGCGAGTACATTTGTATTGCAGAGTAGATTTGCCTTTAACCACTAAGCCACCGCCCACCGTCATATGACGGCTGGACGAGGCTTCTGTTATTCTGGGAGGACGTCATATGACGTCCTCGCCTTCCCGAGCCACTAGGGGGCGCGCGCGCCCGCCGTGTCACTCGGGACCCGGTGCGCGTGCCTGGCGGCCGCGATGTCCGCCGGGCACCCGCGATTGCCGGGTAACACAGCAGGAGCGTGGATCTGTGCATGTAAACACAGATCCACGTCCTGTCAGAGAGGAGAGGAGACCGATGGCGTGTCCCTTGTACATAGGGACAGCGATCGGTCACCTCCCCCAGTCAGTCCCCTCCCCCCACAGTTAGAATCACCTCCTTAGGTAATACATTAACCCCTCGAGCGCCCCCTAGTGTTAACCCCTTCCCTGCCAGTCACATTTACACAGTAATCAATGCAATTTTATAGCATTGATCGCTGTATAAATGTGAATGGTCCCAAAAATGTGTCAAAAATGTCCGATGTGTCCGCCGCAATATCGCAGTCACAATAAAAATTGCAGATCGCCGCCATTACTAGTAAAAAATAAATAAATAATAAAAATGCTATAAATCTATCCCGTATTTTGTAGACGCTATAACTTTTGCGCAAATCAATCAATATACACTTATCGCAATTTTTTTTTACCAAAAATATGTAGAAGAATACGTATCGGCCTAAACTGAGGAAAAAATTTGTTAAAAAAAAAAATTGGATATTTATTATAGCAAAAAGTAAAAAATATTGTGTTTTTTCAAAATTGTCCCTCTTCTTTTGTTTATAGCGCAATAAATAAAAACCGCAGAGGTGATCAAATACCACCAAAAGAAAGCGCTATTTGTGGGGAAAAAAATGATAAAAATTTAATTAAGGTGCAGTGTAACACGACCGCGCAATTGTCATTCAAAGTGCGACAGCGCTGAAAACTGAAAAATGGCTTGGGCAGGAAGGGGGTGTAAGTGCCCTGTATTGAGGTGGTTAATAAACCCTGGGGTGCTGGGGGGGCTGCTACAAACAGAAGGTTTTTTATCCTAATGCATAGAATGCATTAAGATAAAAAAACCTTCTGCCTTTACAACTCCTTTAAAGGATTTGTGTACCCTCAATGTAAAAAAAGTATACTTTTTAATTATTATTTTGGCTTTGATTCAAGTACCGAAGGCAGTGTCTGACTTCCTCTGACCCTTTTTTGACAATAGTTTGTTTATTAACCACTTGCCGACTGGCTCACGCCGATATACGTCGGCAGAATGGCATGGACAGGCATATTAACGTACCTGTACGTTGCCCTTTAAGACGCGGCATTGTGGGCGCGCGCCCGCTGTGAGCTCCGTGAGTGTGATCCCGCAGACTTGATGTCCGCAGGTATATCCGCGATCGTCTCAAAGAGAGGATGAAAGAGGAAATGCTGATGTAAACAAGCATTTTCCCATTCTTCCTAGTGACAGGACACTGATCACAGCTTCCTGTGATCGGGAGCGGTGATCAATGTCATGACACACGTAGCCCATCCCCCCTACAGTTAGAACACATCCCTAGGACACACTTAACCCCTTCAGCGCCCCCTCCTGGTTAACCCCTTCACTGCCAGTCACATTTACACAGTAATCAATGCATTTTTAATTGCACTGATCGCTGTATAAATGTGAATGGTCCAAAAATAGCGCCAAAAGTGTCCAATCTGTCCGCCATAATGTTGCAGTTATGATAAAAATCGCCGCCATTACTAGTAAAAAAAAATTATTAATAAAAATGCCATAAAACTATCCCCGATTTTGTAGATGCTATAACTTTTGCGCAAACCAATCAATAAACACTTTTCTTTTACCAAAATAATGTAGAAGAATACCTATCGGCCTAAACTGAGGAAAAAAAAAAATTATATATAGACTATATATATATATAGACTTCAGTGGCAATTGTGTTTTTTGGAAAAGTTTAGATTTCTGAATGATGTTTGGTGAAACTCAACCCTAACTAACTGAATCTTTTCAGACTTGCCCATTCCTACATTGAATATGTTATTGTTAATTGCTGCATATGATGTAGCAAGCATTTTACTATCTGATTGTATTAGTTGCTAAACTGGTACTTTAACCACCTCCTGCCCAGCTACTGCACATAAACAGCCATATAAGAACAACGTTGTTCTAGGAGGACATACCCATATGTCCTCCCACTTTTGGTGCTCCCTTGGACACAGTGCATCACTGATCGGTACAGGGCCACTGTAATTGGCTCTGTACCATATGATGGCTGTGTCCAATCATAGACCATTACAAAATGTAAACAAAAAAGCCATGTGTTGTTCTTCATGTGCTCTAAGGAAAGCAAATCTATGTTTGCTAGTCATGATCTGTGAGTTTCCTGTGATTTACCAGTGCTTTAGAGACAGAACACACACAGTGTAGCCATCTACACAGCCCAACTGCATGCCACACCAGTGTCAACACATGCTAGTGCAGCATGAGTATCCCAGTGAACCATCAACATCTGTCACAGTGTTCCAGTACACCATTAACATCTGTCAGTGTCCCAGTGCACCATCAACATTTGTAGATGTACGCAGTGCACCATCAACATCTGTGAGAGTGTCCCAATGCACCATCAATGTCTGTCAGTGTCCCAGTGCATCATAAACATCTGCTGGTGTCCCTAGTGCACCATCAACATCTGTAAATGTCCCCAGTACACTATCAACACCTGTCACAGTGTCTCAGTGCACCATCAATATCTGTCATAGTGTCCCAGTGCACCATCAACATCTGTAAATGTCCCCAGTACACTATCAACACCTGTCACAGTGTCTCAGTGCACCATCAATATCTGTCATAGTGTCCCAGTGCACCATCAACATCTGTAAATGTCCCCAGTACACTATCAACACCTGTCACAGTGTCTCAGTGCACCATCAATATCTGTCATAGTGTCCCAGTGCACCATCAACATCTGTCAGTGTCCCAGTGCACATCAACATTTTTCACAGTGTCCCCAGTGCATCATCTATATCTGTCGGTGTCCCCAGTGCACATCAACATCTGTCCCAGTGCATCATCAACATCTGTAGGTGTCCCCAGTACACCATCAACATTTGCCCCAGTGTCTCAGTGCACCATCAACAGCTGTCATAGTGTCCCAGTGCGCTATTGACATCTGTCACAGTGTCCCAGTGCACCATAAACATCTGTCAGTGTCCCAGTGCACTATCAACATCTGTCAGTGTCCCCAGTGCACCATCAACATTTGTCAGTGTCCCAGTGAACTATCAACATCTGTCAGTGTCCCCAGTGCACCATCAACATCTGTCGGTGTCCCCAGTGCGCCATCAACATCTGTAGGGGTCCTCAGTGCACCATCAACATCTTCCCCAGTGTCCCAGTGCACTACCAACATCTGTCAGTGTTCCCAGTGCACCATCAACATCTGTCACAGTGCCCCAGTGCACCATCAACATCTGTCACAATGTAGGTGTCACATATGATGTAGGTGTCCCCAGTGCACCATCAACATCTGTAGGTGAGGCAGTTAATAACACAATTGTAAAAAGTATTTGACACGTTTATTAACATGGGCAATGAGGACCCATAACAACAAGTAGATACATAGAGGATAAAATCCTGAACATGCAGAACACAGCAAATTAGCAAGATAAAATATAAATACATATAAAATAGGACCATATAGGATAGTATATACACCATGTCAGAAACCACACATGCAATATAGGTAAGTATGGTAGGGTAACCAAACCATAGTAGATGGAAATGAAATATGGTAGTGCCATGTATAGGGTGGAGGCTGCATATATATCTGTAATGGTGTAGATGGAAAAACATGTTGTAAAAAATATAGGAAAATTAATAGTCTAGTTCAAAAGACTTAGGACCCATTAGAGGTTCAACCTGAGTGGAATTGGTGTGGGAGGGTCGCCATATGTGCATCTCCTGCTTTTTACAATTGTGTTATTAACTGCCTCATTTAAGGTCCCAAACCTTTTCTTTTTTATGAAGAAAAGGACAGCCAGTTGAAGTCCCCTGGATGCCCAACCTATATGGGGAGCAGTGGAAAAATTGTGTGGGACGTTGTATCACCCCTATTTCATCAGGAGAGCCATTTCTACATAGATCATTTTTACACCAGCCTGCCCCTTTTCCATCACCTGCCCCTTTTCCATTAAAATTTAGCCTGTGGTATAGTGATCCCAAAAAGTGTCTAAAGTGTCCGATCGGTCCGCTGCAATGTCACAATCCCGCTAAAAATCGCTGATCACCGCCTTTACTAGTAAAAAAAAATAATAATAATAAAAATGTCCACTATTTTGTTGCCGCTATAACTTTTTTTTGACAGTTTTTTTTTACCAAAAATATATAGCAGAATACATATTGGCCTAAACTGATGAATAAATTTGTTTTTTTTACATATTTTTATTGGATATGTATTATAGCAAAAAGTAAAAAATATTTTTTTTTTTCAAAATTGTTGGTCTTTTTTTGTTTATAGCGCAAAAAATTAAAACCGGAGAAGTGATCAAATATCACCAAAAGAAAGCTCTATTTGTGGGGAAAAAAAGGACATCAATTTTATTTGATCGCACGACCACGCAGTTGTCAGTGAAAATGACGCAGTGCCGTATCAAAAAAAATGGTCTGGTCATTAAGGGGGCTGAAGTGGTTAACTGACAATTGCGTGGTCCTGCGATGCTGTACCCAAATAAAATTGATGTCCTTTTTTTCCCACAAATAGAGCTTTCTTTTGTGTATATTGATTGGTTTGCGCAAAAGTTATAGCATCTACAAACAATGGGATATTATTTTTGGCTTTTTATTTATTTATTTATTTTACTAGTAATGGTGGCAATCAGAGATTTTTAGCGAGACTGTGATATTGCGAGGTACACATTGGACACCTGACACGTCTAACACTTTTTACAGTGATCAGTGCTAAAAATATGCACTGTTACTGTACTATGACACTGGCAGGGAAGGGGTTAACACCAGGGGTGATCAAAGGGTTAAGTGTGTCCCTAGGGGGTGCTTACTAACTGTGTGGGAATTACTGTGACAGGGGAGAACACAGAGATCCGTGTTCCTGCTTAGCAGGAGCACAAGATCTCTATGTTCCCCCTTGCAGAAGGGCGTTCTGCCTTGTTTACATAGGCAGATCGCCGTTTTGCCTCTCTGGGGATTGGGGAATGATTGCAGGTGATCTGCGGACATTGCATCCGCCGGACCCACTGATTGGCTCCCCCTGAGGCTACTGCACAAAGAGACACACAGGTATGCTGTTTTGCGCAACCGGGCCACCTTTCCGCAGTAAATGTGCGGACCGCAGTCCGGAAGTGGTTAAAAAGATCTTACATATGTGGTATCGTCATACTCAGAAGGAGTAGCAAAATGTGTTTTTGAGGTATAATTCCAGGTATGCCAAAGCTGTGTGTAAGTAATACCTTTTAAACTGGCAAATTAATTTCTGACTATGTATGCCTCTTAGAAAATACCTTTGCTTTCCAAAACGGGATCATTTTGTGGGTGTTATAGGTAGTCAGGAAATTAGATTTATTTATGCACCTAGAACCCCTGAAGGTGCTCAATGGATGTTGGTTCACTCTGTGTAGCTAGGCTGTGAAAAAAGTGTTTTGAGGTGTAATTTTAAATATGCTTAAGCTGTGTGTAAAATATAACGTGTTAAAAGGACATTTTTGTGGAAAAAAAAAATTAATTTGCATTCATCATTTTCCAAAGAATTGTGGGAAAAAATAAAACTACAAAAAAACACACCATGCCTCTTACTAAATACTTTTGACTGTCTAGTTTCCAAAAATTGGTAATTTAGGGGACATTTATACTGTCTTAGCAATCTAGGGCCTCAGGAAATCAGATAGGAAGTCAACACAACAGGATTAATCAATTTTCAAATATTTGTACCATAGATTGTAGACTCTATAACCTTTCCTACAGACTAATGCCCCGTACACACGGTCGGACTTTCCGACGTAAAATGTGCGATCGGAGCTTGTTGTCGGAAATTCCGACCGCGTGTAGGCTCCATCGGACAGTTTCCATCAGAATCAAGCAGAAGAGCCGCACTGGCTATTGAACTTAATTTTTCTCGGCTCGTCGTACATGTTGTACGTCACCGTGTTCTTGATGTTTGGAAATTTCGACAACTTTGTGTGACCGTGTGTATGCAAGACAAGTTTGAGCCAACATCCGTCCGAAAAAATCCATGGATTTTCTTGTCGGAATGTCTGATCGTGTGTACGGGGCATTAATAAATGTTTTTCTTTCCAATGCCAAATAAATGTAGCAGTATATACATTTTGGCATACATTTATGACGAAAGATTATTCATTTGCAAGAAAAATCTATTTTTGTTTTTAAAATGTTTAATATTGTTATTATTTATATAGAAAAAACAGTTATGATTAAATCCAACCAAATTAAATCTGTCTCAAAAAATTAAGAAATTGTAATTTGGGTACAGTGTTGTTACCTCTATAAAATAAATGTACTATTTCACAACCAGAAGGTTTATACAATGTCTTTCATCCAACCTCTAAATTATTTCATTTGTTTTTTAAAAAGCATGAGGGAAAACAGTGGGTTTATCTAATCATTTTTTGCACATTGCTCTTCATGGTCTACATACTTAGGGGAGTGGTAAGGGTGTGACCTTTGCATACATACCTTATGCTAATAGATGTCCCTGATTGTCACCTCAGGCTCGATTCACACCTATGCATGTTGCTCTTGAGCATTTCTGCAGTATTTTTTGTGATGCTTGCCACGTTTTTGAGCAGCGTTTTTGCAGCATTTTTACAGTGTTTTTGCGGTGTTTTGCGTTTTTTTTTTTAGACTGTATGCAGTCTAAAAAAAAAAAAAACGCCAAAAACGCGTCAAAAACGCCACAAAAACGTCGCAAAAACGCTGTAAAAACGCTTTACTTGCGTTTTTGATGCTGGTCCATTGAATTCTATTAGGCTCCATTCACACTAGCGCGTTTTTTGATGCATTTTGCATTTTGCAGAAATGCACGGGAATTTTTTAACATGGGTTCCTATGGAACATGTTTACATCAATGCCTTTTTGTACCTCTGCGTTTTTGGAAAGGGTCAGGGACTTTTTTTCATGCAAAATGCAGCGTTTTGCATGTAATAGAATTCAATGGACCAGCATCAAAAACGCAAGTGCAGCGTTTTTGCAGCGTTTTTACAGCGTTTTTGCAGCGTTTTGCGTTTTTTGGCGTGTGTTTTTTGGCGTGTGTTTTTTTTTTAACCGCTTCAGCACCGGCCTATAGTCAAATGACGTCCACAGATGGGATTTCCCATCCTGGGTGGACGTCATATGACGGCCTCGGGTTCCCGGCCGCCTAGGGGGCGCGCGCGCGCCGCGTTGCTCGGGACCCGGTGCGTGTGCCCGGCGGCCGCGATGTCCGCCGGGCACCCGCGATTGCCCGTTAACCGGGCCGGACCGTGGATCTGTGTGTGTAAACACACAGATCCACTTCCTGTCAGCTCAGAGGAGACCGATCTGTGTTCCCAGAACGGAGGAACACTGATCAGTCTCCTCCCCTTGTGCGTCCCCTCCCCCTACAGTTAGAAGCATTCCCTTGGAAACACATTTAACCCCTCCCCGCCCCCTAGTGGTTAACCCCTTCACTGCCTGTCACATTTACACAGTAATCAATGCAATTTTATAACATTGATCGCTGTATAAATGTGTATGGTCCCAAAAATGTGTCAAAAGTGTCTGATGTGTCCGCCATAATGTCACAGTCACGAAAAAAAAAACGCGATCGCCGCTATTACTAGTAAAAAAAAAAAAAAAAATATTTTTTTTAAAAAAATGCTATAAATCTATCCCGTATTTTATAGACGCTATAACTTTTGCGCAAACCAATCAATATACACTTATTGCATTTTTTTTACCAAAAATATGTAGAAGAATAAGTATCGGCCAAAACTGGGGAAAAAATTTGTTTTTTTTTTTAAAATTGGGATATTTATTATAGCAAAAAGTAAAAAATATTGTGTTTTTTTCCAAAAATTGTCGCTCTTCTTTTGTTTATAGCACAAAAAATAAAAACTGCAGAGGTGATCAAATACCACCAAAAGAAAGCTCTATTTGTGGGGAAAAAAGGACGTCAATTTTTTTTGGGTACAACGTCGCATGACCGCGCAATTGTCGTTTAAAATGCGACAGCGCTGAAAACTAAAAATTGGTCTGGGAAGGAAGGGGGTGAAAATGCCCGGTATTGAACCGGTTAAACTGTATACAGAAAACAAAAAAAAAACGCTGCAAAAACGCTGCTCAAAAACGTGGCAAGCATCACAAAAAAAACTCCTAAAACGCTCAAAAGCAACATGCATAGATGTGAATCGATTTCAATGGACAAGCATCAAAAACGCAAGTGCACCGTTTTTGCAGCGTTTTTGCAGCGTTTTTGTTGCGTTTTTGGTGCGTTTTTGCCGTTTTTTTTTTTTTTTTTTTTATATTTTTATTTTTTTGTAATTTTTTTTTAAGACTGTAAAAAAAATGAAAAAAAAAAAAAAAAAAACGCAAAACGCAAATCGCGGCAAAAACGCGGCAAAAACGCGGCAAAAACGCTACAAAAACGCTGCTCAAAAACGTGCCAAGCATGAAAAAAAAACCTCCAAAAACGCTCAAAAGCAACATGCATAGGTGTGAATCGAGCCTAAGGCCCCATTCACACTAGCGCGTTTTTTGATGCATTTTGCATTTTGCAGAAATGCACGGGAATTTTTTAACATGGGTTCCTATGGAACATGTTCACATCAATGCTTTTTTGTATCTCTGCGTTTTTGGAAAGGGTCGGGGACTTTTTTTCATGCAAAAAGCAGCGTTTTGCATGTAATGGTTTTCAATGGACAAGCATCAAAAACGCAAGTGCACCGTTTTTGCAGCGTTTTTGATGCGTTTTTGGTGCGTTTTTGGTGCGTTTTTGCCGTTTTTATTTTTTATTTTTTGTAATTTTTTTTTAAGACTGTAAAAAAAAATGAAAAAAAAAAAAAAAAAAAACGCAAATCGCGGCAAAAACGCAGCAAAAACGCCGCTAAAACGCGGCAAAAACGCGGCTCAAAAACGTGGCAAGCATGAAAAAAAAACCTCCAAAAACGCTCAAAAGCAACATGCATAGGTGTGAATCGAGCCTAAGGCGTTTTTGTAGCGTTTTTGCCGCGTTTTTGCCGCGATTTGCGTTTTGCGTTTTTTTTTTTTTTTTTTTCATTTTTTTTTACAGTCTTAAAAAAAAATTACAAAAAAAAATAAAAAAAAAAAAAAAACAAAAACGGCAAAAACGCACCAAAAACGCATAAAAAACGCTGCAAAAACGCTGCAAAAACGCAGCACTTGCGTTTTTGATGCTTGTCCATTGAAAACCATTACATGCAAAACGCTGCTTTTTGCATGCAAAAAAGTCCCCGACCCTTTCCAAAAACGCTGAGATACAAAAAAGCATTGATGTGAACATGTTCCATAGGAACCCATGTTAAAAAATTCCCGTGCATTTCTGCAAAATGCAAAATGCATCAAAAAACGCGCTAGTGTGAATGGGGCCTAACATGCAAAGCGCTGCATTTTGCATGAAAAAAAGTCCCTGACCCTTTCCAAAAACGCAGAGGTACAAAAATGCATTGATGTGAACATGTTCCATAGGAACCCATGTTAAAAAATTCCCATGCATTTCTGCAAAATGCAAAATGCATCAAAAAACGCGCTAGTGTGAATGGAGCCTAAAACAAGTCCTTGATACTTTTTCTATCTGAAGGCACTCATCCTCAATGTTAACCGCAGAAGCAAAGTCATTCATGTCTTTCTCTCAGCAGTTCAGCTCACTTTGCTCCCCTTGCCATTGTACCTTCTCTGTGTTAATATCAGGGATGAAGGCCTGGTTCACACCTATGCAGGTTGCAGTTTGCATACTCCAGGTGCATTTAGCATTTTTCAATACACGTTTTTGATCCATTGAAGTCTATGGAACCAAAAACCAGAAAAAAGTCCCTGGCCCTTTCCATAAATTGCATAGATGTGAACGTGACCTGACTTATAGGAAACCATGTAAGGCTCCATTCACACTAGCGCGTTTTTTGATGCATTTTGCAGAAATGCACGGGAATTTTTTAACATGGGTTCCTATGGAACATGTTCACATTAGGCTCGATTCACACCTATGCATGTTGCTTTTGAGCGTTTTTGGAGGTTTTTTTCATGCTTGCCACGTTTTTGAGCAGCGTTTTTGCGGCGTTTTTGCGGCGTTTTTGCGTTTTGCGTTTTTTTTTTTTTTTTTTTTTTTTACAGTTTTTTTTTACAGTCTAAAAAAATAAATAAAAAAAATAAAAAAAAAAAAAAAAAAAACGGCAAAAACGCATCAAAAACGCTGCAAAAACGCTGCAAAAACGGTGCACTTGCGTTTTTGATGCTTGTCCATTGAAATCCATTACATGCAAAACGCTGCTTTTTGCATGAAAAAAAGTCCCTGACCCTTTCCAAAAATGCAGAGAAACAAAAAGGCATTGATGTGAACATGTTCCATAGGAACCCATGTTAAAAAATTCCTGTGCATTTCTGCAAAATGCAAAATGCATCAAAAAACGCGCTAGTGTGAATGGAGCCTTAGGCTCCATTCACACCTATGCATGTTGCTTTTGAGCGTTTTTGGAGGTTTTTTTTTCATGCTTGCCACGTTTTTGAGCAGCGTTTTTGTAGCGTTTTTGCTGCGTTTTTGCCGCGATTTGCGTTTTGCGTTTTTTTTTTTTTTTTTTCATTTTTTTTTTACAGTCTTAAAAAAAAATTACAAAAAATAAAAAAATAAAAAAACGGCAAAAACTCACGAAACGCACCAAAAACGCTGCAAAAACGCTGCAAAAATGGTGCACTTGCGTTTTTGATGCTTGTCCATTGAAATCCATTACATGCAAAACGCTGCTTTTTGCATGAAAAAAAGTCCCCGACCCTTTCCAAAAACGCAGAGATACAAAAAAGCATTGATGTGAACATGTTCCATAGGAACCCATGTTAAAAAATTCCCATGCATTTCTGCAAAATGCAAAATGCATCAAAAAACGCGCTAGTGTGAATGGAGCCTTAATGCCTTTTTATTTCTCTGCATTTTTGGAAAGGGTCAGGGACTTTTTTTCATGCAAAATGCAGCGTTTTGCATGTAATAGAATTCAATGGACAAGCATCAAAAATGCAAGTGCACCGTTTTTGCAGCGTTTTTGATGCGTTTTTGGTGCGTTTTTGATGCGTTTTTGCCGTTTGTAAAAAAAAAACTGTAAAAAAAAAAAAACGCAAATCGCGGCAAAAACGCGGCAAAAACGCTGCTCAAAAACGTGGCAAGCATGAAAAAAAACCTCCAAAAACGCTCAAAAGCAACATGCATAGGTGTGAATCCAGCCTAAGGCTGGATTCACACCTATGCAGTTTTAGTGCTTTTTGCATTTTGCAGATTTGCACTACAGTCCATTTAACATGGTTTCCTATGGAACACGTTCTGTAGTGCAAATCTGAAAAATGCAAACAGCACTAAAAATGCATAGGTGTGAATTGAGCCTTAAATGCATAGTTGCCAACAGTCCCGATTTTCCCGGGACAATACCGATTTTGGGACCCTCGTCCCGGATGGAGGGTGTCCCGAATCGGGATTTTCCGTAAGGAAAATCAGGAATGTTTTTTTTTGTTTTGGAGCAGCTAGCTCCAGCAAAATGGCGGCCGGCGCCGCCGCTCTATCTTCCCCCTAGTAACTGTCTTGTGTAGTGGAGAGAGGAAGGGGGCTCGATCCGTGCAGCCAATGAAGCGGCTGCACGGCCCCTCCCCTCTCCACTGAAGGAGAAGACAATGCGACGGCACGGCGTGTCTTGCCGAAACTAAGTTCCCCTGCCCCGTACTGCGCAGGCGCAGGGGGTCCATATTTGCCGAGGGGAACTTTCTCGTCAGGCAGAACACCGGCCGGCCGCACCTGCACTGAAGGGGGGTGAGCGGGGGGTGAGGGGGGTCTGCACTTATTGAGGGGGGGGCTGCATTGAGGGGGGGTGGCTGCACTAATTGAGGGGGGCTGCATTGATTGGGGGGGTCTGCACTTATAGAGGGGTGGCTGCATTGAGGGGGGGGTGGCTACACTAATTGAGAGGGGCTGCATTGAGGGGGGGTCTGCACTTATAGAGGGGGGCTGCATTGAGGGGGGGTCTGCACTTATAGAGGGGGGCTGCACTAATAGAGGGGGGGCTGCATTGAGGGGTGGTCTGCACTTATAGAGGGGGGCTGCACTAATAGAGGGGGGCTGCACTAATAGAGGGGGGGCTGCACTAATAGAGGGGGGGCTGCACTAATAGAGGGGGGGGTCTGGACTAATAGAGGTGGGGGTCTGGACTAATAGAGGTGGGGTCTGCACTGATGGAGGGGGTCTGCACTGATGGAGGGGGTCTGCACTGATGGAGGGGGTCTGCACTGATGGAGGGGGTCTGCACTGAGGGGGTCTATACAGACTCTGCCGGGGGCACCTGATGCAAGGACAAACTCTGCCGGGGGCACCTGATGCAAGGACAGACTCTGCTGATTGCAGGCGACGTGGCTAGTGACACGCTCAGGGATCCCACTGATTCGGCATTATGGTGAGTTGAATGATTTAATTTTATATTACAATGTAATAATAGAAATAATGGGCTTCAATCATCCTGACACCATAACAACCATGGTGCCGGGATGATTGAAGCGTTAACACCTGGCGTTTGGAGTATCTTTATCTGCTGATTGTTAAACTTTCTAGAATACACATATTTCTATTGTGTAGGATCTGGGGTTGCTGTCCCGTCTCTCCCCCTCTCCTTCTCCCCCTTTCCCTCTCCATCCCTCATTCATCTCAGTCTCTAACCACACCCTCTCGAGCCACGCCCATTTACGCCACGCCCACTTTTACGCGTAAGCCACACCCATTTTTTTACGCGACTCGCTTCGCGCACCGCACTTACCATTTTTTTTGCTAGGTCATGCCTACAAACGAATGCCCCACCCCCTAATTATTGCACGGCTCCGCCTACAGCCAAAAAAGTGTCCCACATATTTTTTTTGCAATGTTGGCAACTATGTAAATGGACTGTAGTGTGTTTCTGCAAAACTGAAAATGCAATAAAAAATGCATAGGTGTGAACCAGGCCGAAGAGACTGTCAAATTGCTTCTTCAAGAAGAGGGGTGCAGGCAAAGTAAACTGAGCTGCTGAGAGAACCTAAACAATTTGAGGCAATAAAGCTACTCTCATTCTTGGGTAATTGTTTGTTTGTAGGAGCAAGGGAATCAGCGATTGCACAAAGGCCACTGAGCCCTTTAAAAAAAAGAAGCTTGAAGCCTGTCTAGATGTTGTTTACAAAACCAGAGAGCTAAGGTTTGCTGTTTGAGCCTAGGTTTACACTAGTGCATTCAGAAGACTGCATGTGATTCGCAGTGGAATCGCACCGCATTTGTATGGCTCAAATCGCATCGCATTCACACCAAAATGGAGCAGGACCATTTTTTTTCCCTGCACCTGAATTGCACCACTCATGAACACCCACACAATGCGCTTCTGGTAATTGCACTGCTTTTTACAATCTGTTTTGGGCTGTCCATAATCTAACATTGAGCCCTGGTTCACACTAATGCAATGCATTAAAATCACAAGATTTGCGGCATTTCCCTGCATCGCATCGCACTGCATAGCAATCGCACGGCGTCCATGTGATCTGCTGCGGGTGTCAATGTTAGATTAACTAAATAAGCTGAATCCCTAAAATCTCACCTATTCAGATAGTGAAAACAACAGCAATGACTTAAGCCTCGTACACACGGTAGGATTGTTGGCAGGGGATTGTCTGTTGACAGTAGGGATGAGCTTCATGTTCGAGTCGAACCCATGTCCGATCGTTCACCGAATTGCGAATGATATGGGCCGTTCGCGCCTAATTCAGGTGGCGCGTCATGGCCCATAATTCACTGCAGTGCATTGCTGGCTGATGATTGGCCAAGCATGCACTATGACCCGCATGCTTGGCCAATCAAAGCGCCGTCTGTACAGAGAGCTGTAATTGGCCAAAGCCAGGGTGGCTTTGGCCAATTATGGCTCAGGGGGTTTAGTACACGCCCCACACTATATAAGGCCGCCTGCACATCGGCCCTGTGTAGTGTGTTCCGGCATTGAGAGACAGAGACAGAGAGACAGTGTCATTTGATTTAAGTTAGATAGATTAGGCAGTCAGTTAGCTGCACTTACAGTGTATTGTGTATATGGCTGGGAGGAGGTGGCTGCGGATCATGTCATCCTTAGTAACCCAGAGGACTCCGGACCGAATGCCTCAGCAAACCTATGCTGCATGGCCTCCCTGATCCTGCAAAGCCTGGGGAAGGATCCTTGTATTCATGGTATAAAGGAGAAGGAACAATACTGGCTGGCAACCCTTTCTGCGACGGCAGACCTTATCTTGCCGTCGCAGAAGGAGCAGAGGATGAAACATCTTCGGGAAGCCTTGCAGAAAGGTCTGTGCAACGCGTTCCCAGAGACTGGGAGTTTACAAACTCCTGTTTCTGGACAACGTGTTGCTGAGGCTTAGGTCAGTCAAAGAAGAATTTTTTAGTCCGCAGCCCCAAGGTATGATCGGTTCCAGCAACCATCGCCAGCGTCTGTTTTACATGGTGCAGGAATTCCTAGGGGCAAGATCTGACTTGGACACCTTTCCCACCGAAACTTTGGGAAAAACTTTTCTCCTTTACACTGATGCTTTATCACCAATCCTTGTTTCACTAAAACCCCCAAATTTTGAAAAAACATTTGTCATTGGGACAAAAAGTGAGGTGAAATCTTCTGAAGAGGAGCACAGACAGCAAAACAAATGTCACAGGGGTGATAACCCTTTCCATATGTTTTCCAAAAAGCTTAAAATAAATTTTTTGGCTGGAGCTAAACACGTTAAAAATGTACCAGTTCAAAATTAGAAACAGATTCTACTTAACAACAAACCTACAGTCCCTGTCTTGTTTGCACCGCCTGTATACTGCTGTTCAGAGTATATAGGGCCTGGGGGCCCCACACCTTTCCTTTTTTAATTTGGGTGCGGGGTTCCCCTTAATATCCATACAAGACCCAAAGGGCCTAGTATTGGACTGGGGGGTACCCATGCCATTTGTCTCACTGATTTTCATCCATATTGCCAGGACCCGACATTACATTAAAGCCGCAAGCAGTTTTAAATGACTTTTATTCCTTTAAAAATGTCATTTTGTGCAGGGATTGTTCTAAGCACGGGAAACATGCGCCACTTTACAGGCATCCAATAGACACCCCCCAGGTACGATGTTTAAAGGAATATTTCACTTTTTTTTTTTTTTTACTTTAAGCATCATTAAAATCACTACTCCCGAAAAAACAGCCGTTTTTAAAACTTTTTTTTGCATTGATACATGTCCCCTGGGGCAGGACCCGGGTCCCCAAATCCTTTTTAGGACAATACCATGCAAATTAGCCTTTAAAATGAGCACTTTTGATTTTGAACGTTCGAGTCCCATAGACGTCAATGGGGTTCTAACGTTCGTGCAAATTTTCGGTCCGTTCGCAGGTTCTGGTGCGAACCGAACCGGGGGGTGTTCGGGTCATCCCTAGTTGACAGACTGTTGTCCTAAAATCTTACCGTTAGTACGCTCCTTTTGACAATTGTCCAACTTTCGGCCAACAAATGTTGGATGACAGGCTAGTAAATTTTCGGCGGACAACAGTTTGACGTCAGATTTTCGTATGGCCAGTACACAAATCTGTCACACAAAAGTCGAATGTACAAACATGCATGCTCAGAATCAATGCTCACCAAACACAAAATTAGCAGAAGGGGCCCAAAGGGTGGTGCTCAAGAGCTGAAATTCCTCATAGTACGTCACTACGTTCATGTTTGTTGCACGACAATTGTGTATCGTTAGTATGCAAGATCCTGGCACATGCCCGTTTGACAAAAATCAGATGCTCAGTTGGCCAACAATTGTACCATGTGTACGAGGCTTTAATTCTAGTTTTCTTCTTTTTTTTCTGCACAGTGTGTTGTGAGTGAAATCCTGATTTTGGATGCCTGTGTGAGTATGAAACACAATCATGGCACAATGTCTGAGATATTCTTCTTTCCTGGTGCCTCCATGGTGGCATACCTGTGACAACCTCCGCCTTGGCTTCTCCCTCAGGACCAGTGAATATTATAAAAGAAAAGGATTAGTGCACTCCCAGCATTCTAATTTTTTTCCTCATACCTCATGTTCAGTGAATGGTGGTCGAACGTCCCTTACCTCTGCAGTCAGCAGCTTCCAGTTGGGTTCAAGCCTCTCCCAGGTGCAGTCCCTATACTCTTAGCAGCTAAAGCACTAATAAGTAGGGATGGGCGAACGGTTCGGCCTGAGCATAAGTTCGGGCCAAACTTTGGTACAGCCGAACAAACGGGACGTTTGACCCTTTGTTAGGCCCCCCGAACTGACCACAATGCATTGTGGCGTTGAACAGTGCATTGCAAGCCCTGATTGGCTGAAGCAGTGAAAGCTTCAGCCAATCAGGGCACAGAGCACTGTCAGAGTCATGATTGGACAGTGTCATCATGACTTTATCCAATCATGGCTCATTCCCGCCCCACAATATAAAAGTATTCTTTCAATGGCAGCCATTTTCAGTGTGATTTTGGTGTGGAGAAAGATAGAACAGGGCTCTGTTCTGTGCTATTGGTTAGTGTGCTATACTGTGCTATTTTGCTTCAATTGTCAGTGTAGAGTATTAGTTTAGTGTCAGTCTAGGGATAGTGTGAGTGTAGTGAGGAGGACCATCATTTAGCATTTCATAGTGTGCAGCTAGAGTAGGGACAGTTCAGATAGCTTCAGTGTAGTGACGATTGAACACCATCTATTTGATTGCGTTACTGCCAGTTTAACGCCATATCATATTGCGTGAGTTACTGCCAGTTTAACGCGATATAGTTTTGCGTGCATTACTGCCAGTTTAACTTCATATTGTATTGCGCGCGTTACTGCCAGTTTAACGCCATATAGTTTTGCCTGCGTTACTGCCGTGCGTTACTGCTAGTTTAACGCCATATCTTTTACGTGCGTTACTGCCTGTTTAACGCCATGTAGTTTTGCGTGCGTTACTGCCTGTTTAACGCCATATAGTTTTGTGTGCATTACTGCCAGTTTAACGCCATATCGTTTTGCGTGTGTTACTGCCAGTTTAACGCCATATTGTTTTGCGTGCGTTACTGCCAGTTTAACTCCATATAGTTCTGTGTGCATTACTACAAGTTTAACGCCATATAGTTTTGTGCGTTACTGCCAGTTTAACGCCATTTACTTCTGTGTGCGTTACTGCCAGTTTAACGCCATATAGTTCTGTGCGTCACTGTACGTTTGGCGCATTATATTGCAGTATATTATATTGTATCCGTGGAGTGTGTCTGTGTAGTGTGAGTACTCAAATTAAAGGGCACCAAACACCACTTTGCATTGATTAAAGTACATCTACATACAGATTTAAACTTCTCCTTTACATTTGCTTATAAGCACCGCCCCCTCCCTCCCAATAATGTCTGGGAGAACAACAAGGAGAGGCAGAGGTTCCCTTGGAACTGTAAGGGGGCCAGTAACAAATGTGTCCACAGGCAAAGGTGGACATGGTGGTCAGTCCTCAGGCAGGGCATTATTTCCTCTATTTAGTGAGTTTGCCCATGCTATCCAGCCACAGCATGCAGAGGAGGTGGCTTACTAAACCTTCCTCATCCTCCTCATCCTCTGTCACACAAGCAGAGACAAGTGTGCAGTCCCCTGCAGTTGCCAGAGTGGATAAACCTGCCTCCTTGTCCACATCTATTCCTGCCATAGCCCTAACATCAGCCATTGAGGAGTCAGCTGAGTTATTTGACCACAGGGTCAGCCACTTTCTCCTTGATGATGCCCAGCCATTGCTGGATTCAGATGCTGGTTCTGAGGTTGATGATGACAGGAACATGAGCCTAGAGAGAGGGAAGAACACCGGTAGACAAATTGGCATTCATGTTCCCCAAGCTGCAGTGTATTGCCAAGTTGTCTCCAGTGGTAATGATGAAGATGGAGGAGATGATGATGATGAGGTCACTAATGCGACTTGGGTGCCAGGTAGAGCAGAGGAGGAAACTGAAGGCGAGGCAGCACAACCCCAAGGAGGTGGGGATCAAGAAAGAGTAGAGAGCAGCCACCCTATTCCACCACATTCTGCAGCTGTTATCTCCTGGCCCACTCCCCACAGCTCAGGTGTCTGGGCCTTTTTCAGCACATCTGCAGCAGATCGCACTGTTGCTATCTGCAAACTGTCTCACAGACACATCAAACGTGGCAAAAACACCAACCATTTGGGTACCACATTCCTAACAAGGCATTTAACATCCAACCACTCAGCCCGTTGGCAAGAGCACCTAAAAGCCACACAAAAGGGGTACAAATCTGTCCCTCCTCCTCCTTACCCACTTCAGTCTGCCCCTGCGATACCGAGTCATTACCTTTCAGCAGCCTCCACTGACAGGGATGATGGTATAGCTGTAGACTATAGACGGCAAATTTCTCTGCCCCATCTTCCGCAAAAAAATACAGTCCCTGCCACCCACATTCTTGCTTTTATCAAGATACCGACACCCAAAGACCAATTTTAACGCACCCATTACTTCTATCCAAAGTCAAAGTGACACCATAATGTATACAAAAAAATCTGTAATCTTGTTCCCAGTGCACTACAGTACATTGTGGCCTCATCATACACACTGGCTCCCCAGCTGTTGCTGAGCAAAATAAAGGCAACTTGCAGGAAAAATGTCATTTTTTGGCTTTATAAATTCAATTATTGCTGCAGCAGATTCTAGACATGGTACAGATCTGCCATTTTACAGTTAGACTAAGGGGACCCCCTGGCACTATAGTGGAAGGAATTTTTCATTTTTAGGCTTTCACTTTAAAAATAAAAAAATCACTGCTCATTTAAAAATGACATTTTTCACAAACTTTTTTTTTATTGATCCATGTCCCCCAGGGCAGGACCCAGACCCCTATAACCATTGTATGCCTAATTACTTGCATTTAAGCCTTCAAAATGGTCACTTTTGATATTTAATGTTCGGGTCCCATTGACTTTAATGGGGTTCGGTGTTTGGGTCCAAACGTTTGCTGTGTTCGGAAGTTCTGGTCTGAACCGAACAGGGGTCCATTCGGCCCATCCCTACTGATAAAATAGGGAGTCCCTTCTGTGGGTCTTTTGGGACAGCAGTTGTCTCTTAACTAAGAGCTCCTATCTGCATTTATATACTGGCATTTGCTCAAGCCTGCAGCAGAGAAAGCAGCTATATCTATTTTTTCACGTAGCCTCATCCTTCCATTTCTCCCTCATGTCATCTATTCTCTCTCATGCTCCTTTCTTTGCATTCCTCTCTCTCTTTTTCGCTTTCTTCCTCCCCCACCACCTTCCCCTCCTTGTGATATTGTACCTTCCTTCCTGGTTACAATAGTGGGTGGCACGCACCTCGCGCCGGCTTTTCTGAGTCTCTCAGCATCTTCCTGCCCGCTCTGCGCATGCGCGGACATCAGGAGCCGGCTCGTTGGGCCGGGCTGAGTTGGGCGGGCCCCAAAGGTTCTAGTGCCGCCGGCCGCACATGCATGGTCTGGCCTGAGGTCGTGGTAGCCATCTTGTATAGGGGGCAAATTTTTAATTTTTTGCCCTTGTTTGTCAAAATCATTTGACAAACAGGGAGGGGACCCAGTTTTTTGCCATCAGTAAATGTAATTTCTTTCTTTTTCTTTACTCAGGAATACAGTTTCCTTGCTCCAGCTGAAATACCAGTTGCTAACTCCTTTATCTTTCTCTAGCTGCCTTTTCTGTCTGTTGCCTAAAATAAGCAGTATGCCACCCGAACAAGACCCTCTCCAACATTTAAGGTAGGGACCATCGTCCAGGTGAGTGTAAAGAAAAAAAAAAAAAAAGAACACTTATGCTGGTACGTTTATGTATTTCAGCCTTATACGCCAGAAGAATTCCAAGTGGACATCAAGGCAATATAAACAAACCTATGATGGCCCCAACCAGATCAGGATACTATGCAAGCAGCGAGGGTTCATCCGTGAAAAGACATAGTTCTTCACATATACCAACTCTCAAATCACTAGATGCTGAGCATGCAGGGGTCATCCCATTACCAGCCAATTGGTCTGCAAAAGCTGTTTTAGAGTCTATGTAGCAGACAGAGAGTCAGATGGTTAACAGGTAAGCTGTCCTACTTAAAGATGGGCAGGGGACACATAGCGGAATGAGCAACAGCAGTTCTACTGCAGCAATTAGCTCAATCTCCTCCAGAAAAGTTAACTCTTCCTGGCCCATACTCGAGAGAATCCTCTCACCATGCAGCAAGTATCCTTCCTAGACATCTGGATGATGGGGGGCCATCTGAGGATACCTCAGAAGAGCTTGGCCCTCGGACTTCAACTTTTTCCTAGTTCAGCCCTATGTCCAGCCTGTAAAGCCAGCTATTGGCTGGGAGAAAGCCAACAGTACATCTGAGTAACCTGAGTAACAGTAACCTTGACTATGTCGCGAAGAAGCCTAATGGTGAAACACGTAAATACACAAGGGCTCACTGCACATTACGTATTAGTATACATGATTTTTACATTTTTTTGTGTATTGTACTATTCTTGTTGTGTATTTTTCGTTAAACAGTGTTTATTTTCATATTTCTTCGTTGTTTCCTATGCCTTTAAAGTCTGACCTAGGTTTACTGTTATAGTACACCTCTTTTTTCTTGTTTACATCTGCGTAGTCAAAAGATGTATTTTCCATTTCTAAAGAAGCAGATTTCCTTCGTTTCCACTAGTGCGACTTGTCATGCGACTTGGGACTGCAAAGTCGCATGACATGTCAAACCCCATGATTACCAATGAGTACCGTTTATCTGTGCGATTTCAAGTCACAGCAACTTCAGAGTAGTCCCTGCACTACTTTGGTCCTACTTTGATGCGACTTGAGGTCCATAGACCTCAAGAATACACAGACATTGTTTCAAGTCGCATCAAAATCGTGCGATTTTCAGGTCGCAATGGTGAAAACATAGACTTACTGTGATGGATGATATCAGAGACATTGTTGAAGAGGAAAGGAAAAAATAAAAAAATAATGTCTTTTCCTCCCAATTGCCTAGGAAAACTTTACTCACGGTCGGAACATGATTCTGCAATGCCAGGCAGTCCGCCGGAGGTAGACGCGGCAGTGGTTCATATAACAAAGAATTTCATCTCACCAATCGATAATTCAGCCTCAGTTGAGGATCCTTTAGACAGATGAATAAACCCCAACAGAAAGGAGCTTACCAAATGGCGCGTAAACGCCTGGAAGTCAGCAACTGTCATATCTTTATCCAAAGCCCTGTGGGCATGGACCAAAAACATGGAAACAGTGAATAATAAAAATATTCCTAGGGAAAATATAGTCAAGGCTTTGGACGAATTATGGCTCTCAGCCAATTTTACTGGTGAGACGGCGATGGATACAATTTGCTTCTTCGCAAGATAAACGTCACTACTTGTTATAGCCATATGGGTATTGTGGTCAGAACTACGGGCACCTGAAGTTGCGTCAAAACAAAATTAGTATAAAATACCCTTTTTTATGGTAAATCACTCTTTGCAGAAAGATTACAGAAAGACATTTCCCGCGTCACAGGAGGAAAGTCAGACTTGATTCCCCAGAACTGCAGAATTAGATGTACCCGGGAATTCAAGGATGCTTACTTTCACGCACCCATACTACAACTGATACAGAAGTATCTGAGATTTTCGGTCGACCAGGCCCATCTACAATTCTAGAGTCTCCCCTTCGGGCCCTGCACTTCCCTCAGAGCCCTCACGAGGGCTTGGATCACTATCTTCTTTATGAGAGCTGGGTCTCAGTTCTCAGTCCTTCACTAACCAGATGATATCCTACTTTTATCAAAAGATACAGCCCAGCTAGTGGAACACAGGTGGCTGCTGTGGACTATGCTATCAAGATATGGTTGGATGGTAAATCATCAAATGAGTCATCTTTTCTCCAGTTTAGGCGCCTTATTCAACACTGCAAAAAGGTGTCCCTGCCATCTCAGAAAGTGTGGGTGATCATTCAGAAAGTAAGGAGAGTGAAGACATGGTCCTACATATGATCCTCCGGCCTCCTACCTTGAAAATTCTCTCGAGACTTGCAATATCAACAATCAACGGTGATAACAGTCCTGCCATATTTACAGGGAGACCCATGATTCCCTAGGGCAATATTTCTTAGTGTCCAGCCTCCGGTAAATATTCCTCTGATACCCTTTCTTCTGGCTCGAGGTATCACACCCATCAGAATCCTCACAAATTGAATCTTCACATTAGAATGTTAAAACAGGAGCCTTCAATGAACGATACGTGTGACAAGGTTTGGAATAGGTTTAGATATTTTGCGAATGGCAAAGCTTCAATCCTGATGTACCCTCTTCCTCCCAACTCCTTGATTTCCTGCAAGCAGACATTGATTTAGGAGCTTTACAATACCTCATGGGACATGTGGTTCTGCAGCAGCTGGGGAGCCATACTTTGCAGATTCCTTCTCTAATGCCATAGTTTCATGGATAATCAAGTTGGTTAAGAAGGTGTACAGGTATAGGGAACCCCCTCTACAGTTGGGCTGTTGGGCTGTATGCCATCCATTTGTTTTCTGCTTCTTGGATGGCCAGAACAGACGTATCCATCAAAACAATCTAAAGGGTAGCATCATGGTCATCCCAACATGCGTTTACGAGACGTTACAAAGTAGACCCGGCAGCTTTCTCATGTGTAAAAACTGGCAGACAGGCTTTTAGGCCGACATTTGCCTATTTTACATTCTTTTTCAAATAAATCTTTTACTATGCTTCATCCCACCGATTTTAGCTAGTTATTTGTCACAGATATGCTGCCATGGAGGCACCAGGAAAACAGAAAATTGTTTCATACTTACTGTAATTTTCTTTTCCTGGTGCCTATCCATGGCAGCATACAATCCCACCCTCAGTATGCTATATTAGGTAGAATGCTGGAAGTGCACTAATCATTTTCTTTTATAATATTCACTGGTTCTGAGGGAGGAGTCAAGGCGGAGCTTGTCACAGGTATGCTGCCATGGATAGGCGCCAGGAAAAGAAAATTACGGTAAGTATGAAACAATTTTCTGTTTTTTCTCAACTTTTCTGGTAGATCTGGAGATTTATTTTCTTTACCTGTGCACCATGAAATAAAACTGATGCACATTCACAGTGCATTGATTGCAAAGATCAATTGCTTTCTTTTGCAGAAAATCATTCACTTTATCTAATTTCAAAAGAAGAAAATTAGATAAAAGAATATTTGGCAAACACAACCATTTATTTTTCCAGAAGAGTGTTGTTAAACACAGCGTGCATCCTCTAAATGTTGGTTAACAGCTGTCTCTGGCAGATCATTACAGCAATCACTGGTATATATTTTTTTCTGTTTTTAATACACTTTACTAGTATGTGTGCATGATTGATTTTTATTTGCCTATGCCCCTATGAAACCCAACCAGTGCACAATGTTCAGTATGCTGTTTGGCTAAGAAAAATATACATGAGGACAGAAGATGGTTGATTACAAAGCCAGAGCACTAATGCCAACAATGGCTGTTAATAATAGCTTTACTTTTTTTTTGCTGCTTTCACTCTTCGAAGAAAAAATAAAATAAAAATCAGCCAGTCTGACAATAAATATAATATTCCCTTGCATAGACATATGCCAGAACCAGTGTGAATGACTTCTGTTGTTGCGTTGTATTTCAGATCTATAGACTGATTTTTACTGTGCACTCATAGAAGAACTTCATATAAAACTGATGTTTATTTATTTGTACATTTAATATTTGTCTTTAGGTGATTTGTGAACCACCTAGGTTGCGGTCAGTAGCCTTTTTCTCGGATTAACTTTGTTTGTTTTTTGTTTTACATTTTTATCAGGACCTGTTGTTTCTAAAGCGCTTCCCTGATGAAAATGTAGCTATGTACTGATTAAAGCCATTATCCTTACTGTGAGTGAAGCACAAACACAGCTGAGACCAATCATCACCTTTTATCCCCTCATCTACACCCAGGTGCTTCAATTTTTCTATATAAGATTTGAATATACAGGTCATTAAACAAATAATTAATATGGAATCCTGCTAAATATGCTCTTCTGTTTGGGGCACATGTTTACAAAAAAAAAAAAAAAAATGCCCTAAAAGCAGTAAGAGTACAGAAAAATGGCAGCTACAGTAATAAGGGGTATGATGTAATAAGGATCCAAACTGATTTCTAAACACCAAATGCAGGAGGGTTCTTTACTGTCAGAGCTGTGATCACGTTAAATATAATTCTATGGAAACTGCTTCCTGGTAAGGATGAGCTCAGGCGTGTTCGCAACTCCATGTGCCCGCTACCGCCAGGAAGCTAACACTCTGCAGCGCTAATCACAGGCAGTGAGACATTTCCAGATCTGTGCAGCCACGAATCAGGAAAGGTCTCACTGCCTGTGATTAGTGCGGGCACGTGGAGTTGCGAACACGCCTGAGCTCATTCTTACTTTCCTGGATGTTTTTATAAAAGACCAAATTGTAAGGGTTATTTGCATTTACCAAAAAATATATTGATTTTTGATCCACAGATTTATCTAATTGATTATGGGGATTCACTGAGAAATGAACTTTGAAGAAGTATGCTTTATGGTTCTCTTTCTTTATCTGGGATAATAAGGGTTTCTCTACATAAGACCTGTTTCCGAAGGGCTGTTGCTTCCGAAGAGCTGCTGAATGCTGCTTGCAGGACTTCTCCAAACGTACCGCAAGCGCACCGCCCGGGTGTGAAAGCATCCATTGTAATAAATGGGAGGCAGTTTTTAGGTGCTTTACAAGCATTATTTCTAGAACTAAAAAAAATGAAAACTAGCTCAGTGTGAAAGGGGTCTTACTCTTCAAAGCAAGACATTAGGGCTATATGATTCTTGAACTGCAGAGTCTCTCTACTAACTAAAGATGAGTAAATCCATTCATGCACAAAAGAATTGCTAGAGATTTTAGTTGGTTCATTCCAAGCCAGGCTGATTTGACAATTAAAGCATAAAGTGTTCTATTTTGGCACTGACACAGCAGCAGACATCCTTCTTACATAGAAAGAAAGCAGTATATCACATCTATAAGAAGTAGTATATTTCATTCCTTGTATGGCATAACCTCTCAAGCAAGAAAACAATTAACTTTTTTTTATTAGGATAGCAGTTACTTCTTTTTCAGGCCATAAATATCACAGGGGAAAGGATGGTCCTTGTCTCATACCTGGGGATAAGGTTTATGAATTTGGATAAGGTTTGAATTTGTAGGTCCTGGCAAAGTTGTGCCCAAATTCACCATCACATTTTTCTTTTTTCTTTTTCTTTAACCGTAATGCACTGAACAGCAGATTTAAAAGGGCCAGTTATGTGGGGAATTGGGTAAGCCAATCCTCTCACTATAAAAGGGTGGGCTCAAAGCATCCATGAGGTTATTGTATTAAAACAGCTGTGATGAGAAGCTAGGGAGGGCTGCTTTGGGAAAGATTATGGTCAGTTAGCAAAGTGTACTTTACATCTGTGAATTGCAGTGACAGAGTTTATTGGCTTCAAAATCATGTTCACACAGTTCTTCATTTAGACTAAAAGTTCCAACAGAGGCTTTTTAGCTGGGTGTCATTTTAAATTCTTTTGGGGGTATATTGGTTGTTATTCTATATTGATAGACCATTTATTTAAGTGTAGGTTGTTTAAAGTGCAGCATTCACTTGTTGATGACCATCAGTTCTTTGAGCTGCAGCATAATGTTGCATTGTATTAAATAAAAAAATACACCTATATTAATCATATGCACTGCACACGCTACCCCCAGAGCAAAAAAGTTATGCATAGACCAGTGTAGCGCTTCCCACATAGGAGCTGCTGGTGTATGTTGGTTATCTCCCACCCTGCACAGCCAGGCACATTCATTTTCCATACACTCTGGAGACAAGAAACAGTCCTTGCAGCTTTGGTTATTTTTTTATTAGGGGGGTTTGGACTTGGATGGGGAAGGGTTAATATGGAATGCCCACTTGATCAGCAGAACTCTTCAGGGTCTCAACCTATATACATCCAGTTCATACACACTCCTCTTCTACTTCAAGCATACTTGCTTGTAGAACTACTACTCCCAGGACCAGTTAGCACAGTTGGTTTGATCTAACACAGACACCGTTAGATCCTTGAGACTGCGGGCCCCTTTTGGTGTAGCAAAAATAGAGAGGTCTTTGGTGCTAGCTGTCCTTCTCTGTGGCTACTGCTCCCAGTACCACCTCTTCAGGCACTGCCAGCCCGCCTGGCTGCAGCTGCCCCTTTCACTCCTGGCTACTTCTCCACAGTCCTCCCAGACTGACTCTGCATCCATCCCAGACTGCTTGCACCCAGTCCTTTAGGGATGCCTCTCAGTCCTCTGACTGTATTACTCACCAGCCCACGTGGCTGTCTTCCTTCCTGGAGATTTGCCTGGTAGTGTCCTCCTGCTATGGTCTCCCTGCTCCTGTGCCTCCTGGTTAGGATCCCTCTGTGTGTCATGAAGAGGGGTCCCTTCCGCACCTGAGCTCAGGCCTAACACTCCAGCAAAGGCCCCCGACAGCCTAACACTCCATCTCCATCTTCCACCCGAACTCCACACTGCCCTTGCTGTGCTGAACCTGAGTATTTGCCAACTTTTCTGTTGGGGATTGGTCAGGGCCCTCAGAATACTCCAGGCAGCTCCACCTTACTTACCCTCCCATTTTTCTAGAAAGTTCCAGTACATTCTAGAAGTAGGAGGGAGGTCTCAGTGATGCTGTCTGTGAGTCATCCAGCTCTCCCTGGATCTCTGCCCAACCCAGAAAAAAACACACAGGCTTGGCTGAAGCCTGAAAATATACCTATACTAACACAAAAATTCTAGCACCCTAGCAACACAGCTAGGGGGTGCTACTCAAGTTAGACCTGTTTTCCATGATCAATACTGTCCTGCTGCTGGCTATTTTTATAAAGCTGTCTCATCTGAGGGCGAATACTCCTAATTTTTAGAGAAAAACACATGCCTGTCTTGTGTCTCTGCACTTAATCATGTTCTTGCTGAATACATCTGTCCTGCAACTGGCAAGTTCCTATCAAATTCTTAGACCATCCGTGATCAAGAAGGAGAAAAAGAAAAACATTGGGTCTAAGAGTTAATTGTAGTATTTTTGGTATAGCCCTTCTAATTCTGCAGTTCAAGCACTGGCCACAAATTTGCAGGCCAGTAAAAGCCAGTGCTATGTGTGGCCAGTGCTTGACATTACATGTGTAACTAGATTAATTATAACTTTCGTTCCCAGGTTTCGGCACCAAAAAAAAAAAAAAATTAACTATAACTGTTTATGTTAACAGTTTTAACCACTTGACCAGGCCTTTTTTTGCGATAAGGCACTGTGTTACTTTAACTAACACTGCAGTCATGCAAAGCTGTACCCAAATAAAATTTATGTCATTTTTCCCTCAAATAGAGATTTCTTCTGGTAGTATTTCATCACCACTAATTTTTTATTTTTTTGCACTATAAACAAAAAAAGAGCAACAATTAAAAAAAAAACAATATCTTTTACTTTCTGCTATAAAACATATCCAATAAAAAAGTTTAAAAAAATCAAATTTCTTCATAAATTTAGGCCAATATGTATTCTGCTACATGTTTTTGGTGAAAAAAAAAATCCCAATAAGCGTACATTGATTGGTTTATGCAAACATTATAGCGTCTACAAACTACTGTGTACTGGAATTTTTTTTTTAACACTAATGGCAGCGATCAGTGACTTATAGCAGGACTGCGATATTGCGGCGAACAATTGGACACTAACTGACACTTTTGACACTTTGCAGGAACCATTGACACTAATACGGGGATCAGTGCTAAAAAACATGCACTGTCACTGTACTAATGACACTGGCTGGGAAGGGGTTAAACATCTAGGGTGATCAAATGGTGATCAATGGGTTAACTGTGTGCCTAGCCAAGGTTTGTGTTTACTATGTGTGCTGCTTTTACTAGAGGAAGAGATGGATTTGAGTCCCTGCTTTGCAGGAAAACAGAATTCATCCCTTCCCTCCTGTCAGAACATTGAGTGCCCCCTGCAGGCTGAAGGGCAGGATTAGGTATATATATACATGATCCTGCACACACCTGCCACCCTATAGCAGTAAAACTGCTATAGGACGGTCAGCAAGTGGTTAAAAATGGTTCAAAAGAACTAGGAATATAGCTTAAATTCAATAATATTTTAAGGTGTTATATTATCACTATATTTATTTATTTCAGGTACTTATATAGCGCCATCAATTTATGCAGCGCTTTACATATACATTGTACATTCACATCAGTCCCTACCCTCAAGGAGCTTACAATTTAAGGTCCCTAACTCCTCAGATGATACACAGGGATGAAACAAATCTCCCTACATATGGTTTACATGTATATCTGCTGCCTTCAGCTTTATATATTCTTTAGAAAGTTCAGCTTGTGTTAGTAGATTTTCTCTTCCTGTTCACAACTGCAGTGAAGCCTGGGCATACAGCCAAGACAGCTGATTGGAGGAAAGGCACATACCCCCTCTCCTCATAGGTAGTGACTTTTAGAACTTTTCGTTGAATAGTTCAGCACTCTGCTAGTCTATTTATAGCATCCTTCCCAACACAAAACTCAGGCTACTTTTATCATATGTGACATATATATGTGCCCAGCTCAAATTTAATGACTCGGGTTTACATCCACTTTAAGCTTGTCTACCTGCTAAAGTGTACCTAAACTATGATGTCTGTCAAATGGCTTTGGGCTTGTGTCCATGACATTAGTGCTTATTAGATTATCCAGCAGTAGCGACCCGTCCATAGAGGGCGCACGGGCACCGCCCCCCCCCCATCCATGCGTCTGGCCCACTGATCTACATATCAGGGCGCTGGACTATGGATTTCAGTGGTGGGGGGTGCTTTTTTGAAGCAGCTGATTAGAGCCAGAGGCTCTAATAGGCTTCAAAAAAGGGTGGGCTCGGAGCACAGAGCATTGTGCTCCGATCCCACCCTGTTGTGTTGATAGCGAATGGATTTTCACTATTTTCACATTAAAGTTCCTCCCCCGCCAATCAGAAGGCAGGTCGTAAGTAGACTTGTGTACAACGGAAAATTTTGTTTCGTTTTCATTCGTAAAATACATAATTTCATTCTGTTATGTTACGTTAATTTCGTCTTCAGATAAATTGTTATTTCTGTAGTGAGTAGCGTAGTGTCGATATTCGTTATACCGAATTGATTCGTTTTGTATGTATATCAATTTGATTTTTATGTATGTATATATATTCGTGATAACAATTCGTAGTTTGGAAAGTGGTTTGTTTATTGAATCCATCAACACACACACTGACAATATCTATTCTCCTCTGCTCAGATACAGTACAACACCCTTCTCACTCAGTTCTCAGGAATGCACTTTACCAGTAATCCAACCTCCAGCACAAAATTAAGCAGCTGATTGGACTGTCAGATTTACTCCAATTTGACCTTTTGTTTCATAAGACCTTTAACGAATGAACAATCATGTCGATTTCATTCGTTATTTTCGTTATAATTTCTTTCGTTTTAGTTGAAATTAGTTATTTTTGAGCAAAATTCAACCAAATTTCGATTTGTTATGAAATGAATTGCATGTGTCTAGTCATGAGACCTGTTTCCCGATTGGCCAAAGCAACAGGTGATCCTTTTGAATGCTTAGCGCTTTGGTGGAAGAGGAGACACACAGCAAAGGAAGCTTGAGGAGCGGACACTGGAACCACCACTGCCCATACTCCAGGAGAGGAGGAGAGGAAACCACAGCCCCGCCACATGAGCGGGTAAGTGCCGGACCGCCTGTGGGGTGGGGGGTGCTGTCAGTGCTGCGCCACCGGGGGGTATTCACTAAACAATGCATTCAACCTTCAGTTGACCTCTTTTTGACCTGCTTGGGAATTGCTTCAAGTAGGTTATCCATACCCGTAGACTTGATTGGGTATAAAAACCACACCTGGAATGAACAAAGGCCCATTGACACGAGCCCTTACTTGGTCAACCACATATTAGAGAGGAAGGGTAGGGGCAATAAAGTGAATATAACTTGATATATCAGTTAAAAAGCAATTCCAACTGTGCCCCAGTTCAGAATTACATGACTTGATATCAGGAAAGTCTTTGGATTAAGTCAATGATGCTATTGCTTACAATGGCGTGGGTCATGTTGGTGCCCTGCCCTCTGATCACATGCCCAAAAACCAGAAGAAGGTCATTAACTATCATGAATTCATTATAGTTTACCCTAGAATGACTCTGTGAACATTAAACAAACATTTTGGGGGTGATTTACTAAGAAGAAGGCATTGCACCAGTTCATAGTTTAATTGGTGCACCGGAAAAGTCATTAATTAAACGTGCGAACCAGCGCACATTGAAGCACAAATAACGATAATAAATACCCGCATATGTAAACTGCAACTGGCGCTAGGGTAACTGTGATTTTCTCATTGATAATAGCGCATGCCCAATACAATTGGTTAATTTAATTTAACAAGTGTCTTGTTAGGCAATTAGTAGGTGTTCAGTTATTTAACCCTTTTGATGCTAATCTCATTCCTATCACTTCTAACATATCTTTGAAATGTGTTTTTTTCTTTTTTTACCCAAATCTTTCAATACATTACAAAGAACAGAGAAGTGTTTCTAAACCAGGGGCGGATCCAGGGGGGGGGCAACGGTGCAATTGCCACCCCCGAGAAATTTGTTGTGGGCCGGGCGGGCGGATGAGGGATCGGGCGGATCCCCGAGCGGATGAGGGAGCGGGCGGCTCCCCGAGCGGATGAGGGAGGGGCGGCTCCCCGAGCGGATGCGGGAGCGGGTGGCTCCCTGAGCGGATGAGGGAGCGGGCGGCTCCCCGAGCGGATGCGGGAGCAGGCGGCTCCGCGGGAGGACCGGGCGGCTTGGGCGGGTGAGAGCAGGCTAGGTGTGAGTGGGGGCGGCTGGCCAATCAGCGAGCCGGCGTGCAGGGGAGCAGAGAGATGACATCATCTCTCACTGCCCCGCATCCCTGCAGTAACTGTTCAGGCAGTGTGGGCAGCAGAGAGATTACATTATCTCTCTGCTGCCTGATCTGGGACAAGGAAGAAAGAAGCAAGCAAAACACCACCTTAGCAGCTATGTGACAATCCGCAAGGTGTGTCAGGTGACGTGGCAAGTGACAATCCTCAATGTGTGGCAAGTGACAATCCGCATCTGGTGGCAGGTGATGTGACAATCTGCAATGTGTGGCATGTGACGTGGCAAGTGACAATGTGCAAGGTGTGGCAGGTGACGTGGCAAGTGACAATCCACATCTGGTGGCAGGTGACGTGGCAAGTGACAATCCGCAACATGTGGCAGGTGACAATCTGCATCTGGTGGCAGGCAAGTGACAATCCGCAATGTGTGGGCGGTGACATGGCAAGTGACAATCCGCAATGTGTGGCCAGTAACGTGGCAAATGACAATCTGCAACGTATGGCAGGTGACGTGGCAAGTGACAATCTGCAACATGTGGCAGGTGACGTGGCAAGTGACAATCCGCAACATGTGGCAGGTGACAATCCGCATCTGGTGGCAGGCAAGTGACAATCTGCAACATGTGGCAGGTGACATGGCAAGTGATAATCCGCAGTGTGTGCCAGGCTACGGTGGCAAGTGACGCACTCAGGGCTCCCACTGATTCTGCATTATGGTGAGTTGAACCATTAAATTTTATATTACAATATATTAATAGAAATAACAACCACGGTGCTGGGATAATTGAAGCGCCAACACCAGCCATTTACTCGATAAATTGCCCACAAAAAAATGTATTTTCTGGCAGTGCCCCTCCCGAGACTAGACTCTGGATCCGCCCCTGTTCTAAACCCAATAAAAAGAATATTTTCAGATCTTGATCTTTAAAGGTGACCATACACTGCAATCAGTTAGATCTTAAATAAATTAGATTTAGTGCAAGAGCAAAAATATGGCACAACAGTGACATTACCAAGAACTGGACATCCCTCCAAAACTGTTTGTTTCCCTATATTTTCAATGAATTGTTCAAGTGCGTCTACCTATTACCTATTTTGCCTAAACATTGAGTTGTACAGAGATTGGCCAATCAGATTGCATAGTGCATGACCATCTTAAGTGCCAAATTTGGAATGTAGATGTGCAATGACCCACTTGTATTTTCCAAAGGATATTTCTTGGGCAATATACAAGGCACATGAAAAACAACCTTTTTGCAAGACACGATAGAGTGATCAGGAATCTTCAAACTATGGCTCTCCAGCTGTTGCAGAACTACACATCCCATGAAGCATTGTAAAACTCTGACATTCACAGACATGACTAGGCATAATGGGAATTGTAGTTCCTGAACAACTGGAGGGTCGTAGTTTGAACACCCCTGTGCTAGACCATTATTATGCCTCCAGAATTTGTAGTGTGGCATCTACCCAACTTCTCTCTGCTGGTGTACACAAGAGCCTACATCTATAGATATATTTATATATAGATATACCTATATCTATGTATACACACACTGAGGCAGGAAGCAGTATACAGTGGCCCAGAAGTGAACCTGTACACAGGAAGTAGGTATGTGTTTTGAGGCCAAACCATTTAGACATACACACATGACCTACACAAACACCACCCCATGTAAAAATAAATCAAAAATTATCTTAATTTGCAAATAAGGATCATCTCTTCTTATCTCTTCCTATTTTTTATGGAAATTAATAGTAAAGCAGATGCAGATTTCCAGGACTGGACTAACAAATGTTTGGTCTAAATCGACCATTAACATGCATCACAGTTGAACTTAGGAATGTGTCTTTGCAAAGTTAAACTAAATGAAATCCTTTCTTATTTTTGCTTGGGTTAGAGTGCAGAGGGATTAGAAGTCAGTTTTTGGGGATGTCTGCTCCCCTGATAGGGTGAAGACACCTCCCAAATTTTGCCAGTTTCCCCTTCAAATTTATTCACTTCCTGTCACATAGCCAAACAGGAAGTGAAGGTAAAACCCTACCAATGTCTTTCCTTGGGGACACACAGGTCAATCTAAATAGTTTCTCCATTAGGTATATTGCACTCTAGCATTTTGCTGTTGCTGGAGATCCGAGGCGGACATGCAATGAAAATTAAAAAAAAACAGCATCTTTGCTTCTACATGATTGGATGATAAAATCACCAGTGCTTTCCCTCAGATTTACAGCAAGTACATTTGTATTGCAGAGTAGATTTGCCTTTAATAAACCCCAAAATACCTAATAATTTGGGGTGTACGCAACAAAGTGCTAGAGTGCAATTTGCCTAATGGGGACACTAGTTAGATTGACCTGTGTGTCCCCATGGAAAGACATTGGTAGGGTTTTACCCTCACTTCCTATTTGGCTATGTGACAAGAAGTGAAGCCAATTTTCAGAAAAGGGACACAAAGCCCAACCTAAAAAAGACAAGCAGGGGTTATAACACTCACTTGGTTTCCCTGAAATGCCCACAATTAGAATAGGATTGTCTTGAGCTAGATTTTAGCTGAGTGCTCTAAATCAGTGGTTCTCAACCCTGTCCTCAAGTACCCCTAACAGGCCATGTTTGCAGGTTTACCTTCATCTTGCACAGGTGCGTTAAATCACAGTATATGGCTTGGTATTTTGGACAGCTATTTAGCTAAGATAAATTCCCAAAACATGTCCTGATCGGGGGTAGTTGAGGACTGAGGCTGAGAACCACTGCTCTAAAATGGAAAATCGAATACTTAACGCTCTGTAATTTTCCTTTCCCTTGTAGCTTTTAGACAAATCACACCTTTTTTTCTTTTGCCATGCCAATAAGCCTAGTTAAGCTGCAGCTGGGAAATCTGTTGAATGAAAATTGTTTAGGGGGGGTAGAATGCATTACTTTGAGCATGTATTTGCAAAACAAATTATTATCAAAACACATAAAATATAAACATTTGCTACAAATTTTATTGGCCAACAAAACAGGACTTGGAAAAGAGCAAGGAAAGCAAAAAACACATGTGTGTTAATTTGAGACACTAACAGAATATGGTTTTGAGGTCTGACTATTGTGCAGAGGAAATTAACAGGAGTTAAAAGGACTGAGCCCACAAATGGCAGTCTCTTAAGGATTTAAGCTTGAGGAAGATTTTGCAAAATAATGCAGCACAGACAATTAAATCAAAGTGAAACTAACAGCCTACAAACACACACTGACAACATCAAAAATATTTCAGTGAAATATATCCCCCCCCCAAAACAAAAAAAACATAAAAAATACTTGCTCTAAAACACATCTGTTTTGCAAAGACATAAAAAAATACAAAAAATACATGTGTTACAAACTCTATAAGGACACCCTAATGTACTCTTATGACACACACAGCTACCTACACACCTCTTTTCAGGGCAAGGTAAAGAATGCTATCTGCAAGCTTTATATAACATATGTTTGTGTGCTAATGAGGCAATTGAAAACACATGCACAGTCCATGAAACACACAAAATGCAATTTCACCCAATGTAGAGACAGAACTTCAAAGTGGGTACACCTGGTAAGGATGTCATTAAATTACTAACCCAAAAAACACACTATCTAAGGATGCCCAGAAAAATCCAAGTGCTGTTCACACACAAAACGCAAAAAAAACCCCAAAGTCCCTGAGCATGCCGAGAACAACCCAAATGCAGCTAGCACAAAATAAGCAACCCCCCTGTCCAAAATTAAGCACATCATCCAGCATGCTACAAAATTACAGATGGGACAAACACCCCCGGTCCGGAGGGCAAACAACGAGCCTAACATGGGCAAAAGTTATACAACAGATACCATTGCAGTCTATGGGAACTGACTATTAATTTTGAGAGTCCCCACTTGGCTGGCTTATATTCTAGTTACTGGCCTTTAAAATGTGTATGGGGGGGCCCAGGTCACACCCTGAGAGACATATATCAATGTCACCAATTTGGACAACCCCAAAAACAAAACAAGGACAAGTGCCTTTAAAAATGTTAAATTGCCTAAAAGCTAGTAACTTGGGGAGGGGGGGGGGGGGGGCTTACTCTGCCTGTAAAGTGGTGCTTCTGTAGCATTTATCCAAAATGTTGCTTCAAAGATGTACAGCTTTAGAGAAAACGTACAAATCTACATTGCAGCTGCAAGATTTTAACCAAAAAAAAAGCCTGCTCCCCAATATATTCAATGCCATTTGGGTTTGTTTGTTAAGGCTTAAAATGAGAACCCAAACATGAAAAATACCACCCCAAACTGAAAAAATATTGTGCCCCTCCCACACACTAACAAACCCCTAGCCAAACACACAGCAAGCCAGCCCATGAAAGGAGGGTGCTTGGGGCAGGAGGGGCTCGAGTACCCCAAAAGTCAACCACCTTGTTCCCATATTCAGGGGGACAAGGGCCTCTTCCACACAACCCTAGGCTGGGGTTGTGGGGGGCTGCAGACAGGGGGCTTTTTGGAATGTGGAAAACCCCTTTAAACTAGTGGTTACAAGGTGCTTTGTGGTTGGTAATGGGCTGAGCCCAACATGCCCCAAAGGCAGCCAGCTATGATGAGTGCATGTGGCCTTGTATGGTTCAGGACGGGGTTGGGCAATCACTCTTCTCCCCCCTTTCCTAGATTGCCCTGTTGTATGCTCTGAAAAAGAATGTGGTTTGGATTGGTGAAGGCAGCTCACAGCCTTTTGAGAATAGAGTGGAGTGTGGAGTTCCCCTTTAAAAGCAAGTTAACCCATGGAAATCCAAGGGGTTAGAGGGGGGAGACAAGAGCATTGTAGAATGGAGTGTGGAGTTTCCCTTTAAAAGCAAAAGTTAGCCCATGGAAATCCAAGGGGTTAGAGGAGGGGGGGGAGACAAGAGCATTGGAGAATGGAGTGTGGAGTTCCCCTTTAAAAGCAAAAGTTAGCCCATGGAAATCCAAGGGGTTAGAGGAGGGAGACAAGAGCATTGGACAATGGAGTGTGGAGTTCCCCTTTAAAAGCAAAAAGCTAGCCCAAGGAAATCATATGCATTAGAGGGGGAAGGTTAAATGCCCTTTTAGGAGGAGCTAGAGGAGCAAGAGTCTTTTTACATAATTTTAACAAGGTGCATGTCACATGTTGGCAACATAACATGCTAACGTGACCTGTGTGCAAATCTCCTTAAAAAACGACATAAAAGTGAACTAGCGTAAAAAAAAGATGTGTTAAGTTTAGAGGTGTGCCCGTTTAACCCACACAATTGCATGTACGTTGCTTAACCACTTCAATACCAGGCACTTAGACACCTTCCCGCCCAGGCCAATTTTCAGCTTTCAGTGCTGTCACAATTTGAATGACAATTGCGCGGTCATACAACACTGTACCCAAACAAATTTTTTATCATTTTGTTCCCACAAATAGAGCTTTCTTTTGGTGGTATTTGATCACCTCTGCGGTTTTTATTTTTTGCGCAACAAATAAAAAAAGACCGAAAATTTTTGAAAAAAAACAAGTTTTTCTTTGTTTCTGTTAAAATTTTTTGTAAATAAGTACGTTTTCTCCTTCAATGATGGGCACTGATATGGCTGCACTGACGGGCACTGATACGGTGGCACTGATGGGCACCGATGAGGTGGCACCAATGAGGTGGCACTGATGAGGTGGCACTGACGGGCACTGATAGGCGGCACTGATGGGCACTGTTAGGTGGCACTGATGGGCACTGATAGGTGGCACTGGTATGTGGCACGGATGGGCACTCATAGGTGGCACTGATGGGCACTCATAGGTGGCACTGATGGGCACTCATAGGCGGCACTGATGGGCACTCGTAGGTGGCATTGATTGGTACATATGGGTGGCACTGATGGGTACTTATGGGTGGCACTGATGTGTGGCACTGATGGGCACTGATAGGTGGGCACTGATGGGCACAGATGGGCACTGACAGGTGGCACCTATGGGCAATGACAGGTGGCACCGATGGTCAATGACAGGTAGCTCTGATAAAATATTGGGGGCATTGCTGGGCAGATCTTGGACATAATGGTGCCAATCAGTGCCCATTTATGGGCACATTGGGCACATGTGGATGGCCATGGGGTACATACTTGGCTATCCACATGTTGCCCCTTCCCTGGTGGTCCTAGTGGCGATCCCTGGTGGTCCAGTGTGGTGATCTGAGGGGGGCTGCGCTGATAAACAATCAGCGCAGGCCCCCCCCTGCCAGGAGAGCCACCGATCGGCTCTCCTCTACTCGCGTCTGTCAGACGCAAGTGAGGAAGAGCCGATTAATGGCTCTTCCCATTGACAGCATGATCAGCCGTGATTGGACACGGCTGATCACGTGGTAAAGAGCCTCCGCCGGAGGCTCTTTACCAAGATCGGTGTAGCGGTGTGTCAGGCTGGCACACCGATCCACCGATCGCCGCGATGCGCCCCCGGGGGCGCGCGGCGGCATATTATCCTGCTGGACGTCATATGACGTCCAGTCAGGATAACAGAACCACTTCCCAGACGTCAATCCGCTATAGGGCGGGCGGGAAGTGGTTAACATTTACTAAGATTTTGGCTGCGCAGTAAACGCACTGCACTGCTTACATTGATCTCACACAGTTCTAAACATATTTGCGGGCACAGCAGCCTTTCTCTGAAAAAGTTACTTTCTCATTCTATTTTGGGTATTTTTGTTACTTGGGCAGTTGTTACTAAACTTCATCACCCCATAATATTGGCACCTCCATCTTCTGTCAATATTAATTTGGAGATGCCGTGCGCCATGTCCATAGTGGTGCACAGATTGCATTCTCCCATGTACCGAGATCGCTATAGTAAATGGGGGATTCGCGCTCTGTTACTGGCGCACCATTGTGTAAATATGGAAATGTGCATTGTGCCTCGCCACGCGACTCTACTGATGGCGCGCGGCTTTCGTAAATCACCCCCAATGTGCCTTAATAAATGCAAAGCACAATATTTGACATCTGTCTTTTCCGCAATCAGTGCTGGAAACTACCTGCAATTAACAAGCTACATCATGCAACTTATAGTGTTGCTCAGCCCCACCATGCTTTCTATATCTATAATTGCAAAGCCTGGCTAGAAAATGCTTCCTCTGTGCCCTGATGATGTCAAAGACATAGATAGCACAGGGGGTCTAAGAAACACCACGAGTTGCACATTGATGCTTGCAAATGGCTGACAGATTCCAGTGCTGATTGCAGGACAACTGGAGTGCCGACAGATGTCAAACATGGTGCTATGCATTTATCAAAGTACATGTGTTATACAGTATGACTGCTTAATGTCCACAGAGTAAATCTAGGATGAACTTCCACTTTAATTATTTAGCAAATCCCATCCACAATCCATCTAAAAACAATTCAGTTATATAAGCTTTGTGCTCAGTGGAAGTTTCCTCATATAACATGTAAAGATCTTCTGTACATTCAGTTAGTAATACAAGACAGCCAAATAAATACTTTATATCTTTCAATCTCTGGCTCATCCAAGCTCTCGTGTAGATGCCAACTAGAATAGAGAATCTGGCATTCTTTTAAATGATTTAAATATTGCTATTAAAATTTCAAGAGCAGGTTTTTTTCAACAATGGGGGCACAGTTTTGTCAGCCATAAATATATACACAAATAAACATACTGTATACTATAGCAATTATAGTTATTATATGATATAAATATGCTGTTGTTTAGTTAAACTATGTAATAATATATAGTCATGAATTGAGGAATTTTAAATTTTAATTATTGTTATTTTTATTTGACGCTTCCCCTAGCCTATAGGCTATAAATGAAAGGAAAAAAAAAAAAAACATTAAGAGAGGTCTCATATATAAGATGAAGTTTGACAGCTATCCAAGTAACTTAAATTATTTATCTGGAAAAGATGCTTACTCAAACAAGTCAAGCATCAGTAACCAAACAAACTCATTGAAGACAAAGTCAGTGTCAAGAAAATGGATGTCATGAGAACATGGCACAGCCAGACGACAGACATTTTATTTAGTGGCTTACACTGCTTGACAACATATTGCAGAGTTCAAATGTTTAGTATGAAAATGTTAATTCAAATGTTAATGAAAACAGTATTGTAAAAATCTGAAGTATTATTAGGTTTTATTTTTCTTAAAAGAATAGTAAAAGGTTAATACCCTGTAAGCAGTGGTGTCACTAGGGTTGGTGTCACCTGGTGCGGTAAAACATGGTGTCACCTCTCTCTCCCCCCATTGTTTAACCACTTCAGCCCCAGAAGGATTTACCCCCTTCCTGACCAGAGCACTTTTTACAATTCGGCACTGCATCGCTTTAACTGCTAATTGCGCGGTCATGCAATGCTGTACCCAAACAAAATTTGCGTCCTTTTCTTCCCACAAATAGAGCTTTCTTTTGATGGTATTTAATCACCTCTGCCGTTTTTATTTTTTGCACTATAAATGGAAAAAGCCTGAAAATTTTGAAAAAAAATGATATTTTCTACTTTTTGTTATAAAAAAAATCCAATAAACTCAATTTTAGTCATACATTTAGGCCAAAATGTATTCGGCCACATGTCTTTGGTAAAAAAAATGTCAATAAGCGTATATTTATTGGTTTGCGCAAAAGTTATAGCGTCTACAAACTAGGGTACATTTTCTGGAATTTACACAGCTTTTAGTTTATGACTGCCTATGTCATTTCTTGAGTTGCTAAAATGGCAGGGCAGTACAAAACCCCCCCAAATGACCCCATTTTGGAAAGTAGATACCCCAAGGAAATTTCTGAGAGGCATGTTGAGCCCATTGAATATTTATTTTTTTTGTCCCAAGTAAATGAATAATGACAAAAAAAAAAAAAAAATTTACAAAAAGTTGTCACTAAATGATATATTGCTCACACAGGCCATGGGCATATGTGGAATTGCACCCCAAAATACATTCGGCTGCTTCTCCTGAGTACGGGGATACAACATGTGTGGGACTTTTTGGGAGCCTAGCCGCGTACGGGGCCCCGAAAACCAAGCACCGCCTTCAGAATTTCTAAGGGCATAAATTTTTGATTTCACTCCTCACTACCTATCACAGTTTTGAAGGCCATAAAATGTCAAGATGGCACAAACCCCCCCAAATGACCCCATTTTGGAAAGTAGACACCCCAAGCTATTTGCTGAGAGGCTTGGTGAGTATTTTGCAGCTCTCATTTGTTTTTGAAAATGAAGAAAGTCCAGAAAAAAATTTTTTTTTTTTCTTTTTTCAATTTTCAAAACTTTGTGACAAAAAGTGAGGTCTGCAAAATACTCACTATACCTCTCAGCAAATAGCTTGGGGTGTCTACTTTCCAAAATGGGGTCATTTGGGGGGGTTTTGTGCCACCTGGGCATTCCATGGCCTCCGAAACTGTGATAGGCAGTGAAGAGTGAAATCAAAAATTTACGCCCTTAGAAAGCCTGAAGGCGGTGCTTGGTTTTCGGGGACCTGTGCGCGGCTAGGCTCCCAAAAAGTCCCACACATGTGGTATCCCGGTACTCAGGAGAAGCAACAGAATGTATTTTGGGGTGTAATTTCACATATTCCCATGGCATGTTTGAGCAATATATCATTTAGTGACAACTTTGTGCAAAAAAAAAAAATTTGTCTTATTCCCGCAACTTGTGTCACGATATAAAATATTCCATGGATTCGACATGCCTCTCAGCAAATAGGTTGGGGTGTCTACTTTCCAAAATGGGGTCATTTGGGGGAGTTTTGAACTGTCTTGGCATTTTATGCACAACATTTAGAAGCTTATGTCACATATCACCCACTCTTCTAACCACTTGAAGACAAAGCCCTTTCTGACACTTTTTAAATACATGAAAAAATTATTTTTTTTGGGCAAGAAATTTACTTTGAACCCCCAAACATTATATATTTTTTAAAGCAAATGCCCTACAGATTAAAATGGTGGGTGTTTCATTTTTTTTTTTCACACAGTATTTGCGCAGCGATTTTTCAAACGCATTTTTTGTGGAAAAAACACACTTTTTAAAATTTTAATGCACTAAAACACACTATATTGCCCAAATGTTTGATTAGATAAAAAAGATGATCTTAGGCCGAGTACATGGATACCAAACATGACATGCTAAAATTGCGCACAAACGTGCAGTGGCAACAAAATTAATACATTTTTAAAAGTCTTTAAAAGCCTTTACTGGTTACCACTTTAGATTTACAGAGGAGGTCTACTGCTAAAATTACTGCCCTCGATCTGACCTTCGTGGTGATACCTCACATGCATGGTGCAATTGCTGTTTACATTTGACGCCAGACCGACGCTTGCGTTCGCCTTAGCGCGAGAGCAGGGGGGACAGGGGTGCTTTTTTTTTTTTTTTTTTTCTTTATTATTTTTTTGCTTTTTTATCTTATTTTTAAACTGTTCCTTTCATTTTTTTTTTTTTTTAAATCATTTTTATTGTTATCTCAGGGAATGTAAATATCCCTTATGATAGCAATAGGTAGTGACAGGTACTCTTTTTTGAAAAAATTGGGGTCTATTAGACCCTAGATTTCTCCTCTGCCCTCAAATCTGACCACACCAAGATCGGTGTGATAAAATGCTTCCCCAATTTCCCAATGGCGCTGTTTACATCCGGCGAAATCTAAGTCATAAAATGCTCCTAGCTTCCGGTTTCTTAGGCCATAGAGATGTTTGGAGCCACTCTGGTCTCTAATCAGCTCTATGGTCAGCTGGCTGAATCACCAGCTGCATTCTCAGGTTCTCTGTTGAGACAGGAGAGCCAGAGAAAAACACGGAAGACGGTGGGGGGGGCATTCCCTCCCAATGCTCGTAAAAGCAGTGTAGAGGCTAATTAGCCGCTAGGATTGCTTTTACATGAAAGCCGACCGCTGGCTGAAAAGAATGATACCAAGATGATACCTAAACCTGCAGGCATCATTCTGATATAACCACTCAAAGTCGTGAATGGCGTACCTGAAGACAAAAAAATGGTTAACAATAAAGCACAGTAAACGGTAAAGTATAAAAAATTGCATACCTGAAAAGCAAACATGATAAAACATAATAACAATAAAACATTGCAGAATAGAATACAGTAAAAAAGAGCAGAACAATAGAGAGAATAGAGAGAGAGAGAGAACAATAAAACGACAACTATTTTTTTTTATTTTATATTTTTGTTTGTGTTTTTTTTTTTTTTTTCACTTTTTTTTGTAACTGTAACTTTTATAACTGTAACCGGTTCCAGGTTCGGGTCTCTCAAAATGCGATGGCATCTTGGGAGACCCTGTGAAAGTGCGCCTAGTCTGTGCAATGCTGTACCCTACGCTAATACTCAACTAGTGAATGGTAGCGTTCAAAACATTCACCAATGCAAAGACCAGGATTGTCAGGACAGGAGGGACAATAATAGCGGCTGTAACGCCTATATCCGCGCTTGCTGCAGACACGGCATCTTTTTTGGGGGGGTTCGTTGGGTAGGGGTACTCGGGAGGACATAAAAATGCCTCTCATGCAGCCGACTGCATTTGGTTGGGGATGTGAATGGGGGAAGTACGGGTGCTGCAGAAGTGGTGGGTTCCCAATTAGGATTGGCGAATGCAGCTGGAAGGGCATTATGGGCACAACGGGCCTATGTTTGTCTTCTTGGTGGCAGCGGGACACTACTTGTGCTTGCCACCTCACCAGGTTGAACTGCACTTATGGGACTCGCCACATCACCAAGTGTTACTGCAGTGCTGGTTTGACTACGACCGGGTGTACTAGGCCACTGGTGCTTGCCAGTTCACCAAAACGCTACCAAAAAAACTGTTAGCGATCGCAGGGATCAGGCCTGACTCTGCGAATGCTGCAGTTATGCGTTTAGTGTTTTGTAAGTGACAGTGATCGATCGATACTGCATTTGGGTGGGCTGGGACGGGCCAGGCGGAGGGGCAAAACGCAGGTGCTAGCAGGTATCTGGGCTGATCCCGCTAACACTGCGTTTTTGGGAACCCTAAACTGCTGGGGACGCTAGTATAGATCTGATCGGATCAGATATTGATCCGATCAGATACTATACCACTAAGGGAGGTGTACGGTGCGTGCGTGGGTGTTAGCGTACTGGCACTAACCTGACGCTGCTTGGGGCTGATGCTTGCCAGTTCACCAAAACGCTACCAAAAAAACTGTTAGCGATCGCAGGGATCAGGCCTGACTCTGCGAACGCTGCAGTTATGCGTTTAGTGTTTTGTAAATGACAGTGATCGATCGATACTGCACTTGGGTGGGCTGGGCTGGGCCGGGCGGAGGGGCAAAACGCAGGTGTTAGCAGGTATCTGGGCTGATCCCGCTAACACTGCATTTTTGGGAACCCTAAACTGCTGGGGACGCTAGTATAGATCTGATCGGATCAGATATTGATGCGTTCAGATACTATACCACTAAGGGAGGCGTATGCTGCGTGCGTGGGTGTTAGCGATACTGGCGCTAATCTGACGCTACCTGAGGCGACGCATATCACCGCCGGGTGATCAGGGGGCTAAACCTTTATTTGGTAATAAACGGCGGGTGCCCTGACACTATAAAAAATAAACAAACTAACCAGCGTCACCCGTAACGGTTATACAGTGATCAGTGGTGAAAGGGTTAACTAGGGGGCAATCAAGGGGTTAAAACCTTTATTAGATAATATATGGGGGTCTCTGACGCTATAAAACGCTGACGGCGAACCTAAATATTTACGTCCCTAACTAGCGTCACCAGTGACACTAATACAGCGATCAGAAAAATGATCACTTAGCGACACTGGTGACGGGGGGTGATCAAGGGGTTAAAACTTTATTAGGGGGGGTTAGGGGGGTACCCTAGACCTAAAGGGGGCTAACACTAACTGCCCTACCACTTCTAGCTGTCACAAACTGACACCATGCAGTAATCAGGAAAAAAAAAAACGTGCTTGGTGTCAGTGTGACAGGGAGGGGTGATTGGGGGGGGGGTCGGGGGGCGATTGGGGGGGATTAGGGGTGTATGTATGCCTGGCATGTTCTACTATGTTGTGTTGTGTTTTACACTTACTCAGATGTCTTCTCTCCTCGGCGCCGGTGTCTTGTTGAATACAGTCCCCTATCATATAGTGTCCGCCCTGTACTGCGCAGGCGCAGTACGGAGGACAAACGAGACGCCGAAAGTCTCCGAAGTTCAACAGCTGATCATCAGCTGTACACGGCGTCTGCGCATTTATTCTCACCCTATGTCCAGGTTCATTTCCTACTATCCAAGTGGACATAGAGTTAGAATAAATAGTTGCCGAGCGCAGCGAGGCCGTGCCCGAAGCGTGGCGAGCGAAGCGTGGCGAGCGAAGCGAGCCCGCGAGGGGCCCTCTTACACAGCCATCGCTAAGAAGTGCCCAAGCGCCGTGTACAGCTGATGGTCAGCTGATCAACTTCGGACACTTTCAGCATCTCCTTCTCCTCTGTACTGCGCAAGCGCTGCGCCTGCGCAGTACGGGGCGGACACTATCCGATAGGAGGACAGTTTATGTCAGAACACCGGAACAGAAACTGCCGAGCTGAGGAGAGATGACATCACATCCTCTGCCTCTGTGTACTATACAGAGGCAGGGGATGTTTCTCATTGGCTGGGAGCGATCGCGAGGGGGGGCCACGATCGGATGGCCTCCCCCTCACCTCTCAATGCTCCCAGACAAATGCCGACCGCCGCTGGCACCGGGGGGGGGGGTCCGATCGGACCCCCCGCCCGTGGGAAGGCAATCACGTACCAGGTACATGATTTTGCCTGCCCGTGCCATTCTGCTCACGTATATAGGCGTGAGGCGGTCGGCAAGTGGTTAAAGAACTATGTGTGGAGTGACCCTCACCCCCTCCCAGTGCAATTCCTCTTTCTTCTTCCCCCATCCCCCCACTCAGCACAAATCCCCCCCCCCAAATATTCCCCCTCTCAGCAAAAATCCTCACCCACCCATATGCCCCCCTTCCATTACAAATACCCCCTCTCAGCAAAAATCATCACCCTCATATACCCCCTTTCAGAACAAATCCCCTTCTCAGCACAAAATACCCCCCATATCTCTCTTCCCAGTATAAAACCCCCCAAACCCCTCCTTTTTATACAAATTCTTTTACCCCCCAGTACAAATCATCCCCTCTTCTCCCCCCTCCCTGCACAGATCTCCCTCCTCTCCGCATAAATCCCCCCAAACCCCTCCTTCTTACACAAATTATCTTAACCACCCCCATAAACTCGCCTCACAATTGATGGTCGCAAATCCACACCCCCATATATCCCTTCCTTCCAGTAATAAACCCCTCTTTTTACACAAATTCTCTTATTCCCCCACCCAAGCCACCCTCAGCACATATCCTTTTGTTTAACCTCTCCCTGCCAAATCCCCCCTACAAGCACAATCCTCCCACCCCAATACAAAGGCACTTGCCTCCAAATTTTCCAAGCAAAAAAAAAAACCTTAATCCCTCCCAGCATAAATCCCCCTTCCTCTTCTTGCACAAATACTCAGATTCCTGCACAGACTTACCAGTTACTGGGACCTCAGCGCCGGGAGATCTCCTTCCCAGGCTCTTCCTCCTGTCTTGTCAGAAGACAAGTCAGAGCAGAGGAGGAACCTGTGGGAAACTTCCCTCAGCACTCTGACACTATTATAAACATGCAGCCGGCTGGGACAGATACAGGCTGCTAAAGTGTCAATCACTGGAGACCCGGGGACCCCCCGCAGGAGATGAGGACAAATGCTCCATGCTAGTGATTGTCGACACTGTAGTAGCACACTGCCGTTCCCCTCCACGCTAGCACACTGCGCCCAAGACTGGAGCCCCTCCCGCCCCCACCTAGTCTCAGCCCCAGGTGTCACCCCTCTGGGGGGTGTCACCCAGATGTGGCCCGTTCCTCCCGCTCCACCATAGCAACGCCACTGCCTGTAAGTTTTTTTTTGCAGTCTGTTCCATTGGGGAGTTTTCCGTTCATTTGTTATCCTGTAAAAACAATAAACCAGAAGAAATCTTTTTGAAGAAAACATTTGTTGGGACAGTTGTCACTGCAACATGTGTCCCTGTTGAATGATTTCTCGTCTTTTCCTTTTTTCCTCAAAATTAAGGATTTTTCCTTGCTATTTGGCTAGACATCAACAAAAACTTTACAAATACTGAAAGGAGTGCCAGATCAAAACTGGATAAAAAAGTCCAAGATAATTGTAATCGTTGGTCATTTCTAGGGCAACACCACTCCCCCTTCATCAGGCGGACTCATAGAAAACTGTCACTTAACAGATCTATATTAGAATCAGTATTGATTGGAACACAATTTTGAGCCCAACCTACTGCCTCATCAGGGGACGCACCTCTCTTGTCTCCTCTCCTCACCCTTTTCTCTTCTCATCCATTCCCTTCCATTTACTCTCTTTCTTGCCTTTTGTCTTTAGAGACCCACACCTTACCCTTCTTCTCTTTTTGTTTCCTTTTGTCTATTTACTATGCCTTACTTCATAGTAGCCCTACTGTATTGTGCTCATACAGCTCATTGCCACCACCGCGAATAAGCCACGGTATAACAGACTACCGATTGCCGGATTCATTATAAAGTATAAAGCCTCAATGATCAAACTGTTTGGATTGATTTTGCAACCCTTAGATGGATATCACCTGTATGTTAAGACCAATTTCAGTGATCCTACTCGCCACGTCTGTGCACGTTTAATGCAGCCAAAGTGCCACTTTCTAAAAGTGGTACTGTTAAGAGCTACCTGGATTTGCTGCACATTTTGATAAATGTAAAACTGTAGGAAGGGATTTTTTTTAATCTCAAAAAGAACTTTATTAACAATTTGTGCCAGCATTACAAAGTCCAGAACATACACACCACAGTAATACATGGTATTTTGAAGTTATGTATGCAACATGACATTAAACAGCACATAAACAACACATTGATACATGCATGCTATTTCAGATATACAGTATCTCAAAAAAGTGTGTTCACCTCTCACATTTTGGTGAAAATTTTATTTTATCTTTTCATGTGACAACACTAAAGAAATTACACTTTACTGCAATGTAAAGTAGTGAGTGTACAGCTTGTATAACAGTGTAAATTTGCTGCCCCCTCAAAATAACTCAACACAGCCATTAATGTCTAAACAGCTGGCAACAAAAGTGAGTACACCCCTAAGTGAAAATGTCCAAATTGGGCCCAAAGTGTCACTATTTTGTGTTGCCGCCCTTATTTTCCAGCACTGCCTTAACCCTCTTGGCCATGGAGTTCACCAGAGCTTCACAGGTTGCCACTGGATTCCTCTTCCACTCCTCCATGATGACATCGCGGAGCTGGTGGATGTTAGAGACCTTGTGCTCCTCCACCTTCCGTTTGAGAATGCCCCACAGATGCTCAATAGGGTTTAGGTCTGGAGACATGCTTGGCCAGTCCAACCCCCTTTCCCTCAGCTTCTTTAGCAAGGCAGTCATCGTCTTGGAGGTGTGTTTGGGGTCCTTATCATGTTGGAATACTGCCCTGTGGCCCAGTCTCTGAAAGGAGGGGATCATGCTCTGCTTCGGTATGTCACAGTACATGTTGGCATTCATGGTTCCCTAAATGAACTGTAGTCCCCCAGTGCTGACAGCACTCATGCAGCCCCAGACCATGACACTCCCACCACCATGCTTGACTGTAGGCAAGACACACTTGTCTTTGTACTCCTCACCTGGTTGTCGCCACACACGCTTGACACCATCTGAACCAAATAAGTGTATCTTGGTCTCATCAGACCACAGGACATGGTTCCAGTAACCCATGTCCTTAGTCTGCTTGCCTTCAGCAAACTGCAAGCTTTCTTGTGCATCACCTTTAGAAGAGGCTTCCTTCTGGGACCACAGCCCTGCAGACCAATTTGAAGTAGTGTGCGGAGTATGGTCTGAGCGCTGACAGGCTGACCCTCCACCCCTTCAACCTCTGCAGCAATGATGGCAGCACTCATACGTCTATTTCCCAAAGACAACCTCTGGATATTACTCTGAGCACGTACACTCAACTTCTTTGGTCGACCATCGCAAGGCCTGTTCTGAGTGGAACCTGTCCTGTAAACCGCTGTATGGTCTTGGCCACCGTACTGCAGCTCAGTTTCAGGGTCTTGGCAATCTTCTTATAGCCTAGGCCAGTGATGGCGAACCTTGGCACCCCAAATGTTTTGGAACTACAATTCCCATGATGCTCATCTACACTGCAGAGTGTATGAGCTTCATGGGAAATGTAGTTCCAAAACATCTGGGGTGCCAAGGTTCACCATCACTGGCCTAGGCCATCTTTATGTAAAGCAACAATCATTTTTTTCAGATCCTCAGAGAGCTTTTTGCCACGAGGTGCCATGTTGAACTTCCAGTGAGCAGTATGAGAGAGTGAGAGCAATAACACCAAATTTAACACACCTGCTCCCCATTCACACCTGAGACTTTATAACACTAACTGGTCACGTGACACTGGGGAGGGAAAATGGCTAATTGAGCCCACTTTGGACATTTTCACTTAGAGGTGTACTCACTTTTGTTGCCAGCAGTTTAGACTTTAATGGCTGTGTGTTTAGTTATTTTGAGGGGGCAGCAAATTTAGTATACAAGCTGTACACTTACTACTTTACATTGTAACAAAGTGTCATTTCTTTAGTGTTGTCACATGAAAATATTTAATAAAATATTTACAAAAATGTGAGGGGTGTACTCACTTTTGTGAGATACTGTATATACCCTACTACCCAAATGCATCATCTAGTCAAATATGCTGCTCATCCTTGGTCAATGATCAGACAATCTAATATCAGGTCAACCTGTGCATGGCCTGGCGTGTCTAACCATGGGGCCCATACCTTGTCAAATTTACCGAAGCTACCCCTATGCTGAAAAAAAATATTTTTCCAGTTGAAGAGTGTCTACCATTTGGGCTATCCACTACTTCAGAGTGGGAGGGTCCGTAGAAGTCCAGTGCCATAGTATTAACTTATGGGCACTTACGGCATTAAATAGTGGACCTGAAACACCCAGTAATGGTAGTGAAAACACCCTTTAAATACCTGTGGACAGCACAGGTATTATGTGACAGCACCACATAAGGTGTATCAGATCCCCATGTCCCCTGCTGCACCCCATACAAGTTAGGTTTTCTCTCTTGTCCATGTGGAACAGCCTTGCTGGTGTATAGCAGGGACCTGCAGTCAGGGAAGGCAAGAGGCAGAGCCTCACCTGCCATGAACAAAAAAAAAAATTTGGTGCTCCTATGGTTCCTTGCACTACCTATCAGAAGCTACATACAGCATAGCCAGTTTAAATACAAGCTGGCACATGCTGTCTGCAGCAGACTGAGAGGATGAGCTCACAGTGCCTCTGACTTCTTGTCAGAGGGACTCAGCTCAATGGACAGCTTGAAATCTTGGACCAATGGTAAATGACCATTGGTCCAAGCTGTCCAATAAAAATACTGCAGTGGAAGCCCTCCTCTCACTGCGGTGCCATAGAAGACCCAGCCCTCTTAGCTACAAGGGAAAAACATAGGTTCATGGGTATAAGGTTTACCCATAATCTCATGAAGAGAACTTCAAACTTCAGTAATTTGTCTGTTAAGCCACTTGCTAGAAAATTACTCAGAACCCCCAAACATTATATATATTTTTTAGCAAACACCCTAGGGAATAAAATGCTGGTGGTTGCAACTACTGTATTTATTGGCGTATAACACTCACTTTTTCACCATGAAAATCGGGTGCAAATAGCATGTGCGTGTTAAACGCCAATACTTCAATTTCAGCTGCCTCGGAGGGGACAGGGAGGGGGGCGGGATGAGCACCATCAGATTACATACAGTGAGAATCTGTTTATTTGGCGGCCTCTGTAATAGGAAGTCCTCTCTCCTGGGCCACCATTGGACCACTGTTCTGTCCATCATAGAAGATTCTCACTGTATGTAATCTGTCGGCGCTCGTTCCGCCCCGCTCCCTGTTCCCTCTAAACTGCAGAAGGGCATCGATCAGGCTGCAGTGATGGCAATGGTGAGGCTGCTGCATTGATGGCAATGGTGAGGCTGCTGCATTGATGGCAATGGTGATGCTGCTGCATTGATGGCAATGGTGATGCTGCTGCATTAATGGCAATGGGGAGGCTGCTGCATTGATGGCAATGGTGAGGCTGCTGCATTGATGGCAATGGTGAGGTTGCTGCATTGATGGCAATGGCGAGGCTGCTGCATTGATGTGGACTGATGAGGCTGCATTGATGTGGACTGATGACGCTGCATTGATGGCACTTGTGAGGCTGCAGATGGGCACTGACCCAAAGTTCCTTATTTAAAATTAAAGTTTTTTTTCCTGAAACTTCCTTCTTAAAATGAATGTGCATGTTATAGGCCTGTGCGTGTTATACGCCGATAAATACGGTATTTATGTCACACGTTATTTGCGCAGCAATTTTTCGAACGTGTTTAAAAAAAACAAAACAGTTTCATGAATAATTAAAAAAAACAATAAAGTTAGCATGATTTTTTGTACGGTCAGGCCCCGACGTTACAACCCTGGCAAACTGACAACACTAGAAATCTCAAGAGAAATTGTCGTGCTCTTGAACGGCTGTGGCGTAAACCAAATGCCTGCAAGACTTCGCCCTATATAAATTTGCTCTTCTAAAATACAATTCCTGCCTCCATGCTGCCAAACAAGCCTACTTTGTCTCACTTATTAATACTTTGTCATCCATTCCCCATCTGCTCTTCTCAACCTTTAACTCTCTGCTTCGTTCCCCCATCTACCCACTAACTCACTCACTGCCCAAAAGGTTGCCAATCACTTCAAAGACAAGATTGATGCCACTCGTGAGGACACCTCCACTGTGCGTACATCTTCCCCACTGAAAATAACTTGCCTAACAGCACAATCAACACTCTCCTCTTTTAAACAAGCTAATCCTGAAGAGGTTACAAAACTTTTCTCAGATGCCCACCTAACCAATTGTCCCTTGGATTCTGTTCCCTCACAACTACTACGGTCACCCTCTTCTTCTATCCTATGCTCCCTCACTCTCCCTCTCTAGTGGCACCTTCCCCTCCCCTCCCCTCTAAAACATAACACAGATTACTCCGATATTTAAAAAGCCCTCACTGGACCCCACCAACCTAAACAACTTAAGACCCATCTCATTGCTTCCGCTCACCTCTAAACTTCTAGAACGCTTAGTCTACAACCGTCTTAGCTCCTATCTCAGTGAAAATAACCTTCTTGACCCATTACAGTCTGGCTTTCACTCGCAACACTCCACGGAAACTGCCTTACTAAAACTCACTAACGATTTACTAACTGCTAAAACCAACAGCCAGTACTCCATACTCCTACTACTTGACCTCTCTGTGGCCTTTGATACTATTGACCACCCACTCCTTCTCAATAAACTACATTCTCTTGGCCTCCGAGATTCTGCTCTATCCTGGTTCTCTGCCTATCTATCACAGCGCTCCTTCAGTGTCACCTATAACTCTGTCTCCTCCTCTCCATTGTCCCTTTCTGTGGGGGTCCCCCAAGGCTCTGTGCTTGGACCCCTTCTCTTCTCTATCTAAACCTCCTCCCTTGGTCACTTGATACTAACTGCCCATGGCTTCCAATACCACCTATACACCGATAACACCCAAATCTATCTGTCTACCCCTCACCTCACTCCTTCAGTCTCCTCTCGCATTACTAACTTACTAACTGACATATCAGCATGGATGTCGCACCACTTCCTTAAAATAAATCTCTCTAAAACTGAGCTATTAATATTCCCCCCCACCCGTGCCCCCCTCCATGACTTTTCCATTGAAATCAACAATGCAACTATGAGTCCCTCCCCTCACGCCAGGGTACTAGGTGTAATCCTAGACTCTGACTTGTCATTTCAGCCCCAAGTCCAATCGTTGTCAAAGTTCGTAGAATTCACCTCCGTAACATCTCTAAAATTTGCCCCTTTTAAACAAATGAAACCACCAAGCTCCTCATTCACTCCCTTGTTATCTCTCGCCTTGACTATTGCAACTCCCTTCTCATTGGCCTGCCTCTCCATTGGCTATTCCCGCTTCAGTCTATCATGAATGCTGCTGCCAGACTTATCCACCTTACCAACCGCTCAGTGTCTGCCAACCCTCTCCTCCAATCCCTACACTGGCTCCCTATCACCCAGAGAATTAAATTCAAAATACTAACCTCAACATACAAAGCCATTCACAACTCTGCCCCAAGCTACATCACCAATCTTGTCTCCAAATATCACCCAAATCGCCCTCTCCACTCTTCTCAAGACCTCCTACTCTCAAACTCTCTCGTCTCCTCCTCTCATGCTTGTCCCCAGGATTTCTCCAGAGCCTCTCCCATCCTCTGGAACTCGCTACCTCCACTGGTCCGGCTATCCCCTACTCTTGCTACCTTCAGGCGATCCCTGAAAACTCATCTCTTCAGGAAAGCCTATCACGTCTCTAACTAATCTTCTACCACTTCCATCAGCTCATTCCCCACAGTTACAACCTTTTGTACCACCTGCCCCATCCTATTAGATTGTAAGCTCTTCTGAGCAGGGCCCTCTTAATCCTCTTGTATTTTATTGTCTTGTCTCCTTTTTATATTGTAAAGCACTGTGTAAACTGTTGGCGCTATATAAATCCTGTATAATAATAATAATAATAATAATATCTGGCTCTGATACTAGCCAGTGCATCACCAGCTACTGACCTCACCACTGGTCCCTGGTGTGTAGTGTACCCTCAAAAGCAAATATAGTTGCGAAGGCAGGGTTTTTAATCTAGTTCAGGGCATTTTAAAGGGTCATATTGCCAGAAAGGTGTTTTATTAAATTCCCGTCAAACAATAACTATGCTTTATCCTTTTAGAAAATACTGTTTTCACAATTTTTAAGCCTTTTCAGCTACATGTCATTGCCTAGGACAGGCTTCTGTCGTTGGTGACGATGGTGGAAAATTCTAGCATCAGCATGGCTGCTTATATACTCTGGCAGATTTACCAGGTGGTATCATTTTAATAAAAGCAGCACATTTGAGAAGGTTGAAATAACTTTCTGAAATTACTGTATGTTAAACATGGTAAAGGGAATAGGAGATTTTAGCGATGGGGTTTACCGTATTACTTACAATGTTATTAAAAATGATCTTTCTACTTCAATTTGCAGTCAGCTATCATTTTCCCAGAAATCTAAATATTACTTATGGCAGGTAGTTGGGGGAATGGCCAGTGTCAGAATTAATAGAGTAGAAGCAGCAAAGAATCTTTAAATAAGTTTGCAAAAACCTTCTAATCTGTAACTGACCTTTTATCTCGTGAAGTGTAGAGTTGTACTTCAAAAAATCTACCATCTGCCTGCTGAATATCAAGTAAAGAAACATCCTTCTGTTAGATTACACCTAGGGGCATATTGAGAAAGCAGTGAGTGTAACATTCACCAGAAATTCACTGCCAATGAATCAATGGCTTAAGCTTAACCCTTTCATGCCTAAGCCTATTTCTGACATTTGTTGCTTACAAGTTAAAATCTGGAATACAATGGTGCTTGTTGCAATATTTTATGTCAAACGGTATTTGCAAAGCGGTCTTTCAAACGCACTTTTTTGGGGAAAAAAAGACACTTTCATGAATAAAAGAAAAACGAAACAGTAAAGTTAACCCAATTTTTTTTGTATAATGTGAAAGATGATGTTACGCCGAGTAATTAGATACCTGACATATCATACTTTGAAATTGTGCCCGCTCGTGGAATGGTGACAAACTATGGTATCTAAAAATCTTCGTAGGGGACACTTTAAAAAAATGTAACGGTTACCAGGTTAAGGTTACAGAGGAGGTCTTTTGCTAGAATTATTGCTCTCACTCTGATGATCATGGCGATACCTCACCTCACATGTGTAAATTTGAACACCTTTACATATGCGGGCGCGACTTACGTATGCGTTTTTCTTTGCTGCGCAAGCTCGCGGGGACGGGGGCACTTTAAAACTTTTTTTTTCTTATTGATTTTTTTTTTTACATTGTCACATTAAAAAAAAAATTCTGAACACTTTTATTGCTTTCACAAGGAATGTAAACATCCCTTGTGACCGTAATAGTGCGGTGACAGGTACTCTTTATGGAGGGATCGGGGGTCTAAAAGACCCCAAATCCCTCCGTTGCACTTCAAAGTATTCAGATCGCCCAAAAAATTTTTTTTTAAATTGACGCCATTGGCCGCCGAGTAAACCGGAAGTGACGTTGTGACGTCGCTTAAGTGTGTTTACATGGAAGACTGGAAAAAAGTCGTTTCTGGCTTTGTTTCAGTTTTACTCTAGCCGGCAGAAGTGATCATGCATCGGGTCTCCCAGTGGGACGGGAGGCCCAGGAACAGCGGGCGAAAGGTGTCGGAAGGCGGCAAAAGGCAGCGGGGGGAACATCCCCTCCCATTCGTTTGGGATAACAACCGAGTGGCATGTAGCTGCATCGGTTGTTATCCCTAAAGAGCCGCCCACTCTTAACAACGGTACCGAGATGATGCTTGCAACTGCAGGCATCATCCTGGTATAACCCCTGAAAGCAGAGGCCGCATATGTGCGTATGGTCGGCGCTATGTATACCAGGCAAATATACCTTAAGTGAGTGCTCGATGAATGTCACATTCACTGTTCTATGTAATATGCCCCCTAGAAACGTGAAGGTGCAAAATGCATTTTTGCAATATTTTTTTAATTCTAATTCTCTCCAAGTGATATAGTTTAAAATAGATGTTTCATGTGGAAAAAAAACATTAAAAATGTCTTATGTTTAATTCAGAGGCTGTTTATATGCTATTGTGCCAACCCCTTCCAAACTATGGTGTTTTATTCCTTCACGAAACAAAGTTTTTTTGTCTTACTTGCAGCTAAACTACATAGCATTCTAGCACATTGCAAATGCTGACAATCATACAAAGAAGTGACGTCATCGAGGCTCCAGCTAATCACAGCGCCGGAGCACGCAATACCCGGAAATAATTCTGGGAGACATGTCGCCGGGCAGAGCAGTGTGCCGGGACCACTGCGGGTGCTTCGATCTAAGGTGAGTATTGCTATGCATACTAGCTCATTATGCCTTTGTCTTGCAGGTTTTTTATTGCGAGTTTACAATCCCAAGCTGGCCATACACTAGTACATGAAAATTCTCAATACATTTGATGAACTGAAAAATGTCATAATTCAAAATTGTGTTTTGCTTTTAACATTCCATCTTAGAAAAAAAATGGTTAGGAATTCATTCCCTTTAGAAAAAAATTCCACCCTGCTACTTTCCCATCTCTGAGGTCAAATTGATCAGTCTGACTCCAGTAATGTTTAGAAAATTGAGTAAAAATTCCTAAAATGAAAAGTTTTGAATGAAACTCAAGTGTTTGGCCAGCTTTAGCCTTTGCTCCTCTCTCTAAAAGTAAACACAAACTCTCAGTGAACCCAGTCACAGAGAGTAATTGTAGCCCGTAGATACACTATATGGTCAAAAGTTTGTGGACACTTGACCATCACTCCTATGTGATCTTGTAGACATTGAAAATCAAAACGAAAGACAGTTACTATTGTATATGGAGTTTGACCCCACTATGCAGCTGTAACAGTCTCCACTCCTTTAGGAAGGCTTTTCTATTTCAATCATTTTTATTAAGGGTTTTTACAATAGTGAAGAAAGAAGAAAAATGTAAAGGATTTACAATTCACAATATGTAATCCAAAAGCAAGCCATGATCAGGGCCGTCTTTAATATTGATTGGACCCCGGGCAAACATTTTCTTGGGGCCCCCATGCAATTTCGCTCTCAACCTGCTCTGAGACATACAATAAATACCAGCTAGACTCAAAATCAGTTTACTGAATCAGATCAGACAGCGATTGTGATTGGTTGCCAGAGGTTACAGCATATCATTACCACTTACTGACTGGTTGCTAGAGGTTACAGCACCCATTACGGCTCATTGATTAGTTGCTAGAGATTACAGCACATGATTTCTGCTTGTTGATTGGTTGCTAGAGGCTACTGCACATCATTACTGCTCACTGATTGGTTGCTAGAGGTTACAGCATATCATCACCTCACTGCCTGCACACCATGGACTGGGGAGGTGAGCGGATCCATCAATAGACAGAAAACTCCTAGGGATCCTAGAACTCCTGGGATCAGTGGCAGTGCTGGGTGGAGATCAGGATGTGATCAATGGCAAAGCAGATTTTTTTTTTGCCGACTATTAATATAAAGAGGAGTTTCAACACTAGCCACCAATAAAATAGGGGTTTACACTGACCACTAATGTAATAGAAGCATTAACAGTAACCACCAATGTAAGGAGGGGTTTACACTGACCATCAATGTAAGGAGGGCCTTCACACTGGCCACTAGTGTGAATGTAAGGATTCTACACCAAGCCCCAATGTAATAAGAAGATTTACAGTGACCACCAGTGTACCTGAGACATTTAGCCTGCATTCAAATTTGTGTGTGTCGGGAATGTATGCAAAATAGCTTTCCTGACACCACTGAAATGTGCTGCCCTTTAGCAGATACACAGCAGTGCCATTAATTGAGATTTTGAAAAAGGGTTAGGGACTTTCTTCCGCATTTCTAGCACAGAGCAGCCCATTAAAATGAATTGGCTGCCCTACACTTGACCTACATCTTTATCCACCCTGTCAGTACACTTTTGCATCCTAAAACCCCTGCTAACATCTGCACCCCAAACCTCCCCCATATACTCCACTCCAGCCCTCCACCTCTTTAACTCTACCTGCCTCCTCTGCTTATCTTTGCACCCACCTTTCTTACCTCCATACATCCCTTCCTTGCTCACCTGTATACCCCAAACTGTAATTCCTTCTCTGCCTACCTCTGCACACCCCACACTACACTCCCCCCACCAATTTGCTTACCTTTGCAGAACAGGCTGATGTTAGGCTTAATGACCACAATTGTAGGCAGGGCTTTTAAGCATTCCCAGTTGTCTTCCCAGTGGGCAGGATTCAGTATAGGTGACGGTGGATATGACCTCAGGGGACATGATATACACTTGAATGCCACCTTTATTTACATATCAATGCTGCCGGCCACGGCTATTTATATAGAATGTATGTAATGTAATTTAATGCTGCCGCTATTTACATATCAATGCATGTTATTTACATGTAAACACGGTCTGCAGATGAGTCGTCTGTACACAATAGGGCAGAGCTGGGCAGCATTAGTAGCAGCACTTTACACTGAGATATCGGGACACAGCACAGGACTAAAACTTCAAGGGACAAGGGAATTTAAACCAGGATAGCTGGCAAGGATGAGGCAGCTGCTTTGGGCCCCACAACAATGACAGGGCCCAGGGCAGCTGGCCCTTTTGCCCTGCCTTAAGAACGGCCCTGGCCATGATACAAAGGTAGCAGTGCCTCTGCTGTGGAAAATACAGACATTATGAAACAGAAACAAAAATAGGTAAAATCTAGGTAACTGTAGACAAAAATGCTGAAGGCATATACCAAATACCCAAACTAGTATAAAAGGCTACCTTTTCCATATCTACTTGTACCCAACTTGAAACGCAGGCTTGTTTTTTAACTTGTTTGTAATCTACTTCATCCTGGAGGTAGAGAGAGAGAGAGATCAAGCTCAGGTAAGTATGTGGGGGGAAGCTGGGGGGGGGGGGGGGGCTGATCACAAAAAGTTTTTGTAAGCTTAATGCAGAGAATGCATTGGGTTAAAGAAACTTCTGCCTAACTGCATACTTTGGTCATATACTGCAGGTGTGAGGATCAGGTGTCCATACAATTCTGGCCATATAGTGTATTTGGATTGTGTGAACACGCTAGACCACTCCCCCCTGTGGGGGTATTAAAAAAACATAATAAAAATTGGCTCATTGAACAATGACCAATGAAGCACAATAACTTAACAAACTTTATTTTTTTTTTGCTTTGTTGTATTTAGATCAACTGCTATGGTTTACTAAAACCATTTCTTTTCATACTATATTATAGCCAAATGAACACTGGTCTTTTTTTGCATACAATTCCAGTTCGTAGATCATAGAAAAAGAATTCCTTCACTTTCCATTCTTTATAAAATTAAAACGGCAGTTGTAAATTTTTTTAGACTGAAATCTCACTAACTAATCTTATAAAGGGCAATTCAAGCAATACGATTCATCAATCATAGCTGGCTGCTCACCCTTCGTACCATCTGCCATACTTTGTCCTAACCTGGATACATTGTCATAACTCACATTAACCTTCCGACACTGTAGCAATAACTTGCAGTGCATCGTATCACATCAACATAGATTTTCTGTCTGAGATCCATGTTGTAGTAAGTTTCAGGCAGTGATTTTTCCAATCCAGAGGTTTTTTCCATGAGCCCTGGTCAGAAGAGTTCATGCTGAAGTGAGAAAACAGGCCCAAGTTCCTAAGGGTAAAACTATCTTGACAAGGTATGATAAATGCTTACAGACTAAGGTTGCATCTAACAGCACTTACCGTGATGGAAAAAAAACATTATTTGCAAAATGTTCTTTACAATTAAATACAGTGTCGTGGAAATATTGTACTGTGAGATCTGGAAATAAGAGCGCAGGTTTACAGTAACAAGCTATACCGGGGCTATTTAAGAGATGGGAAAGCTTCATTAAATGTACATTTACTGCTTCTATTATACATTTTGCAGACAATCTCTGCTGTGATGCTAACAAACATATATGATCTACAAGCTCAAAATGGCTTCTTCATCTTTTCAAAGGCTCCAAACCTACAAAACCTGTTTTAAAACACTAAAAAGTAATCTTGAACAAATGTTAAAGAGGAGCCCCCCCCCCCCCCCCAAAAAAAAAATTTAAAAAAAAAAAGACAAGTCAGCAGCTACAAATACTGTTAGCAGACAAGCGGAGGCAGACAAGTGGAACTTCCCGTTTTGGATGGAGCTCCACTTTAATCTGCAATTCTAGCTCAGTCCAATAATGATGATATTTTTTCTTTAAACAGTTCTGGACCAGCCACCGCAGTTATACTGCGGCAGGTTGGCTCGGCTGGGCGAAGCGTTGTAGCTGTACGGTGGCTGCGACGATCGGATTCGCTTCAGAACCGATCAGTCTCCAGGCCCAGGCCAATGATTTCTGGCCTGGACCTGGTGATCGGTTCTGGCAAATGAAATCCTCCCCTGCCTGTGTAAGTGTAAACACAGGCAGGGGAAGTGATGTCATCTCCCCTTGTGGAACTCTTTTCCGTTCCAGAGAGAAGAGAGAAAACATCTCAGAGCAAGTTGCACCAACACTACATAGACACAGTACACATAGGCACACTTGTCTTTAACCACTTACTCCCTGTCACTGTGTCACCCAGTGTAGTGTTCATATTTTTTTTGATCACTGTACTGGTGTCATTTGTGACAATAATCACTGTTAGGGTACTTAGTGGTAGGCCCAGATAGGTCTAAACCCCCCTAATAAAGGTTTAACCCCTTGATCACCCCCTGTCACCAGTGATCTCTGTATTAGTGTCACGGGTGACGCTGGTTAGCTAGTTATTTTTTATAGCGTCAGGGCACCCAATGTATATTACCTAAAGGTTTAACCCCCTGATCAACCCCCTGATCATATCGGTTTTAGCGTCAGTTAGGGTTTGTGTCGCCCCAGACAGCTTCAGATTAGTGCCAGTAGCGCAAACACCCATGCACGCATGCACCATACACCTCCCTTAGTAGTATAGTGTCTGAACGGATCAATATCTGATCTGATCATATCTATACTAGCGTCCCCACTAGTTTAGGGTTTTCAAAAACGTAGCATTAGCGGGATCAGCCCAGATAGCTGCTAACGCCTGCGTTTAGCCCCTCCGCCCAGCCCACTCAAGTGCAGTATCAATCGATCACTGTCACTTACAAAACACATAACTGCAGCATTGGCAGAGTCAGGCCTGATCCCTGCGAATGCGAAACAGTTTTTTTGGTAGCGTTTGAAGCAGTTGCTGACAGTCAGGTGCTCTTTTTTCCTTTGAGTCTCACTAGTGTACCAGTAAATTTAGAGGCCAAAATGTCCAATCGAACTTACACTAGTGAAGAGGCCTACACGTTTCTGAGCTTGACAGATGAGAGAGAAGATTCTGGCTCAGAATACGAACCAGTAGACAGCAGCGGCACCCTGACAGATAGCTCTGACGATGGAGTAGTGGTCCCTGCCAAGGTCAGGTGTACCCGACCCCGTTCTTCTGCTGCTGTTGAGGTGCAAGAACTGCAGGGCTCTCGTATGGAGCCAGTACTAGTGCCGCTCATCCTTCTGGTGAACTGGCAAGCACCAGCAGCGTAGTACATCCTGGTCGTACATCCAACACTGCAGTAACACGTGGTGATGTGGCGAGTCCCATAAGTGCAGTTCAAGCTGGTGAGGTGGCTAGCACAACTAGTGTCCCGCAGCCACCAAGAAGAAGACAAACACAGGCCCGTCGAGCCCATAGTGACCTTCCTGCTGCATTTGCTAATCCGAATTGGGAGCCCACCACTTCTGCAGCACCCGTACTTCCCCCATTCACTGGCCAACCCTAAATTCAGGTGGCAACAGTTGATTTTACATCACTTGATTTTTCGCTTTTTTTCATGGAAGATCTCTATAGATCTATTGTGGACCAAAGCAATTTGTATGCTGGTCAATTCATCGCTGCTAATCCCCAGTTGACCCTTGCAGAGAATGGAAAAATATTACCATTTCTGAATTTAAGACCTTCCTGGGCCTATCCCTCCTCATGGGCATAGTTAAAAAAAGTGAGTTGCGGTCATATTATTCCACTGACCCAATTCACCATATGAGGAAATTTACAGCTCACAGGTAATTACCTCTCCTAGATTCTCCACAATCAAGCAGGGTGCAGGATCTGTTTGCAACAGGAGTGATAGGAAAAATGAATAGCTGGATAGCCGCACTCCAAAAAATTCACCTTTCTTGTATAAAACTGGATATCAAAGCATCATAAATGGGTACAGACTAACTGTACAGCAGCCACAGGCTGCATGAAAAAAAGAACATTATAATATATGCCCAACAAGGACCAGCAACGTACTGGTATGTTGCTGGACTTTGAGTGGTTATACTAGCATGATCCCTGTGTCAGAAACCATGAAATCAGACCGAGACAGAAGTATAATTAAATCACACTTGTTTAATAATAAAAGTAAAAAGAACAAACATAGTCAAAACATAGCCAAAGTTCAGTAACCGGAACGGATAGTCAGCCAAGCCAGAAGTCAGGGATCAAAGTAGTGGAACAGCAATCAGGATCTGGAGCCAGAAGGGATGTCAGCAAAGCCAGAGCTCCTCTGGACTCGACGGCTTAAGTAGGCAGGACTGATGAGCAGGATCATCAACAGCTGAGTAACTGTGGAGAGAGATGGGAGCTGGCAATTAGCCAACAGCTGAGCAGCCAGCGCAGAGAAGGAAGAGCTGAGCCCAGCCCTGACAGCAGGCAGGTTTAGGTATCATCTTGGTATCATTCTTTTCAGCCAGCAGTCGGCTTTCATTAAAAGCAATCCTAGCAGCTAATTAGCCTCTATACTGCTTTTACAATCAGTGGGAGGGAACCCTGCCCCCACCATCTTCCATGGTTTTCTCGGGTTCTCCTGTCTCAACAGGGTACCCAAGAATGCAGCCAGTGGTTCCGCCAGTTGACCATAGAGCTGATCGGAGACCAGAATGGCTCCAATCATCTCTATGGCCTAAGAAACCGGAGACAACGAGCATTTCATGACTTTCAGGTTTCGCCAGATATAAACAGCGACATTGGGAAATTAGGAAAGCATTTTACCACACCGATCTTGGTGTGCTCAGATGCTTTGAGGGCAGAGGAGAGATCTAGGGTCTAATAGACCCCAATTTAAAAAAAAAAAGAGTATCTGTCACTACCTATTGTTATCATAGGGGATATTTACATTCCTTGAGATAACAATAAAAATGATTAAAAAAAATAAATGAAAGGAACAGTTTAAAAATAAAATAAAAAAGCAAAATTAAATAATGAATTTTTTTTTTAAATAAAAGCACCCCTGTCCCCCCGTGCTTACACACAAAGGAGAATGCAAGCATTGGTCTGGTGTCATATGTAAACAGCAATTGCACCATGCATGTGAGATATCACCGTGAAGGTCAGATCGAGGGCAGTATTTTTAGCGGTAGATCTCCTCTGTAAATCTAAAGTGGTAACCTGTAAAGGATTTTAAAGGCTTTTAAAAATGTATGTAGTTTGTCGCCGCTGCACGTTTGCACGCAATTTTAAAGCATGTCGTGTTTGGTATCCATGTACTCGGCATAAGATCATATTTTTTATTTCATCAAACGTTTGGGCAATATAGTGTGTTTTAGTGCATTCAAATTGAAAAAAGTGTTTTTTTTTTCCAAACAAATTGCATTTGAAAAATCGCTGCACAGAAAAATAAATGCAACACCCCCATTTTAATCTGTAGGGCCTTTGCTTTAAAAAAAATATATAATGAATTTTTTCATGTAAACATAAAGTGTCAGAAAGGACTTTGTCTTGGTTAGATAAATGAGTGATGTGTGACATAAGCTTCTAATGTTGTGCATAAAATACAAGGACACTTCAAACACCCCCCCCCCCCCAAATGACCCCTTTTTGGAAAGTAGACACCCCAAGCTTTTTGCTGATAAGAATGTTGAGTCCATGGAATATTTTATAATTTGCCACAATTTGCGGGAAAATTTCAAACCTATTGGTTTTTTTTTGCATAGAGTTGTCACTAAATGATATATTGCTCAAACATGCCATGGGCATATGTGGAATTACACCCCAAAATACATTCTGCTGCTTCTCCTGAGTATGGGGATACCACATGTGTGGGACTTTTTGGGAGCCTAGCTGTGTACAGGACCCCGAAAACCAATCACCACCTTCAGGCTTTCTAAGGGCGTAAAATGGTCATTTTACTTCCTCAGTAGCTATCACAGTTACAGGGGCCTGAAATGTCAAGATAGCACAAAACCCCCACAAATGACCCCATTTTGGACAATAGACACCCCAAGGTATTTGCTAAGAGGCATGGTGAGTATTTTGCAGCTCTCATTTGTTTTTGAAAATGAAGAAAGAAAAGAAAAAATGTTTTTTTTCTTTTTTCAATTTTCAAAACTTTGTGACAAAGAGCAAGATCTGCAAAATACTCGACATGCCTCTCAGCAAATAGCTTGGGGGGTCTACTTTCCAAAATTGGGTCACTTGGGGGGGGGGGTTGTGCTATCTGGGCATTTCATGGCATCTGAAACTGTGATAGGCAGTGAGGAGTGAAATAAAAAATGTACGCCCTTAGAAAGCCTAAACGCGGTGCTTGGTTTTCGGGGTCCTGTACACGGCTAGACTGCCAAAAAGTCTCACACGTGTGGTATCCCCATACTCAGAAGAAGCAGCAGAATGTATTTTGGGGTGTAATTCCACATATAACCATGCCATGTTTGAACAATATATCATTAACCACCTCCCGACCAGCGCACTCTGATGTACGTCGGCAGAATGGCACGGCTGGGAAAATGGGCGTACCTGTAAGTCCCATTTGAATTCCCCGCCGTGCCATTGCGTGCGCGCCGGCCGGGAGCTCCGTGAGTCGGGTCGTGGGTCCCGTGGACTCAATCGCCGCAGGGATACCAAAGATTGCCTCACGGAGAGGACGAACGGGGAGATGCTGATGTAAAAAAGCATCTTCCCATTCTGCCTAGTGACAGTCTCATTGATCTCTGCTCCCTGTCATCGGGAGCAGAGATCAATGAAGTGTCACAGCTAGCCCATCCCCCCCTACAGTTAGAAAACACTCCCTAGTACTGACTTAACCCCACCCCCTAGTGGTTAACCCCTTCACTGCCAGTGTCATTTACACAGGAATCAGTGCATTTTTATAGCACTGATTGCTGTATAAATGACAATGGTCCCAAAAATGTGTCAAAAATGTCTGATGTGTCCGCTATAACGTCACAGTCACAATAAAAATCGCTGATCACCGCCATTACTAGTAAAAAAAAAAATATTAATAAAAATGCCATAAAACTATCCCCTATTTTGTAAACGCTATAACTTTTGCGCAAACCAATCAATAATCGCTTATTGCGATTTTTTTTAACCAAAAATATGTAGAAGTATATGTATCGGCCTAAACTGAGGAAAAAAAAATGTTTTTTTATATATTTTTTGGGGATATTTATTATAGCAAAAAGTAAATAATAATACGTTTTTTTTCAAAATCGTAGCTTTTTTTTTGTTTATAGCGCAAAAAATAAAAAACGCAGAGGTGATCAAATACCACCAAAAGAAAGCTCTATTTGTGGGGAAAAAAAGGACCTCAATTTCGTTTGGGAGCCACGTCGCATGACCGTGCAATTGTCAGTTAAAGTGACGCAGTGCCAAATCGCAAAAAGTGCTCTGGTCAGGAAGGGGGTAAATTCTTCCGGGGCTGAAGCGGTTAATAGAGCTTTCTTTTGGTGGTATTTTATCACCTCTGCGATTTCTATTTTTTGAGCTATAAACAAAATAAGAGCGACAATTTTGAAAAAAACGCATTATTTTTTACATTTTGCTATAATAAAAATCCACCAAAAATATATAAAAAAAACATTTTTTTTCCTCAGTTTAGGCCGATACATATTCTTCTACATATTTTTGGTTAAAAAAAATCGCAATAAGCGATTATTGATTGGTTTGTGCAAAAGTTATAGCTTTTACAAAATAGGGGATAGTTTTATGGCATTTTTATTAATAATTAGTTTTTTTACTAGTAATGGCGGTGATCAGCGATTTTTATTGTGACTGCAACGTTATGGCGGACATGTCGGACATTTTTGACACATTTTTGGGACCATTGTCATTTACACAGCGATCAGTGTGATTAAAAATGCACTGATTCCTGTGTAAATGACACTGGCAGTGAAGGGGTTAACCACTAGGGGGCAGGGAGGGGTTAAGTCAGTACTAGGGAGTGATTATTAACTGTAGGGGGGATGGGCTAGCTGTGTCACTACGTTGATCATGGCTCCCGATGACAGGGAGCTGTGATCAGTGACACTTGTCACTAGGCAGAACGGGGAGATGATGTTTACATCAGCATCTCCCCGTTCGTCCTCTCTGTGTGGCGATCGCGGGTATCCCCGTGGTGATCGAGTCCGCGGGACCCGCGACCCGACTCACGGAGCTCCCGGCCGGCGCGTGAGCAATGGCATGGCATGGAATTCAAATGGATGTACCTGTAAGTCCATTTGCCCAGCTGTGCCATTCTGCCGACGTACATCGGCGTGCGCCGGTCGGGAAGGGGTTAAGTGACAACTTTGTGTAAAAAAAAAAAAAAAATTCCCGAAACTTGTGCTAAATATTCTATGGACTCAACATGCTTCTCAGCAAATAACTTGAAGTGTCTTCTTTCCAAAATGGGGTCATTTGGGGGCGTGTGCTATCTTGACATTTCATGTGATAGATAGTGAGGAAGTGAAATCACCATTTTACACCCTTATGCCGCGTACTCACGAGCGGATTTTCCGTCGGAAAAAACTTGGATGGTTTTTCCAATGGAATTCCACTCAAGCTTGCCTTGCATACACACGGTCACACAAAAGTTCTCTGAACTTTCGACCATCAAGAACGCGGTGACGAACAACACTACAATGAGCCGAGAAAATGAAGTTCAATGCTTCCGAGCATGCGTCAAATTGTTTCCGAGCATGCGTAGGAATTTTGCGCGTTGGAATTTGTACAGATGATTGCATTTTCGGATAGGAACTTTTTCCAACCGAAAAATTGAGAACCTGCTCTCAATCTTTTGCTGGCATAAGCATACGCACGGACGCATTTTCCGACAAAAGCTCTCATTGGTCTTTTGCTGGCCGGAAAATCCCTCGTGTGTACGCGGCAATAGAAAGCCTGAAGTCGGTGATTGGTTTTCGGGGTCCTGTACATGGCTAGGCTCCCAAAAAGTCCCACACATGTAGTATCCCCGTACTCAGGAGAAGCAGCAGAATGTATTTTGGGGTGTAATTCCACATATGTCCATGGCATGTTTGAGCAATATATCATTTAGTGACAACTTTGTGCAAAAAAAAATATAATTTTCCCTCAACTTTGGCAAAATATAAAATATTCCATGGACTCGACATGCCTCTCAGAAAATTACTGGGAGTGTCTACTTTCCAAAATGGGGTCGTTGGGGGGGGGGGGGGTTGTGCTATCTTGGCATTTTATGGCCTTCAAAACTGTGATAAGTAATGAGGAGTGAAATCAAAAATTTACACCCTTAGAAATCCTAAAAGCGGTGATTGGTTTTCGGGCTCCCCGTACGCGGCTAGGCTCCCAAAAAAGTCCCACACATGTGGTATCCTCATACTCAGGAGAAGCAGCTGAATGTATTTTGGGGTGCAATTCTACATATGCCCATGGCCTGTGTGAGCAATATATCATTTAGTGACAACTTTTTGTATTTTTTTTTTTTTTTTTGTCATTATTCAATCACTTGGGACAAAAAAAAAATAATATTCAATTGGCTCAACATGCCTCTCAGCAATTTCCTTGGGGTGTCTACTTTCCAAAATGGGGTCATTTGGGGGGGGGGGGGGGTTTGTACTGCCCTGCCATTTTAGCACCTCAAGAAATTACATAGGCAGTCATAAACTAAAAGCTGTGTAAATTCCAGAAAATGTACCCTAGTAGTAGCATGCTCCCTATCCTCCACTTATACACCTCTCACCACTGTTGGTATAGAGTGAGCAGTTACATTATTCCTGGTCACATGTTCTGCTCTATGTGTACTACAATACCCATAAAACTGAATGTGTCTGCAGGTAGGTGTGTAGTCTATCTTGGAAGTGAGTAAGAAAGGGTGGCATCTTTCACATACAGAAAAGTGGACATGAAGAACGATTGTAACCAACCTGGAACAAAACGTCTGATAATAGCAGAAAAAAGCTTACATTTGAAAGAGGAAACAAAGGAAGTGAGAGATAGAAAGTACATTCTACTTATACTTAAACATATTACATTTATTTTATAAAAAATAGAAGTTGAGTTTCAAGTAAATTCCAGTGTTTTAAAAACAAAAATGTAAGTTCACGGTCAGCAACGTTTGCCAAATCTCCTTCTACATAGTTTCATATCTTCTGTATAGTACATACCAGCGCTCCATCTTTTTTTAAATGCTGCAACCTCTTCCATTAAAAAGAAAAGTGAGGGATCGAGGAGCCTCAGTTTTTAGAGAGCCCTCCACCACAGCTGCATGGGTAAGGAGAGGAGGTGCAGCGTTCGAAAAAGGAGTGTCGGTATGTACAAATCATTAGCAAGACCTCATCTGGAATATGCAGTTCAGTTCTGGGCACCAATTCACAAAAACGATATTGGGGAACTGGAGAAAGTGTAGAGAAGGACAACCAAACTGATAAGAGGCATGGCTGAGCTCAGCTTTGAGGAAAGATTAGAGAAACTGAATGTATTCTCTCTTTATAAGAGATGATTAAGGGGTGGTATGATCAACATGTAGAAATACATAAGTGGTCCATATAGTGAACTTGGTGTTGAGTTATTCACTTTAAGGTCATCACAGAGGACAAGGGGGCATTCTTTACATCTGGAGGAAAAGAAATTTAATCTCCAAAAAAGAAAAGACTTCTTAACAGTAATGTCCCATACACACGATCAGACATTGATCAGACATTCCGACAACAAAATCCATGGATTTTTTCTGACGGATGTTGGCTCAAACTTTTCTTGCATACACACGGTCAGACAAAGTAGTCAGAATTTCCGAACGTCAAGAACGCGGTGACGTACAACACGTATGACGAGCCGAGAAAAATGAGGTTCAATATTCAGTGTGGCTCTTCTGCTTGATTCTGAGCATGTGTGGCACTTTGTATGTCGGAATTGTGTACACACAATCGGAATTTGCGCAAACGGATTTTGTTGTCAGAAATTCCGATGGAATTTCCGACAACAAGCTCCGATCGCACATTTTTTGTCGGAAAGTCCGACCGTGTGTACGCGGCATAAGAGCTGTGAACATGTGGAATAGACTCCCTCAAGAGCTGGTTCTGTCCAGCTTAGTAGATTCAAAAAAGCCTGGATTATTTTCTAAATGTACATACTATAACTGGATAATAACATTTATAGGCGAGGTTGATTCAGAGAATATCCAATTGCCTCTTGGGGATCAGGAAGTATTTTTTTTCCCCTGCTGGAGAAAATTTGATCATGCTTTGTTGGGTTTTTTGCCTTCCTCTGGATCAACTGTGGGTGGATTGTGTATATGGGATTGTAATTTTTTTTCTTTTATAGATTGAACTAGATGGACTTGTGTCTCTTTTCAACCAGACTAACCATGTAATTACCGTATGTAACTATGTTCTATTCAGAGGATATGGAATTGCATACAGTGGTTTTGGAAAATGTTGCTGAAAGTAATCATGATGCAGGAAGCTCCATTGTGTAGGTAGAGGGGCTATTTACAACAAAGGTACAGTATTGAATAATATAAAATTTAAACTCGTGCTGAATGGTGAAAAAACAGTGAAAGTGAAAGAAGAAAACTAAAGCAGCTGCCACACACAAAGTGCTACTCACTAGAAATGTAAAATTATGGAAATGTGGCGCTCGCAAATGTTATTAAACATGTGTGACCAAGTGTAGATGAGTGCAGATGTGAATATACAAAGCAAAAAACATATGTTTTTTGTTTTGTATATTCACATCTGCACTCATCTACACTTGGTTGCACATGTTTAATAACATTTACGAGTGCCACATTTCCATAATTTTACAAAGGTGCAGTATTTATTCTACAGATGTACAGGTGCAGCCTCCTGGCACCCCCCTTTTTCTTTCTCTCTTCATCTTCCTGTATTGGCTGCTTCTGTCATTAGTTATTGTAAAGGGAAGGGGAGGACTGGCTGTATATAAACAGATTGGCTCACAGTGATCACAAGACACAGGGCACACTTTTGAAAAAAAATTAATAACTTAGCACCACAGATCATACAAATTGTGAAAGAGTGTGATACAAATAAATGAGTGTTCTTATGCAGAGTACACTCAAGCGGACTTTTCGACCGGACTGGTCCAACGGACCGAGTCCAGCGGACAATCCGACTGTGTGGACTTCGCTGGACCTTCAGCGGACTTTTCCAGTTGAAAATCTGACGGACTTTAGATTTGAAACATGCTTCAAATCTTTCGGATGGCCTCGAGTCCGGTCGAAAAATCCGCTCGTCTGTATGCTAGTCCGACGGACGAAAACCCACGCTAGGGCAGCTATTCGCCACTGGCTATCAACTTCCTTATTTTAGTCCGGTCGCACGTCACCACTTACGAATCCGTCGGACTTTGGTGTGATCGAGTGTAGGCAAGTGTAGGCAAGTCCGTTCGTTCAAAAGTCCGTTGGAAGTCCGTCAAAAGTCTGACGAAAGTCCGCCGGAATGGGTGTCGGACTTTTGTTGCCGAAAAGTCAGCTCGTGCGTACGCGGCCTTAGTGTAGTAATCAAACCAGCTGCGGTGTTAACTTAAGGTGGATGTAAACCCATTTTTTTTTTTTAAATTAGGGCTTGTACCTTGTACAGTATAGGATGTCATGTTATCTGTGCCCAGTTTTGCCATAAAGAGTTAATCCAGCTCTGAGCAGTCTTATCTTTTTTCAGTGAGATAAAAACGGTCAGACAGAGTAATAGATGTCCGTTCCTTCTTATCTCATGCATGAGCGAGCGTGAGAGAGGCATTCTGTGTACTTTCCCAGCATCATCAACCCCCACTCTCAACCCCTCACAGTGTCTCACAGCGTCTCACAGCTTTTACCACAGCTCTCCACTACAGCCTGTGTTGTGTAGCACATGTGCAGGAGTCACAGGGGCTGTGAGCATGCTCTGCTTATGCCCAGAACGTGCTCTGTATCCCTTGTGCATGCACTTCACACATACCAAGCGCGAGGTTCATCCTCGCAAAGCTGCCTGGCCAAAGGGGAGTGTAGAGGTGAGCAGGGAGTCTAGTGACATCACGACTCAACCCACCGAGCTCCAAAACATAGCCCCGCCCATGAATTTCGGAGCTTTGCGGGGCTCAGTGTGCAGAAGGGGGATTTTTAAAAGGTAGGGATACATGCAGGAGGCATTTATACAAATATACTTTTGAAAGATGGCAATAGTTCATTATCACGAGTAATAGGTTTACATCTTTAAGCTCAGTGGCAAAACTTCAATAGTATATACAGTATCTCACAAAAGTAAGTACACCCCTTACATTTTTGTAAATATTTTATTATATCTTTTGATGTGACAACACTGAAGAAATGACATTTTGCTACAATGTAAAGTAGTGATTGTACACCTTGTATAACAATGTAAATTTGCTGTCCCCTCAAAATAACTCAACACACAGTCATTAATGTCTAAACCCCTGGCAAAAAAAGTGAGTACACCCCTAAGTGAATATGTCCAAATTGGGCCCAAAGTGTCATAAACAGCATACTGTATGTATATAAAAAAATTGCTCCGGCCGACGTATAATGCAATATAATGCATACTGCAATTTTGCCTCTAATCTGCACTGTGCAATAGCAGCTCTATCACAAGCATTGTAAGAGCACATGGTGTGCACACATACTGTACATCAAGGATGTTTAAAAATGTCCACTTAGCCTACCTGAGGTGGTTAAAGAATAACGCCACATAATATCATTTTAACTGACAAATTCTATTCATCCTTTAAACACTCCAGCACTGTCTTTGACTTCCTCCTTAGTCCAACATTTCTGGTCCTTTTCGGCTGGACTACATTCTGTCCATTTCCTATGAGCCCAGTTTGTCATTTACATGTTCCCTGGGGGGGCACTTCATCACACAGGCTGGGCAAACAGTACCTATTGATTGAATGCTACTCAGTCCAAGAAGCATGCCCCCCCTTACTACCATTTAAGAAGAGGAGGGAGCTGCTGTGATTTCACTTAAAAAAGGGGGTACTGGAATTGTGCTTTTAAATAGGCTATGTTTCATTTTATTTTCAGTTCTATTTGCGATAGTCATTTAAAGCTGAACTTTCCGCCAACAAATGTTGGCTAGCAGGTTCTCAAATTTTCCGCCAACAAAATTTGGTGTCGGAATATCTGATCGTGTGTACACGAATCCGAAGCACAAAAGTTCACTCATGCTTGGAATCAAGCAGAAGGAGCCGTACTGGCTATTGAACTTCCTTTTTCTCGGCTCGTCGTACCATGTTCCCACATTCGTAATTGTTGGCCAACATTTGTGTGGCCGTGTGTATGGAAGACAAGTTTGAGCCAACATCCTTCGAACAAAAATCCATGGTTTTGTTGGCGGAAAGTCCGATCGTGTGTACTTGGCATAAGACTTGCATTGTGAGAAAGAACAGTAAAGCCCAACTATGATGCATCACTAAATCCAGAAGCGAAGACTGCATATATTAAGCACATATACTGTACTGCAGGTACTCTTTACGCTATTTAGGCAGTATAATTTGAAACTATACAAAGATTAAGCTCCTTTACAAGTTTTCTAAAAACATAAAACCTACATCATTTCTGAAACAAAGAAATAACGTTGTTTTTTTAAATTTTTTTTATATTTTTCGTTTTTACTTTACACAATAACTATTGTGTTGCAAAATTATGTTAATAGCTGTTTCTAGGTCATTTTCACTACTGAATATGTAATTGTATTTTAACATATAACGTTCTTCACTCTCTTGTTAAAAAACAAAACAAAAAAAAAGCCAAAATAAAAATAAAAACACTGTAAGCAGCTTTGTCTCTATCTTTTCTACTGATTTTATAGTGAGTTATATCAAGGTTTCTAAAGATGTGAAAAACCTCTGATCTCCAAAAAAGCACTTGCAAAAAAAGATAGAAAGCAATAACGTCAATGTAGCAATAAAAAATACATTATAAATTCCTAATCTCTTGTTTCACATGGGAAATTCCTGGTATAAACCATTCAAATCCTGAATTTATACTAATGTTCTCCTGCCACACTTCTGCGTACTGTTGATTTCTTTAGAAAACTTGGCATGTTGTCCTTATTAAGCAGAGGCTTTGTGTGTGTTTGAAACAGAATTAAAAAAATAACACAAGTCATGAACCTGATGCCAATTTTAGAGATTGCAACATGCCTATCTCTCTGGAGCCTGATCTTTACTCCAAAACCGAAGGTGTCCCCAAGTCCCTTTCTATTTACAAACATAAATACATGTCACAAAATCAAGTCCTCATTTAAAAAGTCACCTCTTGAGAGCAATTTTGTCTTGAACATTTATTTTTAACAACTGTGGGCAATTTAAAAGTTGGTTTTGTTAATAAACATGTTTCAAAATCTTTGTTTTTACAACTTAAAGCAAATCTGTATTTATAGGCCATCAAGACTAAAATGCATTAGCGGGTCTGTTCATATGGATTTTAAAATGGCATTAAACCCAAAGCAAACATTTATTATAGCAGCTCACCAATTCCTGTATGTGGTGGCTGCATTAACTTCGTTTTTATGCCACGTACACATGGTCGGACTTTTCGTCTACAAAAGTCCGACGGACGCCGATGGACCAAAGCTGGCTGACAATCCGATCGTGTGTGGGCTTCCCCGGACTTTCAGCTGACTTTTTCAGCTGCAAATCTGACGGACTTTAGATTTGAAACATGCTTCAAATCTTTACGACGTAACTACGCCGGACCCAGAAATCCGCTTGTCTGTATGCTAGTCCGATGGACAAAAACCCACGCTAGGGCAGCTATTGGCTACTGGCTATCAATTTCCTTATTTTAGTCCGATGTACGTCATCACGTACGAATCCGTCGGACTTTTGTGTGATCGTATGTAGGCAAGTCCGTTCATTAGAAAGTCTGCCGCAAGTCTGCCAAAAGTCCGCCAAAAGTCCGCCAAAAGTCCATTGAAAGTCTGTCGGACGGGCTGTCGGACTTTTGTAGCCGAAAAGTCCGACCGTGTGTACGCGGCATAAGTCTTTATTTCCTTTATTTTCACCTGGTGGTCTATCCAGCAAGTCTGATGTTTTTCAACAGAGCAAGCTGTTCTGCAGATTCTGTTCAGAAAAATTCTGTTACTTCTCTATTCTATAATAGCCGTGACCAAACTGTACTGCTTTAATCGCAATGAAGAAAAGAAAAGAGACAATCAAGACTTTGTACCGCAATAAAGAAAAGAAAAGAGACAATCAAGACTTTGTACAGGTGGGATGAGCTGAACATATGTGGGTTCATTTCCGGGAGGTTCGGCCAAACAAATTAAACATTCATATGCTGAGTTTGATACCCATAGATGTCAATGGGAGCAGTCAAATCAATTTTCTCCATTTGGTAAAGGGATTGGCAAAAAAAGTGCATGGAGGACTGGGAGCTGTTCCATAGGACATGTACCTTTGAGAAAAAATAAAAATAAAAAACCCACAGTTTTGCAGGAACCAGTGTTAATATTGCTTAAAGTGCAACATTAAGTGCACTATTCCAACAGCTTTGGGGATCCCATCAACTTACCTGGGAAGTGGTGCATCTTTACCACGTAAACAAAGTAGTATAGTAAAATGGGACATTTACAAAGAAAAAAAAAACACTTAAAATGTCATTAGTTCACATTTTCCTGCATTGGGGGAGCAAAAATACATTTCAGACCCGCATCAAATAGGGACAAGGCCATATATAGTCTCTGGCCATGTCCATTTTGGTCAGTGATGTTACTACCACCCTGCCCCTTTACTTACATGGCTGGGGATTCTGCTATTATTAAGAACGTTCAGAGCACTGCGCCCCGAGCCCACCCAGATGTTTGACAATAGTGAATGAATATCTGTAGCGAATGTAGCAATAGCGAATATTTTCCTTATTCTCCTCCCGGACAATCAGAAGCAATCCTATTGGCCACCTGTGAGGAGGAGGGAGGAGATGCATGGTGGAAGCCGCTGTGATGCTGAGGAGGAGACACAGGGGAAGCCGCCGTTCATCACCCGGAGGAAGTTCTGCCTGATAGATGAGGTAAGTGCAGGGCTGGTGACCGACCGGGTTGGGGGTGCGGGTGACCCAACTGACCGCCTGTCAGGGCTTGGCTCAGCCCTTCCTTCTCAAAGCTGGCCGCTCAGCTGTCAGCTAATTTCCAGCTCCTATCTCTCCATAGTGACTCACCTGTTGATGATATCCTGCTCGTCAGTCCTGCCTACTTAAGCCATCCAGTCCAAATGATCTCTGCCTTCGCCTTGGTCACATCTCTAGAGACGATCTCCTGTGTTCCTGTTAAAGACTTGCTTGGCTGACATTCCTTCTGGCTCCAGATCCTGCTTTCTGTTCTATTACAATCATCTCTGGCTCCCTGACGTTTTGGCTTGTCTGACTATCCGTTCCGGTTCCTGAACTCTGGCTATGTTTTGACTACGTTTACGCTGTTTACCTTTTTTATTATTATTAAACAAGTATGATTTAACTGTACTTCTGTCTCAGTCTGATTCATGGTTTCTGATACCACTGTTTGTGAGGATTTTGCTTTACTCCCTGGTACGCCAGTTAGGGTTTCTGAACATGGCACTGCTCCTTCCATCAGAGCTTGGATGATTCCAAAGTTAATAGTGGAACTTCAGTGAAAGGACATCCCTTTTTCAGCTACGGCCAGACAGACTGAATTATTTAAACTATGCCCCCCCCCCCAGCGCTGCTTACACCAGTATGGAGCAGGTTTCCCTACACACGCTAACTACGTCACTCACCCTGATAAATAAGACGTTAAGCACTGTTACAATGTCCCTTTGCGATTTACAACATCGCACTGAAGCGTTAGAGAATAAGGCCGCGGCTACTCCAGCTAGTCCTGCTCTGGACGTATATATTCCACCTAGGGTTCTTTCAGGCACTTCTAGTATCCCTGCACTGTCTGCCCCTGGTAAGGAGTCATATTCACCCACGGTTACACCTGCACATTTTGTACCTGCTACCCTTTAAAAGTACATTCTTGAGGGGAAAAAACTTAATCTAGCCTCTCCCCTGATTGCTGAAAACAAGTCTAATGCTTGTGGTGAAGTCTCGGTCATCCTCAAAGCCAAGGATCCCCGGTTAAATCGTGACCTCACCATGGCTAAGTTCGTGTTAGCTTTTGGCACATACAGAGATGTCATTTGCTCGGTCAGACCTAATAGGAGAGAGGAACTGGATGCCTATTTGCATAAGGTGGTGGATCTGGCTCATAAGTACGGTGGCACGGCATTTTATGAATATCACAAAGCCTTTGCGGGTAAAGCGGCTGTGTCACTTTCACAATTCCAGTTTCAGACTAACTGGGGTAGGCTGGATATGGAACTGTTCTTTAGACAGTTCACAGGTTTTAAGTCTCTAGTCTGCTCACGTTGTCAGTCCATAGCTCACACTGCAAGGTGGTGCCCTAACGCAGTTACTGATGAGCCTACTGCTTCCCTCAAACAGACTGCCAGCAGTTCAGCTGTATCTGCTCCTACGGTACAGGTGTACAAGCTCAGATCTGCAATAACTGTAACTCTAGGGCATGTAATCATGCGCAATGCAGAACGATATATATTTGCACTGTATGTTTCAGGGTTCATTCTAAAGCAGCTTGTACACTGAAGCTATCTAACCCACTATGACTAGGCCAGGTCAATATCAACTATTTGAAATGCTTGCTGGAGGCACACCCTTCCCCTTCCCTCATGGAATTTCTGGTGGATGGGTTTACCGAAGATTTTCATACTGGGTTAGTAACATTACCACAATTCTCTTTTGAGTGCCCTAATTTAAAATCAACTATGTCTGACCCGATGAAAATTGATGATTTGATTAAAATGAAAATGGATAAAGGTTTTGTTATTTTTCCATTCCGGTCACCCCCATTCAAGCTATGAATTATTAACCCTATTGGCCCGATATGTGGTAAATTTTCTATTAAATTCCAATTAATTCATGATTTGTCAGTGCCTCATTCATTCTATGTACCGAGTTTAAACTCGTTCATTCTGTCTGAGGAATTTTCCCTAAAATACACCTCTGTTGAGCAGACCATACAGTGCATCATTCGATCAGGCAAGAACACATGGTTATCAAAGGCACATATATCTGACGCATTCAAATTGTTAGCTATTAAACATTCCTTGTGGCAGTGGCAGTGTATTAAATGGAGAGATGCGTATTTTGCCACAAAATTAACCCTTGGGTCCAGGGAGGGAAAATTGATAATTGGGTCCAATTGACATTTTCACTTAGGGGTGTACTCACTTTTGTTGCCAGCGGTTTAGACATTAATGGCTGTGTGTTGAGTTATTTTAGAGGGACAGCAAATTTACACTGTTATACAAGCTGTACACTCACTACTTTACATTGTAGCAAAGTGTCATTTCTTCAGTGTTGTTACATGAAAAGATATAATAAAATATTTACAGGGGTTAGGGGTGTACTCATGTTTTTTGAGATAATAAGATAATAGATAATATATATATATATATATATATATATATATATATATATATATATATATATACACACACACATACACATTATTGTTTGTAACTTTTTTATTTTGCATTTTAATACATTTAAGTGCAGCAATTCTTTGTTTTTCTTCTCTATATATTGCCTGTGAGAAGGCTTCATTGCTTTGCACTGGGAACGATTGCCAGAGCACATTTCACCTTATCCATTGGACTATATACATATATATATATATATATATATATATATATATATATATATATATATATATATATACAGTATCTCAAAAAAGTGAGTACACCCCTAGCCCCTGTAAATATTATTATATCTATTATTATATCTTTTCATGTAGCAACACTGAAGAAATTACACTTTGCTACAATGTATAGTGGTAAGTGTACAGCTTGTATAACAGTGTAAATTTGCTGTCCCCTCAAAATAACTCAACACACAACCATTAATGTCTAAACCACTGGCAACAAAAGTGAGTACACCCCTAGGTGAAAATGTCAATTGGGCCCAATTAGCAATTTTTCCTCCCTGGTGTCATGTGACTCGTTAGTGTTATAAGGTCTCAGGTGTGAATGGGGAGCAGGTGTGTAAATTTGGTGTTATTGCTCTCACTCTCTCATACTGGTCACTGGAAGTTCAACATGGCACCTCATGGCAAAGAACTCTCTGAGGATCTGAAAAAAAGAATTGGTGCTCTACATAAAGATGGCCTAGGCTATAAGAAGATTGCCAAGACCCTGAAACTGAGCTGCAGCATGGTGGCCAAGACCATACAGCGGTTTACCAGTTCCACTCAGAACAGGCCTCACCACGGTCGACCAAAGTAGTTGAGTGCACATGCTCAGCATCATATCCAGAGGTTGTCTTTGGGAAATAGACAGATGAGTGCTGCCAGTAGTGCTGCAGAGGTTGAAGGGGTGGGGGGGTCAGCCTGTCAATGCTCAGACCATAGGCCGCACACTGCATTAAATTGATCTGCAAAGCCAAGTGTGTCTTGCTTACAGTCAAGCATGATTGTGGGAGTGTCTTGATCTGAGGCTGCATGAGTGCTGCTGGCACTGGGGAGCTACAGTTCATTGAGGGAACTATGAATGCCAACATGTACTGTGACATACTGAAGCAGAGCATGATCTCCTACCTTCATAGACTGGGCCACAGGGCAGTATTCCAACATAGACCCCAAACACACCTCCAAGATGACCACTGCCTTGCTAAAGAAGCTGAGGGTAAAGGTGATGGACTAGCCAAGCATGTCTCCAGACCTAAACCCTATTGAGCATCTGTGGGGCATCCTCAAACGGAAGGTGGAGGAGCACAAGGTCTCTAACATCCACTAGCTCCATGATGGAGGAGTGGAAGAGGACTCCAGTGGCAACCTGTGAAGCTCTGGTGAACTCCATGCCCAAGAGGGTTAAGGCAATGCTGGAAAATAATGGTGCCCACACAAAATACTGACACTTTGGGCCCAATTTGGACATTTTCATTTAGGGGTGTACTCACTTTTGTTGCCAGCGGTTTAGGCATTAATGGCTGTGTGTTGAGTTATTTTGAGGAGACAGCACATTTACACTGTTATACAAGATATATATATATATATATATATATATATATATATATATATATATATATATATATATATATATATATAAAAGCTAACCGGACTGGGGATGATGTACAGTAGGTAAACCTGTGATTATCAAAAGCAGCAAACTCAAATCCTCTCTAGCAACATTACTGAATGACACTGCTATGTGAAATAATCAGTGTGTGTGAATATTGTAGTGTGTGTGCACATGTCCTGTTCTCATATGTAAGTCTTTAAATAGAGCTGTGTAAAAAAATTAGAATCCACCTAGCTTTGCATCCACATGTCATATGGGCAATATACAATAAAAAAGACATTTATTTTTAGAAAATGTAATAACATGAGGAAATCCATAGTGAAAGGTAATTGTATGTGTTACCAAGAAGTATAGTATATAATACATATTTCTGTGCACCTCAAAGTAAATCCTGTATTATAAGAAAAAAATATATATTTTTGAGCTTCTTCAAGCATCATGGCACATGAATCTTCTGTAAGCAATCTGCAATCTCTTGTTTCTATTTCCACATTTTGCAATAAGAAGCAATAAAAAATAAATTATAAAAAATGTATTATGATATTTAGGCATATAAAGCCAATTTTTTAGACCATAAGTTTCAACATTTTCTTTATGAGATTGCTGGTTTGTTATTGTCTTGATATGAAGATGTATTTTGCTATCATTTGATGCTGCAGGACTTTGTACAAGAGGTGAATGTGCTACCCAGCATGGGGATGGAAAAGTAATTCTTCTAAAGAGTATATGTTACACAGAACGATTTCAACAGCACAACATAAAACAATGTAACTTTTATAAAGTTGTTTTTGGCATCAACATTTTTATTCTATCCATCTGGTAGGCCAGTAAAACTGTTAATAGACTCTGTGTGACAGCATGATTCATGCTGCTGTTCTTGGGTGATTTGAAGTGGAGAACCAGCAGAGTTTTACTGGTTCTAGTTAAATGTGTTCTAGTTAAATCTATAGAGCAGAAACCAAACAGAACAGGGAGCTCTAAGCACTAGCTCTGTGTCTTGGAATTACAGGCAAGTAATCAACATGGCTACGCCTACACTAAATTTAAAATGACATGATAGCAGTCATATTGATATTGATAAGCTTAGCAGAAAACCATTTGTTTATCTAATAAGTGAGCTGACAAATGTTCCAATGATTATTATGCAGATTTCCTAATAGGTCTTTCAGTGACAGTGACTCCATTTATTTTGAAAGGCCATGGATAAGGTCTTTTAAGCAAAAGGGTATACAATTTCAATAAATTAAAGCAGAACTGGGGCCAGGCATTGAACATTTAAATATTGACACATCCTTACATGGACAAGGTGACAGTGATTCTTTAAAACAAAACCTCACTGATTTCCTTAGCTACAAGCACTGTGGAGTAATTTATTCTAAAAATGTACAGTGAGTTCTAAGCCGTCTCCGTTTTTTAAAGTGAATATACATAGCAGGTTCACTGGAAGAAGTGAGATATGGGTGATAAAATCCAACTTGAACACCTTTACTGCTTTTCTTGTGAATTTGTTGAGGATTATTTACTCTACATTGCCTTGAGCTACAACGGTCAATAATAATTTGTTTTAAGGCTGATCTACTCCTTGTAAATAGTTGAATATCTTTACCCTGAAACTAAAAAGGGGTTTTAGAACAAGTGCCACATAAATAGGTGACAATTGTACTACATAATATAACAACTGATTTTGATGCAGTTATGCATTTATAAAAAAATAAATAAATATAGATATATCTATAGATATATAGATAGCTATAGATATATCTATATATCTATAGATATATCTATATATTTACACGTGAATGCTGCAGTGGAGGTTGAAAATCTCATTGTTTTTGTCTATCAAGAAAGTCTAGAAAACAAGAATGGTTGCAAAGCATTACAAATTCTTTGCATGAAAAAAGGTTTCCGTATATCTATTTAAGCTTCAGTCGAGTTCAGGGTCAGCCAATTAGACTCTATGTATTTACACATATTTGACACATGAAACGGCAAGATGGGGGTGCATTTGGATAACCTCATGAGTACACCGAGGCCCCTTTATTGTCCAAAAACAGGCCTGGGCGGGTCAACCAAGATGTATTGCTTATCTACATTCTCAAATGAGGATCTGGCTTTGTTATCTTGCAGATGTGACTGAACCTCAAGACAAAAAGGTGTCTGTGCAAGTGGAGTTAGTGCTAGAATAATGAGGAAAAAAATTGTAGCTGTAACACAAAGGTGTTGTTCCCACTATTTTCATAAACTTCCAAGAGGCCAATCTCTTCAATTGAATCATTTTGGATTGATTAATGCTTCACTAAAGGTGATTCTAAAGGAAATAAAAAAAGAAAAAAAAAAAGGTTATACTTTCCTGCTTTTTACACAGAGCAGCCCTGATTCTCTTCTTTTTGGGTACCCCACTGGTGGTCCTGGCTCCTCTCACTTGCTGATTTCCAGCTTCTGTTGATGGGACATGACTGAAAAGATCTGCTGATCGCCTCACGATCAGCACTCTCAGCCAATGGCTGTCAGAACACAAAAGCACAGCAGGGGAGATCGCTGTATTAGCATTGTATTGTTATTACCATCCACCGGAGCTGTCAGGTTTTTTTGCATTCAGCCCTGCTGGGTTTAACGAAAAAAAAAAAACCTATTAGTGTGTACTAGGCTTAAGGGTCCTTTCACATGGGCTCTGTAAACTTTGCTGAGCAAGGCGTCCATGAAAAGATCCCCTGCTGATTCAGAGCTGAATGGGATGGGTATCAGTTTTGTGACATCTGTGCCCTTTCAGTCAAAGTCAACATTTTGACATCAGATGTCTGTGGACCCATAATGGCTCTATGGGCAGCCGTAATTAAACAGATTTAGTCATTTACATCAGGGTGCCTCCAATCCATCACTTGCACCTGAAAAACTGATTGGAAAGTCTGTGTTTAAGTGGAGTCATGGAATCTGAGCACATAGATCTGCAGTGTTTACTTATCTCTTCCCAAAGCTCTAAGTGTTGTTTCTCTCTGGTGCTTTGTTCTTCTGTTATCAGCATAAGTCACTTCTGTAAAGTTTTTTCATGTGTCGGGGGGGGAGCTCAGAACAGAGCTTGTCTATTCAGAACACAGCTCTTCTGCTATGTGTGCTGTGTGAAGGGGGTTGTGTGCCTTTCCCCCAATCAGCTCTCACGCACTTTAACTGCAATCTCTTCACCCCCTCCTCTATGCTCCTGACAGATGAAGAAAGATTTTTAACATAATCTGCCCTTTTGAAGGGATTTAGAGAGGATAAAACTGCAGATAAACAAGTAAAACTTACGTAGAAGGATTTGTTTAATCTCTGTGTATCATATGAGGTTGTTCACTTCACTGGGTGTATGTGAGGGTTTAAAACCACTTTAAGGGACCCTAAGGAGTTGACAATCTTTGCTCAAAGATTGTGCGAATATTCACATCAATTATCCAATCATGTGAAAACATCTACATGTGATTGGATATTCAAAGTGAACAGGAATTTGCTTTTCACATGGTTGGACTCTCTCTTGTTTACTTTGAATACCCAGTTGCATGCAGAGGCTTTCACTTGACTGGACAATTAAAGTGAAGATTTACATACATTTTTGTGTGAACCTTCTCAACTCTTTTAGTAATTCAGCTCGTATATTTCATGATAGTAACAAACAACACTGAAAGGATGTTTCCAGCTGCACGCTCATGCTGCAATACCTTATAATGGGTTTTGTGAATCATGACTCAACCCCATCTGAGTGGCTGTGGGAAAAAATAAGCTGGCACAGCGCAGGATGAAAGAACCTGTAGGAAAGCCTGGAGGAACCTGCCGTAAGTCACCAGGAACTGAATATAGAGCAAATTGTTGTATAAGAAAAAATATATATAACTTCAATACATCAATAAGGATCTTAATCTAGACAAGCAACGTACAATTTTCTCCAAAAATAGTTTACTAATCCCTATAAAAAATTAGCAAAGAAAAAAAAAAAAACACTGAAATTTTTAATTGTACTGTTTATGCTAAAAATATAGTCTTTATATGGAAATCAGGATGAACTTTGCTGTTGCTGCAGAAAGTTGAAGCTAAAGCAATGGGGATTAAAAAAAAAGTCAGTGAAAATTGACAGGCTTATGTTTCCCAGTAGTTAGGAACTGTCAAAAACATATTGAAACTCTGCTGATGTACAGTATCCCAAACAATATGTTAGTATAGAAACAGATTGATCTGTCATACAATCGCTTGAATGAACAAATAAACACCCACATATTTGCATTGTTATATAACAGGTTTTAATCCATACTCTATTTAAATCCGAGGCATGCATTATAATTAAGTGGGTGATTAATACTAAATGCGGCTTATTTTTATCAATTCTTTATTTTGGTTTTACGTTAGACAGCACAGCAAGACGTTGTAAAAAAGTCATATAGGCTCCACGCAGGGGACTATTTAGGCAATAGAGGAATGAACAAGGCAACATATTGTTACATAGTATGTAATGTCTTAATTCTCATCAACCCTTTACAGAGAATTGTTACAAAAGTCTTCTGATATAGAGCCCTATCAGTAATATTTGGATTGGTGTCAAGCTCAGCAACATCTTCAAAGTTTTACAACAACACAAAAGAAGCACAATATAGAAGAAAGCAATCAAAATAATAAGCAAAAAATTTAATTTGCAAAACCTTCCTCTAAAGAGTACAGGGGCATAAAACCAGGATAGGTAGGAAGGAGGGAAGGAAGGAAGGTAGTGTAGTGCTGGACTGGGAATAGTAGGAAGGATGGAAGTGTGGTTAGACACCTGGCCTAAGTGGTTGGTAGTGTGAGACCTAGGGCACTGTGCCATCGCTGAAAATACAGTATCTCACAAAAGTGAGTACACCCCTCACATTTTTGTAAATATTTTATTATATCTTTTCATGTGACAACACTGAAGAAATTACACTTTGCTACAATGTAAAGTAGTGAGTGTACAGCTTGTATAACAGTGTAAATTTGTTTTCCCTTCAAAACAACTCAACACACAGCCATTAATGTCTAAAACGCTGGCAACAAAAGCGATTACACCCCTAAGTGAAAATGTCCAAAATGGGCCCAATTAGCCATTTTCCCTCCCTGGTGTCATGTAACTCGTTAGTGTTACAAGGTCTCAGGTGTGAATGGGGAGCAGGTGTGTTAAATTTGGTGTTATCGCTCTCTCACTCTCTCATACTGGTCACTTGAAGTTCAAAGTGGCACCTCATGGCAAACAACTCTCTGAGGATCTGAAAAAAAAGAATTGATGCTCTACATAAAGATGGCCTAGGCTATAAGAAGAGTTCCAAGACCCTAAAACTGATCTGCAGCATGGTGTCCAAGACCATACAAGGTTCCACTCAGAACAGGCCTTGTCATGGTTGACCAAAGAAGTTGAGTGCACATGCTCAGCATCATATCTAGAGGTTGTCTTTGGGAAATAGATGAATGAGTGCTGCCAGCATTGCAGCAGAGGTTGAAGGGATGGGGGGTCAGCCAGTCAGTGCTCAGACCATAGGCCACGCACTGCATCAAATTGGTCTGCATGGCTGTCTTCCGAGAAGGAAGCATCTTCTAAAGATGATGCACAAGAAAGCCTGCAAACAGTTTGCTGAAGACAAGCAGACTAAGGACATGGCTTACTGGAACCATGTCATGTGGTCTGATGGGACCAAGATAAACGTATTTGGTTCAGATGGTATCAAGTGTGTGGCGCAACCAGGTGAGGAGTACAAAGACAAGTGTGTCTTGCCTACAGTCAAGCATGGTGGTGGGAGTGACATGGTCTGGGGCTGCATGATTGCTACCGGCACTAGGGAGCTACAGTTTATTGAGGGATCCATAAATGCCAACATGTACTGTGACATAATGAAGCAGAGCATGATCCCCTCCTTTCAGAGACTGGGCCGCAGGGCAGTATTCCAACATGATAACAACCCCAAACACACCTCCATGATGACCACTGCCTTGCTAAAGAAGCTGAGGGTAAAGGTGATGGACTAGCCAAGCATGTCTCCCGACCTAAACCCTATTGAGCATCTGTGGGGTATAATCAAAAGTTAGGTGGAGGAGCGCAAGGTCTCTAACATCCACCAGCTCCGTGATGTCGTCATGGAGGAGTGGAAGAGGATTCCAGAGGCAACCTGTGACTCTCTGGTGAACTCTATGCCCAAGAGGGTTAAGGCAGTGCTGGAAAATAATGGTGGCCACACAAAATATTGACACTTTGGGCCCAGTTTTTGACATTTTCACTTAAGGGTGTACTCACTTTTGTTGCCAGCGGTTTAGACATTAATGGCATGTTTTTTGAGTTATTTTGAGGGGACAGCAAATTTACACTGTTATACAAGCTGTACACTCACTACTTTACATTGTAGAAAAGTGTAATTTCTTCAGTGTTATCACATGAAAAGATATAATAAAATATTTACAAAAATGGGAGGGGTGTACTCACTTTTGTGAGATACTGTATGTGGGCCTATTAGGTAGGTATATGCTGCGTAGTAACTGAAATGCAGCTTATTTAGATGGCATGAATTCCCCTCAATAAAATGTCTTATGAAGCTTTTGTATTTTATATATTTGTAAATACTTTGTTATAATAAAATATATTGTTAGATGCTTCGAAATATGCTAACCAGTGAGACTGACCCTGGGACTGGAATCTGGGGACTGTTTCTAAGTATCTAAGTAACGCCTGAGGCAAATTGGGGTATATTGTTAGAAACAATTTAGTGAGCTTGATTTCATATGCTTCATCAAGCTTTTTCTTGGTACAGCATATTGTGGTGAATTAGGTTATTTGCTATTTTTTGTTTTAATATAATAGACGAGCTGCTATTTTTTAACCTCCCTGGCGGTATGATTATTTCAGATTTTAGGTTCTGAAAGCAATACCATTATATTGCATGGAAATTTGGCGTTTTATATTGTAGGCCTGTAATTCTTAGGAATAACTAACTTAAATCTGTCCAAACCAGAGTCTAGTAGACATCTCGGGCATAATAAGGTTTGAAACACAAAATCATAAATTATAACATAATAAATAGCTATAAATAATAACAAATAATAATAATATAATAATAATACTTTTTATTCAATAAACTTTAGTAAATAATATAATCAAAAACACTGAAATTTTTTTTGGCCAAACAAGGGTGCAATATTAGTAGTCATATTGCTTCAGTAAACGTCCCGGGTATGGAAAATTTTAAAACATGGTACAGCATAAAGTCCGACGTCACAGTCAGGACAGTAGAACCTGGTTTCTTTTCTGATTTTCCTTCCAGTGTCCTCACGCTTAGAGCAGGAAACCACACACATCCTTGTGGGTGCTGTCTTCTTTTCTGTTGGTGAAATGTGGTCCATAAAGTGATGACCAGTCAGGCGTTCCGGGTTCACAACGCCAGCAACACGACGTACAGATCTATTTACAGTCGTTGGTGTTTGGTGCTTGAGAAATATAAGTTCGGCAACTTTCCAAACAAAGTCTGCATGCAGACTTGTCACTCTTTTTTTTTAGAAGAATGAAAGCATTCCACAGGCACTGTTCAAGAAGATGCCTGAAAATTTTTTTAGCAATATTTTTTTTGTTGCTTTCTCATGGCTGGATAAAAAGACATGGCCTGGTCAGCTCTGTCAACACCTCCCACGATGTTGCTATAGTTCATCATGACTTGTGGTTTCATTACGTCTTTTCCACCTTTTGTGTGTACCATGACAGTAGAGGTGTTGTGAATAGTACTAATTAGGCACACATCTTTTTTGTTGCGCCATCTCAGTGCCATCATTTTGCCTTTCTGCCAGGCAACTATTTCTCCTGCCTTGAGCATGTCACACCGGTTAGCTCTAACGGTCCCATATGCATCCGTCTTGTGCTGTAGAAGGAACTCTTATGCCCCGTACACACGGTCGGATTTTCCAACGGAAAATGTGTGATAGGACCTTGTTGTCGGAAATTCCGACCGTGTGTAGGCTCCATCACACATTTTTCATCGGATTTTCCGACACACAAAGTTTGAGAGCAGGATATAAAATTTTCCGACAACAAAATCCGTTGTCGGAAATTCCGATTGTGTGTACACAAATCCGGCGGACAAAGTGCCACGCATGCTCAGAATAAATAAAGAGATGAAAGCTATTGGCCACTGCCCCGTTTATAGTCCTGACGTACGTGTTTTACGTCACCGCGTTTAGAACAATCGGATTTTCCGACAACTTTGTGTGACCGTGTGTATGCAAGACAAGTTTGAGCCAACATCCGTCAGAAAAAATCCTAGGATTTTGTTGTCGGAATGTCCGAACAAAGTCCGACCGTGTGTACAGGGCAATAGAGTTCTGGAGGAGTGTAAAAATTATCTATGGTTACACAGTAGCCCTGATTCAGCAATGGCTCAGTCAAAGTAAGAATGGAAGCGGTTGCCATTCCATAATTACTGAATCTTTCATTGAATTTGGCTCCTTTCCCGGTGTAAAGGACCGAATTCCATATGTAACCAGTGCTGGATTCACAGAGCATGAATGATTTTATGCCAAATCGTGCGCTCTTAGACGCAATATACAGTATCCAGCTGAATCCTTCTTTGTAGGCCATTAGACTTTCATCGATACCGATGTCTCTATCTGGTACATAGGTCTGCTGGAAATTTTTCTGAATAATTTGATATACCTCCCAAATATTTTTCAGTTTTGGTGCTGGATGAGAAGTCTCATCAAATTCTTCATTATTTTGAAAGTGCAAATATTTCATTATCAGAGAAAATTTGTACTCCAACATGAAGATGCCAAAAAAAAGGAGTGGCTAGTAATTTGTTGGTTGTCCAATATCACTTCTTGAGGGGTTTCCCCACCACTCCCTGAAAAATTATTAGGCCCAGAAAATTCCAGATGTCCTCTTTGGTCACTGGTTCCCACTTTCTGCTCCTTGCAAACCTCTGATGCGTAGCAGCTTCTTGCTCCTGGTACCGATTTGTCTCCGTAACAATTTTTTCTATAACCTCATCAGTCAAAAAGAGTTGGAGGCATGCCAATGGGTTGTCATCTTCCGCATCCACTTTGATACCAGGTGCTCCAGTAAATGGGAATCTTGGGGGCGATGCGTGCTCCGTACCGTAGTCAATCGAGCACCAAGTCCGCACATTAGTGGGCACAGTCGCAGGATCACCGCTGAAATCGCTTTCCGTGCCTGATGACGAACTTCCCCGCAAATCGCTATCACTCAATTCTGCAAGCAATTCTGTATCTCTGTCGCTGTTTTCCAGCAGGTCATAAGCTGCTTTTGAGGTAGAGGCACGCTTTTTTGATTCCATGGTCGCTCTGCAGTTTCCAGACAGATAGTACAGTAAAACTGCAGGCAAGGACACAGGATAAAGCACTGGGGGAAAACTAAGGTCATTTTTTTTCATTTAATAATGTACTCCAATAGGATTACAATGTATCAGTGTTTTTGTGTTTTATACTGTTTGAATTTGCCGCCAGTTCCACCCCCCTGCGTCGCGGCACTCGCAGAGAACGGAAGCCAGGGCACACAGTGCATCAGGCGGAAGAAGCAGAAGATCCAGCCGCTGTACACAGCGGGAGTACATCGCAGGATCCCGGGGACAAGGTAAGTAACCTTTTCCAGGATCCAGCGATGCGATCCCGAGTGTGGCTCGGGGTTACCGCTAATTGTACTGAAATCTCACTTCGAGCCACACTCGGGAATACTACCAGGGGGGTTAAAGAGGATGTAAAGTCCCATGCATAGTTTGTACTTATAGGTAAGACTATAATAAGGCTTACCTATAGGTACTGTAAATATCTCCCAAACGTGCACCGTTTAGGAGATATTCACTATATATGTGGCTGATGATGTCATCGGTGCATGCGCTCTGAAGGAAAGGCCACCTGTGCCTTTCCTTCAGAATCCGATGCATACTAGCACAATATGCTTTTACCTTACAGGTCCGGAAAAAGAGAAAAAACAACCAGCAGTTTACAACTGCTTCAAACAAAGAGCTGTAGAAGGTAAATAATAAATATAGTATTTTTTTATAAACTATGCTTGCTTTATATGTTGGAATATTGTTTTGATGTGTTTTATAGGATATTCTATATGTGGTATTCAAGATAATACACTTAAAGGAGTTGTAAAGGCAGAAGGTTTTTTTTATCTTAATGCATTTTATGCATTAAGATAAAAAACCTTTTGTGTGTAGCAGCCACCTAATCACCCCTAATTACTTACCCGAGCCCTATCTCTCTTCAGCGATGTCCACAAATGGCTAAGCCATCCGGGACACTCCCCCTGATTGTCTGAGACACAGCAGCAGTGCCATTGGCTCCTGCAGCTGTCAATCAAAGCCGGTCAGCCAATCAGGGGATAGAGGGGGCGGGGTCAGATTGGGGCTCCATGTCTGAATGGACACACGGAGCTGGCACTCAGCTCCAGTGCACCTATAGGAGGCTGCTAACTATTGGGGCACTCAATATGAGGGAGGGGCCAGGAGCAGCAAAGAGGGACCCGAGAAGAGGAGAATTGCGCTGGATTTTCAAATTAAAAGTGACTGACTTTTCTTGCTTGAATGAAACCATGTCCTATAAACCATTCTTGGATGGTTTTTCATCAGGGGGATGGGAAAAATAGTACCACACCAGGTTTGAATGCACCTTTATTGCTTCCTAATTTCTCTTCACACTTCCAATGATCTCATTGTGTTAGGTTTTTTTCTCCCATCCTGTATCCTGTGTTGCTCTCATAATTCTTCCTCTCTGCCTCTTTCTACTCCTCCCCTCTTCTGCCCCTCTTGGGCTAGCTTCTTTCTTCCATAGCGTAATTAGGTGATTTAGAAGCCTAATGTAATATATATATATATATATATATATATATATATATATATATATATATATATATAGGAAGGCCAGTATGGTGGCCTGAATTTATGGGAGGAGCCCGGGGGGTATTTAAGCAGCCCGCTCACCTGTGGTGCTTGTCGGTTTCCTGTGCGCGGTATACGTCACTAGGCCAACGATTCCAATACCAGCGTCCGCAAGTTCTTGTCTCGCAAAATTCCCGCATTCGCAATTTCCGTGCTCAAGAGTTTCGAAGTCCATGTTACCGATTCGTAGTTCGTACCACGCGTCCGGCTCGGCTGTCGCAGGTAGGGTCCCGTCGGACTTTTGTTTTCACGCATTGTTAGATATCATGTCACTAAACCGTGATATCAGACTCACGAATCACTCGCAAATTTCACAACGTACCGCAATGCATACCACTCGCACCATCGTTATGTTACCATTTCTCGTTATTTGAAAAACCACCGCGACGTAGACGTTGCTTCATTTCAGGCATGTCTAAATTGTTACCACGCGTCAGTAGACAACCGTTGTGATTCGCAATTCGCAATTTCTTATCGACGTCAGTTCGATACCAAGTCATTTCTCATTTCAGAACATTAGTATTCAGTATTCAAGTATTCAAGTATTCAAGTATTCAGACATTCAAGTATTCAGACCCCTTAAATGTTTCACTTGTTGTTATATTGCAGCCATTTGCTAAAATCATTTAAGTTCATTTTTTTCCTCATTAATGTACGCACAGCACCCCATATTGACAGAAAAACACAGACTTGTTGACATTTTTGCAGATTTATTAAAAAAGAAAAACATGGTCCTAAGTATTCAGACCCTTTGCTGTGACACTCATATATTTAACTCAGGTGCTGTCCATTTCTTCTGATCATCCTTGAGATGGTTCTACACCTTCATTTGAGTCCAGCTGTGTTTGATTATACTGATTGGACTTGATTAGGAAAGCCACACACCTGTCTATATAAGACCTTACAGCTCACAGCGCATGTCAGAGCAAATGAGCATCATGAGGTCAAAGGAACTGCCTGAAGAGCATAGAGACAGAATTGGGGCAAGGCACAGATCTTGCTGCACTTAAGATTCCTAAGAGCACAGTGGCCTCCACAATCCTTAAATGGAAGACGTTTGGGATGACCAGAACCCTTCCTAGAGCTGGCTGTCTGGCCAAACTGAGCTATCGGGGGAGGAGAGCCTTGGTGAGAGAGGTAAAGAAGAACCCAAAGATCACTGTGGCTAAGCTCCAGAGATGCAGTCAGGAGATGGGAGAAAGTTGTAGAAAGTCAACCATCACTGCAGCCCTTCACTAGTCGGGGGGCTTTATGGCAGAGTGGCCCGACGGAAGCCTCTCCTCAGTGCAAGACACATGAAAGCCCGCATGGAGTTTGCTAAAAAACACCTGAAGGACTCCAAGATGGTGAGAAATAAGATTCTTTGGTCTGATGAGACCAAGATAGAACTTTTTGGCCTTAATTCTAAGCGGTATGTGTGGAGAAAACCAGGCACTGCTCATCACCTGTCCAATACAGTCCCAACAGTGAAGCAAGCATGGTGGTGGCAGCATCATGCTGTGGGGGTGTTTTTCAGCTGCAAGGACAGGACGACTGTTTGCAATCCAGGAAAAGATGAATGCGGCCAAGTACAGGGATATCCTGGACGAAAACCTTCTCCAGAGTGCTCAAGACCTCAGACTAGGCTGAAGGTTTACCTTCCAACAAGACAATGACCCTAAGCACACAGCTAAAATAACGAAGGAGTGGCTTCACAACAACTCCGTGACTGTTCTTAAATGGCCCAGGCAGAGCCCCGACTTAAACCCAATTGAGCATCTCTGGAGAGACCTAAAAATGGCTGTCCACCAAGGTTTACCATCCAACCTGACAGAACTGGAGAGGATCTGCAAGGAGGAATGGCAGAGGATCCCCAAATCCAGGTGTGACAAACTTGTTGCATCTTTCCCAAAAAGACTCATGGCTGTATTAGATCAAAAGGGTTCTTCTACCAAGTAGTGAGCAAAGGGTCTGAATACTTAGGACCATGTGATTTTTTTTTAATAAATCTGCAAAAATGTCAACAATTCTGTGTTTTTCTGTCAATATGGGGTGCTGTGTGTACATTAATGAGGAAAAAAATTAACTTAAATGATTTTAGCAAATGGCTGCAATATAACAAAGAGTGAAAAAATTAAGGGGGTCTGCATACTTTCTGTCCCCACTGTATGTATTATCATAACCATGTATATGCTTAATGTTTGTTTGGAATGGTTAACATTTGTCCATGCTGCTTTGAATGATTCACTAATGTGATGTGTGCTGGTTCTCTTCTTTATTGGCCACATCTCGAGCCCCCGAGGCCTTTATAGCTGCCATGTTGTAAACTACAAGCATTTGTGTTCCTGGATGTATCTGAGCCGCCCTTTATATAAAGGTAATTGTTTACTCTTGGCTCACTTCAGTCTACCTGACCCTGTAACTATGTGGATTCTCTGCATGTTCTAGTCTACTCTCTGACCAACTGCTCCCCTCTCACTGTCCTCTTAGTTTGCCAGTGTGGTGAAGCTTATCCTTATAGTTCTTAAAGGACCTTTAGCAATGGATGTTTACAGATTGCTGTAAACCTACCTACCAAATGAAATGTAAGAATCTACACATAGGTTAATAGTGAGTCAGTGCCTTTGTCTCTATTTGGATATGTATTCACTATCCTTATTCTATATGTTTTTCCTCTCTTATGCTCTCAGATCTGGCCCAGTCTTTTTCGGGCCCCTTTGTTGGTACCATATACAAGATACCAATTCTTCCAGTTTCCAGCAATCCTAAAGAGATCTTTTGCGGTTGGGTATTCTAGGTTGGACCACGTGGTCTGGCAGTGGGCATCCACCTTGGCATGAGCCCCAACGCACATGTAGCGCAGCACTTCTTTTAAAACTTTTTATGATTTTATGTGGGGACACATTTTGGTGCTTTGCAGCAACATTATAATATAAAAAAGTTATTGACATATTAGTCACTCAGGTGGTTGCACAGAGAATACACATTATTTTTATCCAGATTGTGGATTGCTCTTCATAAAGCAACACTAGTGTAAAATAGCTTGTTCAAGCTAGCAATGTCCTCTGAAGGGCAATACATGTTCAGATCACTCTTCATGGGGCATTTTAGGCAATACAATGCCTCCTTACCACCTTTAAAATGCTCTATGAAGAGTGATCAAAACACAGATCGCTCTTCAGGGAGCATGCTAGTCTGAATGAACTGCAAGGGCTATTTTACACTAGTGTTGCTCTCCAAAGAGCAATCAACAATCTGGATCAATCTTCAGAAAGAGGCCACTTTCACTTGAATGGGGGGGCTGTCATGTAGGTACAGGGTCCCATGATTCCGAGCAGCATTCCTGCCTAAGTCCATCCATTAAAAAAAAAAAAAAAAAAAAAATATATATATATATATATATATATATATATATATATATATATATATATATATATATGTAGGAAGGCCAGTATGGTGGCCTGAATTTATGGGAGGAGCCCGGGGGGTATTTAAGCAGCCCGCTCACCTGTGGTGCTTGTCGGTTTCCTGTGCGCGGTATACGTCACTAGGCCAACGATTCCAATACCAGCGTCCGCAAGTTCTTGTCTCGCAAAATTCCCGCATTCGCAATTTCCGTGCTCAAGAGTTTCGAAGTCCGTGTTACCGATTCGTAGTTCGTACCACGCGTCCGGCTCGGCTGTCGCAGGTAGGGTCCCGTCGGACTTTTGTTTTCACGCATTGTTAGATATCATGTCACTAAACTGTGATATCAGACTCACGAATCACTCGCAAATTTCACAACGTACCGCAATGCATACCACTCGCACCATCGTTATGTTACCATTTCTCGTTATTTGAAAAACCACCACGACGTAGACGTCGCTTCATTTCAGGCATGTCTAAATTGTTACCACGCGTCAGTAGACAACCGTTGTGATTCGCAATTCGCAATTTCTTATCGACGTCAGTTCGATACCAAGTCATTTCTCATTTCAGAACATTTCTAAACATTTCTAACATTTCAAAACATTTCGAATCATTTCATTCATTTCAGTCACGTACCGCGCTCCGATTCGAATCCAGTTGCATCTAAAGATGCACCGATTCGCTCCGGTGTGCCCCAGTAGTTACGGCCTCATTTCAGTACATGCTCCAGAGTCACGTTCATTGTCAGTCGCTCGTCACGACTCACCGATTCGTACCTCTGTCATGGTTATCATTTCACTGCCACGTATCACGTTCCGATACAAATTCAGTCGCATGGAAATGCACCGATTCGTTACGGCGTGCCCCAGGGCTCGGCCTCATTTCTGAACATGCTCCAGAGTCCGGATCGTAGCTAGGCGCAGACATCGGGCGACCGATCCGCATCTCTGTCATGGGAATTCATTTCACTCCCACATATCGCATCACCGTTTCGAAACCAGTTGCATCCACGATACACCGATTCGTCACGGAATGCCCCAGTTGTTTCGGCCGTATCCATACCTATACCAGAGCTCGGTTCGTTGCCAGTCGCAAATGCGGCACAACCAATTCGAGCCTCGGTCAAGGTGAAAACATTTCTGTCATTTCGTTGTTTCATATTGCGCTCCGATTCGAATCCAGATGCATCAAACATGCACCGATTCGTCCCGGTGTGCACCAATGTTTTTCAGTTGCCTCATTTCAGTACATGCTCCAGAGCCCGGTTCGCGGTCGATTGCAGTCACGGCAGGACCCAGCCGGACCTCTGTCATGGCAAGAGATTTCACTCATTTCATAATCAAGGCAAACATTTCAAATAATTTCGTTGTCACTAGATTGCAAATCATCTTACAAGTTACTGCTTCAAGTTAGCCAGCAAAACCTTCATGAGTTATCATCTTTCATTAAAACGCAGTCACGGCACACCGATTCGTGCCTCTGTCATGGCATAGACATTTCACCCATTCTATTTTATTTTCATGCATCTGTCGCTTAAACACATTACAAATCACCTTTTAAGTCAGGTAGTCAGACCCCTCACCGGTTGTCATCTGTCATTTCCTCCAGGTCAGTCAAAGTGCAAAAAAAAAAAAAAAAAAAAAAAAAAAGCCACACCCCGTCTTCCTTAGAAATTCAGTCATGGTCCCAATTCATTGGTTAAAACCTTCGCCTTACTACTATCCCCCCTTATAGTCGCACAATCCGATTTATGTTGGTATCCTTTCATACACTTTACAAACTGATTCGTTTCAGGAGTCATTGTATACAACATACAAAAGATTCGTATCGGATTCATTTCATACACCTTATAACCAGTTCATATCGGACTAAATTTCATTAAAAAAAAAAGCACAAACTCTCCGCAATCGTTGCAAGCATGCATCCAAGCATAAACTTCTTGCATTTGTTGCAAACACACGTCGAAACATAACTTCTTGCAATCATGGCAAGCACACATCCAAGCACATCTTCTTGCAATCGTTGCAAGTACGCATCCAAAACATAACTTCTTGCAATCGTTGCAAGCGCACATCCAAGCACAACTTCTTGCAGTCGTTGCAAGTACGCATCCAAACATAACTTCTTGCAATCATTGCAAGCGCACATCCAAGCACTACTTCTTGCAATCGTTGCAAGTACGCATCCAAACATAACTTCTTGCAATCGTTGCAAGCGTACATCCAAGCACAACTTTCTTGCAATCCTTGCAAGTACGCACCCAAACATAACTTCTTGCAATCGTTGCAAGCACACCCAAGCACAATTTCTTGCAATCATTTCAAACACACAACTAATCATAAACTTCTTGCAAACTTGTGGGCATGCATTTAAGCATAACTTCTCGCAATCATTGCAAGTACGCATCCAATTACAACTTCTCGCAATCGTTGCAAACACACATCCAAGCATAACTCTTGCAGTCTTTGCAAGCACGTGCAGCAATACGTACTTCTCACAGTCACCACAAATACATCTTCAGCGACATAAAATCCCTTGCAATCGTTGCAAGCACACATTAAGCACAACTCTTATGCCCCGTACACAGGGTCGGATTTTCCGATGGACAATGTCCGATCGGAGCGTGTTGTCGGAAATTCCGACCGTGTGTGGGCTCCATCGGACATTTTCCATCGGATTTTCCGACACACAAAGTTGGACAGCAGGAGATAAAATTTTCTGACAACAAAATCCGATTGCGTCAATTCCGACCGTGTGTGGCCTGTTCCGACGCACAAAGTGCCACGCATGCTTAGAAGAAATTCCGACACGGGACAGCTCGTTCTGGTAAACTTAGCGTTCGCAATGGATACAGCACTTTCGTCACGCTGCAATGTTCAAAATGGTTTAATACAGCGCACTCTCTTCTTCTTTATAATGTGACAAGAATTAAGTAGTTTTGATGCTCATATTCACACACACTTCTCACAAACTTATTTCGTTACTATTTATCGGGATTCCACATCTGACAACATATTTTTTTGTTTTTTTTTACTTTAATGTAGATTCTTTTTTTGTGTTTCTCTTTTTTAATTTTTTTTTTGGGTGATTTTGATTAGTACTCCCAAAAATGTTTGTGTGTTTTTTGTGACAAGTTCCCACAACACCACTAATATGTTGTTCTATTTAATCTGTAGGAGATTGTTTGGTGTTGTTGTCCCTTGTTAATTTCACATTTTCTGTTTTTAGAAATGTACCTGAATCCTCACCAACAAACTGTCCTTTTTGGATGAAAACACACACAGGAGAGTAGAATTTACCTTAAAAAATTTTATTAAGGGGTCACAACTATAAACAAAGAGGAAGGCAACGCTGGAGAAACTGCAGAAATTGGCGAAGCCTTGGACCCCCAGGGCAGACATCAATTATTTAAAAGCAAAATTGGTGGCCTGAGGAGTCCATATCTAAGGGAGGGCAGTCTGGTCCAGAAGTCCCAGAGATCCGGAAAGCAGCAGATGACATCTATGTCCCCAGGCTGTGGTCATACGAGAGACTGCATCTTCTGTCAGACCAGACTGAACCCAGGGCAATCACTCTTTGGTCTTCCTTCCACGCTTCCTTCCAGGCTTTGGCTGTGGTGGTGGAGTTGTGGCAGCAGGAGGAGGAGGAGGAGGATCGTCGATCTCAATGACATCCGTCTTGTGTGTCAGTTCCCCACTCTCCCCCTTACGTAGGACTTTATAAATCAGGTCCTCAGAGATCTTGCGTTGGCCCTCCTGCATGCCCAGCAATTTGGTGGCAGCCATGCAGGCAAAGGCCTCTTCAGGACTGGGGAAGGCTCTGAGGGACGCCGAAGCCTCCTGGATCAGCCTGTATGCTGAATCCTGCACAGGACTGGGAGTCATCTTCCTGGCTCGTTTATGTGGCAGGCGGAGGGGAGGAACCTGAGACTCAGTCAGGCTGCGACTTGTCCCAGGCTTCTCTTGGCTGCCACTTAGCCCCGCCTCCTCCTGGCTGACACTAATCCCCGCCTCCTCCTGGCTGACACTAATCCCCGCCTCCTCCTGACTGCCAAATTCCACAGCCTCCTCCTGGCTGAGGTCTTCCTGTGTATGAAAAAGGGACATAGTTTTAGTATTTTTTACATCAATCACACACAATTTTCACCTCCTGACTGCTGCAAATTGAATGTTAACAAATATAACAGACTATCATTCTGAGTCCAGCATTTTGCATTCTTGTCCCAATTTTGGGTGCCCACTACTGTCTATTGATATGTAAAACACTTTATGAAATCAGCAATTAGTGATCAATAATAACATCTAGTAAACATCATTTCTTTATTGCCCAGAAATCAGTAGAACAATACTATACCTGACTCCAGCTGGGCTCCTCCACCTCTTCCTGGCTGGAAGGCCCAGGTTGGACATCAGAAGCCTCAGCAAGAAATTCTTTACGTATGTAAACAGTAAAAAAGGGAGGACAGACCATATTGGCCCTATAAAGAATGAGGAAGGACATCTGGTTACAAAGGCTGGGGAGATGACGAAGGTATTGAATTTATTCTTCTCCTCAGTCTTCGCGAGGGAATCGGGGGGATTCCGTAACCAAAACTGCAGTGTTTATCCTCATGACACATCACAGGAAGTACCTCCATGGTTAACAGTAGGGATGAGCTTCGACTCGAACATCGTCTGTTTGATCATTTGCCGAATTGTGAACGGTATGGGCCGTTCGCGCCAAATTCGTGTGGCGAGTCACGGCCCATAATTCACTGCGGCATCGCAGTGCATTGCTGGCTGATGATTGGCCAAGCATGCACTATGACCTGCATGCTTGGCCAATCAAGCAGAGAGAGCTGTAATTGGTCAAAGCCAGGGTGGCTTTGGCCAATTATGGCTCAGGGGGTTTAGTACACGCCCCACACTATATAAGGCCGCCTGCATGGTGGCCCTGTGTAGTGTGTTCCAGCGTTGAGAGACAGAGACAGAGAGACAGTGTCATTTGATTTAAGCTAGATAGATTAGGCAGAACAGTCAGTCAGCTGCACTTACAGTGTATTGTGTATATATATGCATCCAAGGTGTTGTGTATATATATATATATATATATATATATATATATATATATATATATATACACACACTGTATTCATTTTAGCTAGATCCTGTTATTATCTTTCTACTGACAGGCAGGCTTGTGTTGTTACAGTATTTACAGCTACCTGAATAAAATTGCTGGTGTTCTTCTGATCCTGTTAGTACCACAGTCAGGCAGCTAGACTATTTACAGTTAGTGTAGTGCGTCCTCCTCATAGTGTTCAGCTAAAGCTACAAGTTAGTTTAGTGTGACCTCTGCACAGTGTTCAGCTAAAGCTACAAGTTAGTGTAGTGCACAATGTTCAGCTAAAGCTACAAGTTAGTGTAGTGCGTCCTCCTCACAGTGTTCAGCTAAAGCTACAAGTTAGTGTAGTGCATCCTCCTCACAGTGTTCAGCTAAAGCTACAAGTTAGTGTAGTGCGTCCTCCTCACAGTGTTCAGCTAAAGCTACAAGTTAGTGTAGTGCGTCCTCCTCACAGTGTTCAGATAAAGCTACAAGTTAGTGTAGTGCACAGTGTTCAGCTAAAGCTACAAGTTAGTGTAGTGTGTCCTCCTCACAGTGTTCAGCTAAAGCTACAAGTTAGTGTAGTGCGACCTCTGAACAGTGTTCAGCTAAAGCTACAAGTTAGTGTAGTGCGTCCTCCTCACAGTGTTCAGATAAAGCTACAAGTTAGTGTAGTGCACAGTGTTCAGCTAAAGCTAAAAGTTAGTGTAGTGCGTCCTCTGAACAGTGTTCAGCTAAAGCTACAAGTTAGTGTAGTGCGACCTCTGCACAGTGTTCAGATAAAGCTACAAGTTAGTGTGGTGCATCCTCTGAACTGTGTTCAGCTAAAGCTACAAGTTAGTGTCGTGCACAGTGTTCAGCTAAAGCTACAAGTTAGTGTAGTGCATCCTCTGAACAGTGTTCAGCTAAAGCTACAAGTTAGTGTAGTGCACAGTGTTCAGCTAAAGTTACAAGTTAGTGTAGTGCGTTCTCCTCACAGTGTTCAGCTAAAGCTACAAGTTAGTGTAGTGCGTCCTCTGAACAGTGTTCAGCTAAAACTACAAGTTAGTGTAGTGCGACCTCTGCACAGTGTTCAGCTAAAGCTACAAGTTAGTGTAATGCGTCCTCTGAACAGTGTTCAGCTAAAGCTACAAGTTAGTGTAGTGCGTCCTCTGAACAGTGTTCAGCTAAAGCTACAAGTTAGTGTAGTGCGACCTCTGCACAGTGTTCAGCTAAAGCTACAAGTTAGTGTAGTGCGTCCTCTGAACAGTGTTCAGCTAAAGCTACAAGTTAGTTTAGTGTGACCTCTGCACAGTGTTCAGCTAAAGCTACAAGTTAGTGTAGTGCACAATGTTCAGCTAAAGCTACAAGTTAGTGTAGTGCGTCCTCCTCACAGTGTTCAGCTAAAGCTACAAGTTAGTGTAGTGCGTCCTCCTCACAGTGTTCAGCTAAAGCTACAAGTTAGTGTAGTGCGTCCTCCTCACAGTGTTCAGATAAAGCTACAAGTTAGTGTAGTGCACAGTGTTCAGCTAAAGCTACAAGTTAGTGTAGTGCGTCCTCCTCACAGTGTTCAGCTAAAGCTACAAGTTAGTGTAGTGCGACCTCTGAACAGTGTTCAGCTAAAGCTACAAGTTAGTGTAGTGCGTCCTCCTCACAGTGTTCAGATAAAGCTACAAGTTAGTGTAGTGCACAGTGTTCAGCTAAAGCTAAAAGTTAGTGTAGTGCGTCCTCTGAACAGTGTTCAGCTAAAGCTACAAGTTAGTGTAGTGCGACCTCTGCACAGTGTTCAGATAAAGCTACAAGTTAGTGTGGTGCATCCTCTGAACTGTGTTCAGCTAAAGATACAAGTTAGTGTCGTGCACAGTGTTCAGCTAAAGCTACAAGTTAGTGTAGTGCGTCCTCTGAACAGTGTTCGGCTAAAGCTACAAGTTAGTGTAGTGCGACCTCTGCACAGTGTTCAGCTAAAGCTACAAGTTAGTGTAGTGCATCCTCTGAACAGTGTTCAGCTAAAGCTACAAGTTAGTGTAGTGCACAGTGTTCAGCTAAAGTTACAAGTTAGTGTAGTGCGTTCTCCTCACAGTGTTCAGCTAAAGCTACAAGTTAGTGTAGTGCGTCCTCTGAACAGTGTTCAGCTAAAGCTACAAGTTAGTGTAGTGCGACCTCTGCACAGTGTTCAGCTAAAGCTACAAGTTAGTTTAGTGTGACCTCTGCACAGTGTTCAGCTAAAGCTACAAGTTAGTGTAGTGCACAATGTTCAGCTAAAGCTACAAGTTAGTGTAGTGCGTCCTCCTCACAGTGTTCAGCTAAAGCTACAAGTTAGTGTAGTGCGTCCTCTGAACAGTGTTCAGCTAAAGCTACAAGTTAGTTTAGTGTGACCTCTGCACAGTGTTCAGCTAAAGCTACAAGTTAGTGTAGTGCACAATGTTCAGCTAAAGCTACAAGTTAGTGTAGTGCGTCCTCCTCACAGTGTTCAGCTAAAGCTACAAGTTAGTGTAGTGCGTCCTCCTCACAGTGTTCAGCTAAAGCTACAAGTTAGTGTAGTGCGTCCTCCTCACAGTAACAGTAACACTAAAGTAACACTAAAGCTACAAGTTAGTGTAGTGCACAGTGTTCAGCTAAAGCTACAAGTTAGTGTAGTGCGTCCTCCTCACAGTGTTCAGCTAAAGCTACAAGTTAGTGTAGTGTGACCTCTGAACAGTGTTCAGCTAAAGCTACAAGTTAGTGTAGTGCGTCCTCCTCACAGTGTTCAGATAAAGCTACAAGTTAGTGTAGTGCACAGTGTTCAGCTAAAGCTAAAAGTTAGTGTAGTGCGTCCTCTGAACAGTGTTCAGCTAAAGCTACAAGTTAGTGTAGTGCGACCTGTGCACAGTGTTCAGATAAAGCTACAAGTTAGTGTGGTGCATCCTCTGAACTGTGTTCAGCTAAAGCTACAAGTTAGTGTCGTGCACAGTGTTCAGCTAAAGCTACAAGTTAGTGTAGTGCATCCTCTGAACAGTGTTCAGCTAAAGCTACAAGTTAGTGTAGTGCACAGTGTTCAGCTAAAGTTACAAGTTAGTGTAGTGCGTTCTCCTCACAGTGTTCAGCTAAAGCTACAAGTTAGTGTAGTGCGTCCTCTGAACAGTGTTCAGCTAAAGCTACAAGTTAGTGTAGTGCGACCTCTGCACAGTGTTCAGCTAAAGTTACAAGTTAGTGTAGTGCGTCCTCTGAACAGTGTTCAGCTAAAGCTACAAGTTAGTTTAGTGTGACCTCTGCACAGTGTTCAGCTAAAGCTACAAGTTAGTGTAGTGCACAATGTTCAGCTAAAGCTACAAGTTAGTGTAGTGCGTCCTCCTCACAGTGTTCAGCTAAAGCTACAAGTTAGTGTAGTGCGTCCTCCTCACAGTGTTCAGCTAAAGCTACAAGTTAGTGTAGTGCGTCCTCCTCACAGTGTTCAGATAAAGCTACAAGTTAGTGTAGTGCACAGTGTTCAGCTAAAGCTACAAGTTAGTGTAGTGCGTCCTCCTCACAGTGTTCAGCTAAAGCTACAAGTTAGTGTAGTGTGACCTCTGAACAGTGTTCAGCTAAAGCTACAAGTTAGTGTAGTGCGTCCTCCTCACAGTGTTCAGATAAAGCTACAAGTTAGTGTAGTGCACAGTGTTTAGCTAAAGCTAAAAGTTAGTGTAGTGCGTCCTCTGAACAGTGTTCAGCTAAAGCTACAAGTTAGTGTAGTGCGACCTCTGCACAGTGTTCAGATAAAGCTACAAGTTAGTGTGGTGCATCCTCTGAACTGTGTTCAGCTAAAGCTACAAGTTAGTGTCGTGCACAGTGTTCAGCTAAAGCTACAAGTTAGTGTAGTGCGTCCTCTGAACAGTGTTCAGCTAAAGCTACAAGTTAGTGTAGTGCGACCTCTGCACAGTGTTCAGATAAAGCTACAAGTTAGTGTAGTGCATCCTCTGAACAGTGTTCAGCTAAAGCTACAAGTTAGTGTAGTGCACAGTGTTCAGCTAAAGTTACAAGTTAGTGTAGTGCGTTCTCCTCACAGTGTTCAGCTAAAGCTACAAGTTAGTGTAGTGCGTCCTCTGAACAGTGTTCAGCTAAAGCTACAAGTTAGTGTAGTGCGACCTCTGCACAGTGTTCAGCTAAAGCTACAAGTTAGTGTAGTGCGTCCTCTGAACAGTGTTCAGCTAAAGCTACAAGTTAGTGTAGTGCGACCTCTGCACAGTGTTCAGCTAAAGCTACCTGTAGAAGGTTGGTGGTGTTTTCCTGATCCTATCACTACCGCAGGCAGCTACGTTATTTACACGTTAGTGTAGTGCGTCCTCTGCACAGTGTCCAGCTAAAGCTACCTGTGGAAGGTTGGTGGTGTTTTCCTGATCCTATCACTACCGCAGGCAGCTACATTATTTTAAAGTTAGTGTAGTGCGTCCTCTGCACAGTGTTCAGCTAAAGCAATCTGTAGAAGGTTGGTGATGTTTTCCTGATCCTATCACTACCGCAGGCAGCTACATTATTTACACGTTAGTGTAGTGCGACCTCTGCACAGTGTTCAGCTATAACTACCTGTAGAAGTTTGGTGGTGTTTTCCTGATCCTATCACTACCGCAGGCAGCTACATTATTTACACGTTAGTCTAGGGTGACCTCTGCACAGTGTTCAGCTAAAGCTACCTGTAGAAGGTTAGTGGTGTTTTCCTGATCCTATCACTACCGCAGGCAGCTACATTATTTTAACGTTGGTGTAGTGCGTCTTCTGCACAGTGTTCAGCTAAAGCTACAAGTTAGTGTAGTGCGACCTCTGCACAGTGTTCATCTAAAGCTACCTGTAGAAGATTGGTGGTGTTCTCATACTACAGGCAGGTAGTTGATTTTGATTTTGCTAGCTGCAGTATCAGTATGTATATATATATATATATATATATATATATATATCTCCCAGCTTAGTGCAGCTACATCTCTCTGCAGGCCATTAGTATGTCTGGAAGGCCAACAAGGAGAAGCAGACAGTCACAAGCCAATATAAGAGGGCAAGCAGGCTCTGTGTCTAGAGGCAACAGTGCTGGTCATGGAGACAGTGCATCCTCATCAGCACGTGGCCGTGGGACACGCTTGGCCTTTTTTTCGGCAGCTGGCCGTGTTGAGCCGCAACATGCGGAAGACTTGGTCGAGTAGATGACCAAGCCGTCCTCATCCTCCTCATCCTCTCTCACCCATGCTCAGTGTACTTTGTCTGGCAAAGCAGCTGCCAACGCGGCCTGTTCCCTCGGTTCAATGGCATTAGTGACTCCTTTCCTAGCCCCACCATATCCTCCTGAGGAGTCCTTCGAACTGTTTGACCACAGTGTTGGGTACATGCTCCAGGAGGATGCCCAGCGTTTAGAAGGCTCTGATGATGATACTGAGCTAGATGAAGGCAGTAACGTGAGCATGGACAGAGGGGGTGCCCAAGAAGGACAGCAATCTGGCATTCATGCTCCCCCTACTGCAGCATACTGCCAGGTTTGCTCCAGTGATGAGGAGGGAGGGGATGATGAGGTCACTGACTCAACGTGGGTGCCTGATAGGAGAGAAAAGGAGGAGGCACATCACCAATGAGGCAGGATGCCCTCCAGGGGTCAGCCTAAGGGCAGCACACTGACTGCATCACACCGCAAAGCTCCGCATGTGCAGGGCGCTGCTGTCTCTGTGCGTTATTCCAAAAGTTCTTTGGTGTGGGCCTTTTTTGAGACGAGTGCATCAGATCGCACTGCTGCTATTTGCAACATATGTCTCAAGCGTATCTCGCGTGGCCAAAACATCTCCCGCTTGGGCACCACATGCTTGACCAGACTTATGTTGACCTGCCATGCAGTTCGTTGGCAAGCGTATCTAAAAGACCCACACCAAAGAACAAAGAGGACCTCTCCTTGCTCCTCATCAGCTGAGATCTCCAACCCCATTATACCTTCAGTCCTCTCTGAGACCTGCACTGAGAGGAATGAAGGTGTAGAATTAGGTGTGTCACAGCCAAGTACTTATGGGCAATCTGCTTTCGGTACACCGACGTCAGATTGTACCAAGCAAATTTCCCTGCCCCAGCTGCTGCACCGCAGAAAGAAGTTCACTCCCAGCCATCCACATGCCCAGCGGTTGAATGCTAGCTTGGCAAAATTGCTATCACTTCAACTGCTACCTTTTCAGTTGGTAGACTCTGCCCCCTTCCGTGAGCTTGTGGAATGTGCGGTTCCTCAGTGGCAGGTACCCAAACGCCACTTTTTCTCATGGAAGGCGATTCCAGCTCTCTACCGGCATGTGGAAGGCAATGCCCATGCCTCGCTGGACAGGGTGGTCAGCGGTAAGGTGCATATTACCGCTGACTCATGGTCCAGCAGGCATGGACAGAAACGTTACCTAAGTTTCATGGCGCATTGGGTGACTCTGCTGGCAGCTGGGAAGGATGCAGGACAAGGTGCAGTAGTGTTGGAGGTTGTTCCGCCACCACGCCTCCAAAATGCCACTACTAATGATTCTGACACATCTCTCTCCTCCACCCCCTCCTCTTCTTCTTCCTCCATGGCCTCTTCCTGTGCTTTGTCCTCGGAACCAGCGGTGCTCCGTAGGCGTTCAAGGGGCTACTCAAGTATGCAGGCCAAAAGATGCCATGCGGTGCTTGAGCTGGTGTGCTTGGGAGACAGGAGCCACACTGGGGCAGAGGTTCTGTCAGCTCTGCAGGGGCAGCTTCAGAAGTGGTTGATGCCACGCCAACTTAAGGCAGGAATGGTGGTTTGTGACAATGGCACCAACCTCCTCTCTGCCCTCCGACAGGGACAACTGACCCATGTGCCCTGTTTGGCTCCTTAACTTGGTGGTGCAGTGGTTCTTGGGCAGGTACCCGGGCTTACAGGATGTCCTGAGGCAGGCCAGAAAAGTCTGTGTGCATTTCCTCCGGTCATATAATGCCAGTGCTCGTCTGGCAGACCTCCAAAAAGAATTTAACCTGCCCAAGAACCGCCTAATCTGTGACATGCCCACCAGGTGGAACTCAATGTTGGCCATGCTGCAGCAGCTGCACACGCAGCAGAGGGCCATCAATGAGTACCTGTGTGACTATGGCACCAGGACAGGGTCAGGGGAGCTTGTTTTTTTTGGGCCATGATCAGGGATGTATGCACTGTCCTGTCACCATTTGAGGAGGCCACGAGGATGGTGAGCAGTGACAGTGCATGCATCAGTGACACTGTCCCACTTGTCCACCTATTGGAGCACACGCTGTGTTTAATAATGGACAGGGTACTTGAGGCAGAACAGAGGCAGGAAGAGGAGGACTTCCTTAGCTCTCAAGGCCCCCTTTATCCAGACAGTGTTCCTGCGTGCCCGCCGATCACACAGGAAGAGGAGGAGGAGGATTGTGTCTGTATGGAGGTGGAGCCTGGCACTCAGCATCAGCAGCAGTCTTTAAGGGATCATTTACAGTCCCAAGAAACTCATAGACTTGTACGTGGCTGGGAGGAGGTGGCTGCGGATCATGTCGTCCTTAGTGACCCAGAGGACTCCGGACCGAATGCCTCTGCAAACCTACGCTGCATGGCCTCCCTGATCCTGCAAAGCCTGCGGAAGGATCCTCGTATTTGTGGTTTTAAGGAGGGGGATCATTACTGGCTGGCAACCCTCCTTGATCCATGTTACAAGGGTAAGGTTGCGGACCTTATCTTGCCATCGCAGAGGGAGCAGAGGATGAAACATCTTCGGGAGGCCTTACAGAAAGGTCTGTGCAATGCGCTCCCAGAAACTGGGAGGTTACAAACTCCTGTTTCTGGACAACGTGTTGCTGAGGCTTCGGTCAGTCAAAGAAGGAGCGGGGGAGAAGGTGGCCGTCTGACCAATGCGTTCAGACAATTTTTTAGTCCGCAGCCCCAAGGTATGATTGGTTCCAGCAACCATCGCCAGCGTCTGTTTTACATGGTGCAGGAATACCTAGGGGCAAGATCTGACTTGGACACCTTTCCCACCAAAAATCCTCTGGGTTACTGGGTCTTGAGGATAGATCACTGGCCATAGCTTGCACAGTATGCATTTGAGCTACTGGCCTGTCCTGCATCCAGCGTTCTTTCGGAACGCACATTCAGTGCTGCTGGAGGCTTTGTAAACCAATCACAGGGTGCGTCTGTCCACCGACTCGATCGATCAACTGACCTTCATAAAAATGAATCAGTCTTGGATCACCACCAGCTACCAAGCACCTGATGCTGATGTAACCAAATAAATTTTTTTGAAATGTCAGATCCCTTCAAAGACTGCCTATGCTGATGCTGAGTGACTATCCTGTTATACTGAGTAATTATCCTCAGAACCGAACAGAAATTTGTATTTAGTACCTATTTTAAATCAACTGACAGGAATGGGTATATACCAACCGATAGTTGCCACCACAGATCGTGGATTAGATCAGTCCCTAAGAGCCAATTCCTGCGCTTGCGCAGGAACTGTATGGATTTAGACACCTTTAAGGTTCAGGCCAACATCCTAAGAGAAAGATTTCTTGAAAAGGGGTACAACCCTTCTGATATAGATAGGGAAATTGTCGACACCTGTGCTATTGACCGCTCGTCACTGTTGGAGGATAAACCTCGACAGGAGAGCGATGACTTCAAGTGGTTTTTCCTAACATCCTTTTCTATTCAACATAGACAAATCAAGAACATTTTTGAACACCATTGGGATGTTTTGAAGACAGGTAAGGTCTTGGGCCCTTTGCTACCTAAAACTCCTAAGGTGGTTTTCAAGGGTGTTCCTTCACTCCGGAATAAATTGGCACCCAATGTTATCAACCCTCCTAATAAACCATCCTTTTTCCACTATTGGATTGGATTCCATCCATGTAGAAAGTGTTTGGTGTGCCAATTTAATACTTGTGGCAGGAGAGCTAGTTACAGCTTCCTTTCCACTGTAACTGGTCGCACATATAAGATAAAACAATTCTGCATCTGTGCTACCACAGGAATAGTATACCTACTTACCTGTTCATGTGGCAAACAGTATGTGGGCCGGACCATTAGATCCTTTTCGACGCAAGTCTCTGAACACATAAACCTAATTAAGGCAGGTAGCACTAAACATACTGTTCCTCGGCATTATAGGGAATTTCATAACCGGAACCCTATGGGCACACAGTTACTTATCATCGATAGATATGTTGCCCCATGGTGGGGGGGTCTACTTTAAGGGGTGTTTCTCGTTTAGAAACATATATGAGTTGCAGTCCCATTTTCCACTGGGGATTAATGTGGAGGCTGTTTTACCGTTGTTTTTGCGGCAGTATTCGGCCGCTAGTGGTGCGGTTTTAACCCCCACTGGCGGCTGAAAAAGGGTTAAAACCGCTCGCATAGCGCGGCTATAGCCGCGGTATTGCCGCGGTATAGCCGCACTGCCCCATTGATTTCAATGGGCAGGAGCGGTTTAGGAGCGGTGAATACACCGCTCCTTCACCGCTCCAAAGATGCGGCTTGCAGGAGTTTTTTTCTTCTCCTGCCAGTGCACTGCTTCAGTGTGAAAGCCCTCGGGCTTTCATACTGAACAAACAGCAGCAGCTGTTTTGGGTCGGTTTGCAGGCGGTATTTTTAGCGCAATAATGCCTGCAAACCGCCCCAGTGTGAAAGGGGTCTTATTAACCAAGCTTAGCACAGGTGTTTTCTCTCTTTCTTTTTATTTTTATTGTTAGTTTCATATTTTAACACTTTCATTTTTTATTTTTATTATTTAACAAATAATAAATAATTTTTATTGTTTGTATTATTTTTAACCACTATTGTTAATATCTCCTATCTGTCAATGATATGGTTTGGATAATCACTGATGCTCCCTATTGGCAGTGTCATTTAGCTATTTTTGGGACCCCTATTGAATTTGTATTATTTTGGAATATAATCATTCATTATTTAAAATACTAGTTTTAGTTTCTGGTTCCCAGCGCTTGATATATTCACATCCAGCCAGGGATTGATTTAATATACCTTTTCTAGTATTTTTAATTGTAAATTGCTATTTTTGGGCATATTACATATTTCTTGCAAGTCCTAAGATTCAATGAGGCTGGATTTATTTCCTTAGTGCTGGCGCCGCCGCGCCGGTGTTGTGATCAGTGATGACACGATGCTTGGTGGGGGTGGCTTCTGGTTCCGCCTGCTATGTTCTCTGCACGGCCGACGTGTCAGCGTCTGGCATGTCATGTGACCGACCTCAGGTCGAGGCTTGGTCTAACATGTGGGACGTGGCGACGCCGCACCATCTATGTGGGACTGTTGTCACACCGCTATGCGGGAGTGAGGCCTGGTTTGTGTTTCCTGTACACAAACGAGGCTTGGCTATGTCCCATTCAGTTATGGTTATGGCCAGTTTTCTTAGTTATCCAATCCACTAAATTTTTTAATTTTTCAATGCATATTTTTTTTCTCTTAAGAGCTAAAGACTCTCTGAATTCCCTCCATTTTATTTATATAAGAATCAGATTACAAATCAGAGGTCTTTCTGAACCGGATGTAATACTATCCTATGCACTTCTGGTTTTATGACACTTTCAAAGGGGGTCATTATTGGTTTATATAGCGGTGAGGTGGGGGGGTTCTGCACCCCAGATGACGGCTCCTTAGCTGAAACATGTCAGGTGGATCCCTCACGATTACCGCTACTTGATATTCAAGCTTTTATGATCTTCTAACATGTGAGTGTGTTTACTATTGTTTTAATAAACCAGTGTTAAAACGTTATCACACTATGTGAGCTTTTTTTTTTATTTCTCGTATGGCATATGAATATACGTATGGCTTTATTGGAGTGTGCATGAATACTGTGGAAGTCGCATTGCTATTCCCATTTCTCTAATTATTGAAGACATCCGAAGAGATGAATTATCCAGACCGGTTGATTATTAAGCCTTTTTTGACTTGTATGACGTATGTCTTTTCAAGTCAATAAGTTCTGGTAAGCCTCCTGACGCCTTTGGTGATGGCTCCTGCACTATTTATAGTTCTTCCGTTCACCCGTGGTTTCTCTACATTTCCATCTACCTACTTGATCCAGTTGATCCCTCTTAATATAAAATTTGGGAGGATTTTGATTTTTTGCCTCTGGTAAGCCTCCACTGGCCCTTGGTGGTGGTGTTTTCTTCACTTTTTTACAATCAACATTTATGGACTTTCTATAAAAGAACTTTTAAGGTGTTAAATCCTGCTGGACTTTTTGAATTTTATTTTTTATCTTTTGTTTTTTATCAATTAATATGTTTATTATTATTCAATAATTTTCACATTTATTTTTATTTGGTATATCACATATTTGTTTTACCTTATAGCACTTCGCTTTGCTTCACTTTGTATTCCAAAGGATACATTATACGTCTGTGATATCAGTTTCATATACACGATATTTGGTGTGTTTCATTTATAATTTAATTTGAGGTTTATAGCGCTACACTTTTTTTCTTTTAAAAATGACATTTTGTGCAGGGACTGTTCTAAGCACGGGAAACATGTGCCACTTTACAGGCATACTATAGACACCCCCCAGGTACGATATTTAAAGGAATATTTCACTTTTTTTTTTTTTTTACTTTAAGCATCATTAAAATCACTGCTCCTGAAAAAACGTCCGTTTTAAAAAGTTTTTTTTTGCATTGATACATGTCCCCTGGGGCAGGACCTGGGTCCCCAAACCCTTTTTAGGACAATACCATGCAAATTAGCCTTTAAAATGAGCACTTTTGTTTTCGAACGTTCGAGTCTCATAGACGTCAATGAGATTCTAACGTTCGTGTGAATTTTCGGTCTGTTTGGTCTGTTCTGCGAACCGGGGGTGTTTGGCTCATCCCTAGTTAACAGAGGACAGAATTAAAATTAGACTTGGGAAACTTAACATTAATAAATCACCGGGACCAGATGTCTTGCACCCGAGGGTACTTAGGGAACTCAGTCAAATAATTGCCAGACCATTGTTCCTAATTTTTGCTGGTAGTCTACTGACTGGAGTGGTACCAGCTGATTGGAGAAAAACCAATGTAGCACCAACATTTAAAAAGAGCCCAAAATACATCCCTGGGAACTACAGACCAGTTAGCCTAACATCAATAGTATGCAAGCTCTTGGAGGGGATGATAAGGAACTATATACAAGATATTAGTAATGAGAATGGTATCATTAGCAGTAATCAACATGGATTTATGAAGAATCATTCTTGCCAAACCAATCTATTAACCTTCTATAAGGAGGTGAGGTGCCATATAGATAAAGGAAGGCCCGTAGACGTGGTGTATCTGGATTATGCAAAAGCATTTGACACAGTTCCCCATAAATTTTTACTGTACAAAATAGGGTCTGTTGGCATGGACCATAGGGTGAGTACATGGATTGAAAACTGGCTACAAGGGAGAGTTCAGAGGGTGGTGATAAATGGGGAGTACTCGGAATGGTCAGGGGTGGGTAGTGGGGTCCCCCAGGGTTCTGTGCTGGGACCAATCCTACTTAATTTGTCCATAAACAACCTTGAGGATGGGGTAAACAGTTCAATCTCCGTATTTGTGGAAGATACTAAGCTAAGCAGGGCAATCATTTCCCTGCAGGATGTGGAAACCTTGCAAAAAGCTTTGAACAAATTAATGGGGTGGACAACTACATGGCAAATGAGGTTTAATGTAGAAAAATTTAAAATCATGCATTTGGGTGGCAAAAATATTAATTCAATCTATACACTGGGGGGAGAACCTCTGGGGGAATCTAGGATAGAAAAGGACCTGGGGGTCCTAGTAGATGATAGGCTCAGCAATGGCATGCAATGCCAAGCTGCTGCTAACAAAGCAAACAGAATATTGGCATGCATTAAAAAGGGGATTAACTCCAGAGATAAAACAATAATTCTCCCACTTTACAAGACTCTGGTCTGGCCGCACCTGTATGCTGTCTAGTTCTGGGCACCAGCCCTTAGGAAGGATGTACTGGAAATGGAGCGAGTACAAAGAAGGGCAATAAAGCTAATAAAGGGTCCTGAGGATCTTAGTTATGAGGAAAGGTTGCGAGCACTGACCTTATTCTTTCTGGAGAAGAGAGGGGATATGAATTTACAAATACTGGCGAACCCACAATAGGGATAAAACTTTTTCAGAAGGGAGTTTAACAAGACATGTAGCCACTCATTAAAATTTGAAGAAAAGAGGTTTAACCTTAAACTATGTAGAGGGTTCTTTACTGTAAGGGCGGCAAGGATGTGGAATTCTCTTCCACAGGCGGTGGTCTCAGCGGGGAGCATTAATAGTTTCAAAAAACTATTACATAAGCACCTGACTAACCACCACATACAGAGATATACAATGTAATACTGACATTGTCACGTACCTGAGCCGAGACTGAAATGATGAGGTTGGCCTCTCTTGTATCTCCAGCCCAGACCCCACTGGAAGTGAAACAGAGAAAGCCAAGGGACAGGAGGAACACGAGTGCTTGCAGATGTAGGTCAGGGAACTTGCAGCAGGAGATGCAATTCCAAGGCAGCAGGAGAATCATCAGATCTGTAACTGTAGCTGTGCACAGAAGTTTAGCTTAGGTTAAGGAAGCACTCCACTTACGCTGCAGGGCCAGGGTGTTTGACTGGCCAGAGCTCTCAGCAGACTTGCAGCAGTAACGTTCAGCGTGGTGCAGAACTGCAGCAGCAGACAGCCAGGCAGACACTCGAGCAGGGCGGTAAGTCAGGATCAGAGGCAGGAACGTGGTCATCAGATAGGTAGGGTCATCAACAGGCGGGCAATGAGGTACCAAATCAGGAGTAGAGCCAAAACCAGGAACGAGCCGGGTCAGTAACTAATGACAAGACAGAAGAGGAATCTGATATCAGATCAAAAGTAAGCTGGGTCAGCAACCAAGGGAACACACTTGAGGTACACAGGACACAAGAAAGCTGAAGACCAGTGAGCATAGAGCACAGGCAGAAGCATCCTTAAATAGCCCGTCTGGTGCCAAGAAACATTGTGCGCGTGCCTGTTCGCATGCGTGTCTTTGTGTGCGCTTGCGCATTCTTGTTGGCCGTTCTGTGAACATTCATTCTGACATGCACTTTTCTATTAGCCAAACGTCTTCTTACATGCACATTTCTATTAGCCAAATGGCTGGTTGGTATTCTCTGACAGACATATAATCACACACAGGTTGGACTTGATGGACTTTTTTCAACCTCACATACTATGTAACTATGTAACTATTTGACTTGGATTATTGTGGATTTTATACGTCTGAAAGACAACTGCTAGAGCATTTTTTTAGGTTTGATACTGGAAATATTTAAACTACTGTGCAAATGGGACATATTTTATTTAACGTGATTTTCTATATGCATTGATGTTCATTCTGCAAATCTCTTCAAATGTTTTTATTCCGTCCTTTTCCTTTTTCAGTTCTGTAGTGTAGTCAATGTGCAGAGAATCATACAATCCATGAATTCTGAAGGACAGGAGTCCTGAATTAATGAGGATTCCTGAATGAATTTCATAGATGTATTTAGAGACTCAAAGAAGTGGACTTATTTTCATATAGTCATTCTTAAAAATTTCCAGGAATCTGGAAATGTACTTTAATGCAGATTTTTTTTTTTTAAAGAGACAATTATAGCACACAGTGATGTGAAAATTCATTGAATCTGTGTGTGTTCTTTGGTTTACCTTCAATGGAAAGGTGAGGGAAAGTGCTCACGTGTGAGCAGAATCTAACTGTGGTTGCTTGTGACCAAGCTGTGCAACTACTGAGACAACATCCTACTTATTTTCTTTACACAGAGACATAAAAGGAAGTAAGTCCATGAAAGAAGAGCAGTATAATTGGAACAGCAATACTCCCTAACTGGTGTATCTCTGGGATTGCTGTCCTCCCATTCCCTGCAGAGCTCCTCTTTATTCAGCAGAGCTCAGTCTGACCTCTTGTCTTTATCGCATCTTGCTACAAAAATTCACTGATAAAACAACCCTGCCCTGTAGACTGACATCGGAGCAGCTGACTCTGCTGCCTACCTTGTTATGTTGAAAGATTTCCAGGTAATGGTATTTTTACCTATAATAGTTATATTGGTTCAGCTTGGACCAATTTAACTGTGTATGTACCATACCTGGCCAATGCCCCTGGAAGTTGGAAATCACCAAAATAAACACTGCTACTCCACTGATCTCCACTTGCTTCCGGGTCTCATGCCAAGTGGCTGACCTGCTGCATCCTGAACACAAGAGGTCAGGTCAGCTGCTTGGTACCATCAGCATCCAGAGAATGATTTGCATTTCCTAACTGAATGAAAAAGGTTCTCTAATTGGACAAGATAAAGAGTTGGGTGTGATGTCACACTCTCCACCTCATCCAATCAGAGAATACTGTTCATTCATTGAGAAAATGCAAAGCATTCTCCATATGGTACCCATGTTGAGCAGCCAACCTCTTGTGTTCAGAATGCATCAAGTCAGCCTTTCAGTACAGGACCTTGAAGCAAGTGGAGATCACTGGAGTTTACTTCAGTGATTTCCAGCTTCTAGATGTATTGGCCAGGTATGATATATACATCAGAGACGTGCAGTGAGGTCAGTGGCTGGTGAGGCACTGGCTAGTATCAGAGCCAGATACACACAGGTTACATACACTGTGAACGTTAGAGCGAGAACAATAATTCTAGCACTAGATCTCCTCTGTAACTCTAAACATGTAACCTGTAAAAAATGTTAAAGCGTCGCCTATGGAGATTTGTAAGTACTGAAGTTTGGTGCTATTCCACAAGTGTACGCAATTTTAAAGTGTGACATGTTAGGTATCTATTTACTCGGCGAACATCATCTTTCATAGTATACCAAAAAATCGGGCTAACTTTTGTGTTTTTTTATTTTTTTATTCATGAAACTGTTTCTTTCCAAAAAAAAAAAATGCGTTTGAAAAATTGCTGAGCAAATACCGTGTAACATAAAAAGTTGCCACCACCATTTTATTCCCTAGGGTGTCTGCTAAAACAATATATATAATGTTTGGGGGTTCTGAGTATTTAACTAGCAATAAAAATTATGATTTTTACATGTAGGAGAGAAGTGTCAGAATTGGCCTATTTGGCAAGGGGTTAATTACAATAAGTAATATACAAATAATTTTTATAGATTATTTTTAACCACTTGCCGACCGCCTCACGCATATATACGTGAGCAGAGCGGCACGGGCAGGCAAAATCACGTACCTGGTACGTGATTGCCTTCCCGCGGGCGGGGGGTCCGATCGGACCCCCCCCGGTGCCATCGGCGGTCGGCGTTTGGTTGGAAGCGATCAGAGATGAGGGGGAGACCATCCGATCGTGGCCCCCCCTCGCGATCGCTCCCAGCCAATGAGAAACATCCCCTGCCTCTGTATAGTACACACAGGCAGAGGATGTGATGTCATCTCTCCTCGGCTGGCCAGTTTCCGTTCCAGCGCCGAGGAGAGAAGACATGTAAGTGCACAACACTACACACAACACCCCCGATCCCCCCCCGATCGCCCCCCGATCCCCCCCAATCACCCCCCCCCCGTCACAAACTGACACCAAGCAGTTTTTTTGTTTTGTTTTGTTTTTGTTACTGCATAGTGTCAGTTTGTGACAGTTACAGTGTTGGGACAGTTAGTATTAGCCCCCTGTAGGTCTAGGGTACCCCCCTAACCCCCCCTAATAAAGTTTTAACCCCTTGATCACCCCCTGTCACCAGTGTCGCTAAGCGATCATTTTTCTGATCGCTGTATTAGTGTCGCTGGTGACGCTAGTTAGGGACGTAAATATTTAGGTTCGCTGTCAGCGTTTTATAGCGACAGGGACCCCCATATACTACCTAATAAATGTTTTAACCCCTTGATTGCCCCCTAGTTAACCCTTTCACCACTGATCACCGTATAACTGTTACGGGTGACGCTGGTTAGTTTGTTTATTTTATATAGTGTCAGGGCACCCGCCGTTTATTACCGAATAAAGGTTTAGCCCCCTGATCGCCCGGCGGTGATATGCGTCACCCCAGGCAGTGTCAGATTAGCGCCAGTACCGCGAACACCCACGCACGCACCGTACACCTCCCTTAGTGGTATAGTATCTGAACGCATCAATATCTGATCCGATCAGATCTATACTAGCGTCCCCAGCAGTTTAGGGTTCCCAAAAACGCAGTGTTAGCGGGATCAGCCCAGATACCTGCTAGCACCTGTGTTTTGCCCCTCCGCCCGGCCCAGCCCAGCCCACCCAAGTGCAGTATCGATCGATCACTGACACTTACAAAACACTAAACGCATAACTGCAGCGTTCGCAGAGTCAGGCCTGATCCCTGCGATCGCTAACAGTTTTTTTGGTAGCATTTTGGTGAACTGGCAAGCGCCAGCCCCAGGCAGCGTCAGGTTAGTGCCAGTACCGCTAACACCCAAGCACGCACCGTACACCTCCCTTAGTGGTATAGTATCTGATCGGATCAATATCTGATCCGATCAGATCTATACTAGCGTCCCCAGCAGTTTAGGGTTCCCAAAAACGCAGTGTTAGTGGGATCAGCCCAGATACCTGCTAGCACCTGCGTTTTGCCCCTCCGCCCGGCCCAGCCCAGCCCAGCCCACCCAAGTGCAGTATCGATCGATCACTGTCACTTTTTTTTGTAGAGTTTTGGTGAACTGGCAAGCGCCAGCGGCCTAGTACACCCCGGTCGTAGTCAAATCAGCACTGCAGTAACACTTGGTGACGTGGCGAGTCCCATAAGTGCAGTTCAAGCTGGTGAGGTGGCAAGCACAAGTAGTGTCGCGCTGCCACCCAAAAGACATACATAGGCCTGTCGTGCCCATAGTGCCCTTCCTGCTGCATTCGCCAATCCTAATTGGGAACCCACCACTTCTGCAGCGCCCGTACTTCCCCCATTCACATCCCCAACCAAATGCAGTCGTCTGCATGAGAGGCATTTATATGTCCTCCCGAGTACCCCTACCCAACGAACCCCCCCAAAAAAGATGTGTCTGCAGCAAGCGCGGATATAGGCGTGACACCCGCTATTATTGTCCCTCCTGTCCTGACAATCCTGGTCTTTGCATTGGTGAATGTTTTGAACGCTACCATTCACTAGTTGAGTATTAGCGTAGGGTACAGCATTGCACAGACTAGGCACACTTTCACAGGGTCTCCCAAGATGCCATCGCATTTTGAGAGACCCGAACCTGGAACCGGTTACAGTTATAAAAGTTACAGTTACAAAAAAAAAGTGTAAAAAAAAAAAACACAAACAAAAATAAAAAAAAATAGTTGTCGTTTTATTGTTCTCTCTCTCTCTATTCTCTCTCTATTGTTCTGCTCTTTTTTACTGTATTCTATTCTGCAATGTTTTATTGTTATTATGTTTTATCATGTTTGCTTTTCAGGTATGCAATTTTTTATACTTTACAGTTTACTGTGCTTTATTGTTAACCATTTTTTTGTCTTCAGGTACGCCATTCACGACTTTGAGTGGTTATACCAGAATGATGCCTGCAGGTTTAGGTATCATCTTGGTATCATTCTTTTTAGCCAGTGGTCGGCTTTCATGTAAAAGCAATCCTAGTGGCTAATTAGCCTCTAGACTGCTTTTACAAGCAGTGGGAGGGAATGCCCCCCCCCCCACCGTCTTCCGTGTTTTTCTCTGGCTCTCCTGTCTCAACAGGGAACCTGAGAATGCAGCCGGTGATTCAGCCAGCTGACCATAGAGCTGATCAGAGACCAGAGTGGCTCCAAACATCTCTATGGCCTAAGAAACCGGAAGCTACAAGCATTTTATGACTTAGATTTCGCCGGATGTAAACAGCGCCATTGGGAAATTGGGGGAGCATTTTATCACACCGATCTTGGTGTGGTCAGATGCTTTGAGGGCAGAGGAGAGATCTAGGGTCTAATAGACCCCAATTTTTTCAAAAAAGAGTACCTGTCACTACCTATTGCTATCATAGGGGATATTTACATTCCCTGAGATAACAATAAAAATGATTTAAAAAAAAAAAATGAAAGGAACAGTTTAAAAATAAGATAAAAAAGCAAAAAAATAATAAAGAAAAAAAAAAAAAAAAAAAAAAAAAAAAAAAAGCACCCCTGTCCCCCCTGCTCTCGCGCTAAGGCGAACGCAAGCGTCGGTCTGGCGTCAAATGTAAACAGCAATTGCACTATGCATGTGAGGTATCACCGCGAAGGTCAGATCGAGGGCAGTAATTTTAGCAGTAGACCTCCTCTGTAAATCTAAAGTGGTAACCTGTAAAGGCTTTTAAAGGCTTTTAAAAATGTATTAATTTTGTTGCCACTGCACGTTTGTGCGCAATTTTAAAGCATGTCATGTTTGGTATCCATGTACTCGGCCTAAGATCATCTTTTTTATTTCATCAAACATTTGGGCAATATAGTGTGTTTTAGTGCATTAAAATTTAAAAAAGTGTGTTTTTTCCACAAAAAATGCGTTTGAAAAATCGCTGCGCAATTACTGTGTGAAAAAAAAAAATGAAACACCCACCATTTTAATCTGTAGGGCATTTGCTTTAAAATAATATATAATGTTTGGGGGTTCAAAGTAATTTTCTTGCAAAAAAAAATAATTTTTTCATGTAATCAAAAAGTGTCAGAAAGGGCTTTGTCTTCAAATGGTTAGAAGAGTGGGTGATGTGTGACATAAGCTTCTAAATGTTGTGCATAAAATGCCAGGACAGTTCAAAACCCCCCCAAATGACCCCATTTTGGAAAGTAGACACCCCAAGCTATTTGCTGAGAGTCATGTCGAGTCCATGGAATATTTTATATTGTGACACAAGTTGCGGGAAAGAGACAAATTTTTTTTTTTTTTTTTTGCACAAAGTTGTCACTAAATGTTATATTGCTCAAACATGCCATAGGGATTTGTGAAATTACACCCCAAAATAAATTCTGTTGCTTCTCCTGAGTACGGGGATACCACATGTGTGGGACTTTTTGGGAGCCTAGCCGCGCACGGGACCCCGAAAACCAAGCACCGCCTTCAGGCTTTCTAAGGCCGTAAATTTTTGATTTCACTCTTCACTGCCTATCACAGTTTCGGAGGCCATGGAATGCCCAGGTGGCACAAACCCCCCCCAAATGACCCAATTTTGGAAAGTAGACACCCCAAGCTATTTGCTGAGAGGTATAGTGAGTATTTTGCAGACCTCACTTTTTGTCACAAGGTTTTGAAAATTGAAAAAAGAAAAAAAAAAAATTTTTTTTCTGGTCTTTCTTCATTTTCAAAAACAAATGAGAGCTGCAAAATACTCCCCATGCCTCTCAGCAAATAGCTTAGGGTGTCTACTTTCCAAAATGGGGTCATTTGGGGGGGGGTTGTGCCATCTTGGCATTTTATGGCCTTCAAAACTGTGATAGGTAGTGAGGAGTGAAATCAAAAATGTGTGCCCTTAGAAATCCTGAAGGTGGTGCTGGGTTTTCGGGGGGCCCCGTACGCGGCTAGGCTCCCAAAAAGTGCCACACATGTGGTATCCCCGTACTCAGGAGAAGCAGCTGAATGTATTTTGGGGTGCAATTCCATATATGCCCATGGCTTATGTGAGCAATATATCATTTAGTGACAACTTTTTGTAAATTTTTTTTTTTTTTTTTTTTTTGTCATTATTCAATCACTTGGGACAAAAAAAATAAATATTCAATGGGCTCAACATGCCTCTCAGCAATTTCCTTGGGGTGTCTACTTTCCAAAATGGGGTCATTTGGGGGGGGTTTGTACTGCCCTGCCATTTTAGCACCTCAAGAAATGACATAGGCAGTCATAAACTAAAAGCTGTGTAAATTCCAGAAAATGTACCCTAGTTTGTAGACGCTATAACTTTTGCGCAAACCAATAAATATACGTTTATTGACATTTTTTTTACCAAAGACATGTGGCCGAATACATTTTGGCCTAAATGTATGACTAAAATTTAGTTTATTCGATTTTTTTTTATAACAAAAAGTAGAAAATATCATTTTTTTTCAAAATTTTCAGTCTTTTTCCGTTTATAGCGCAAAAAATAAAAACGGCAGAGGTGATCAAATACCATCAAAAGAAAGCTCTATTTGTGGGAAGAAAAGGACGCAAATTTCGTTTGGGTAGAGCATTGCATGACCGCGCAATTAGCAGTTAAAGCGACGCAGTGCCAAATTGTAAAAAGTGCTCTGGTCAGGAAGGGGGTAAATCCTTCCGGGGCTGAAGTGGTTAAGATAATTTACTATATTTTCAAAAACTGTACTCAAGCAGGTGGCTTAACGGACAAATTACTGAAGTTTGAAGTTTTAACTTCAAACCAGTAATTTCACAGTAAATAGATACTGTAAATAATACATTATTACCTTATAACATATAGCATAATAATATATGATTTAGCTTGTACCTTTTCAGCAGCAGCAGATTCTCAATCTCCCTCTTAACTGTGTGAGAAAAACATGGGATTATGGGTAAATCATATACACATAAATACACGTTTTTTCCTTCTAGTTAAGAGGGCTGGGCTGGAAAGGAGTATTTGTCTTTTATGCCACGTACACACGGTCGGAATTTCCGGACAGAAAGAGTCCGATGTGAGCTTTTCATCGTATATCCCGTCCATGTGTATGCCCCATCTGACTTTTTCCATCGAAAATTCAGACAGACTTAGAGAACATGTTCTATATTTTTCAGACAGAAGAAATTACTATCGGAAAAAATGCTTCACTGTATGCTGACAGACGAGCGTATGCTCGTCTGAAGCAAGTACGAGACGGAAGCTATTGGCTACTGGCTATTGAACTTCCGCTTTCTAGTCCCGTCGTATGTGTTGTACGTCACCGCGTTCTGGACGGTTGGAATTTTGTGTGACCATGTGTATGCAAGACAGCTTGAGTGGAATTCCGTTGGAACTCCGTCGGAAAAACCTTCAGAGTTTATTCCGACGGGAAAAACGGTCGTGTGTACAGGGCATAAGACACATGCCCTTTCCATGACACTGCAGTGAGAGGCGTGCCTCCACTGCAGCATTTTTATTGGACATCTTGGGCCAATGGTACTTTACCATTGGTCGAAGACTCCAAGCTGTCCATTCAGCTCAGTGCTTTTGACAAAAAGTGAGGAGAGGCACTGTGAGCTCATCCTCTCTGTCTGCTGCAAACAGAGTGTGCCAGCTTGCATTTAAACTGGCTGCTCTGTATTTAGCTTCTGACAAGCTGTAAAAGGAGCCCCATAACTTCGGAACCATAGATGATAGGACCCCTGGTTGCCGAGCTACGACCTTTGAAATCGATTGTTTTCTTTTTTTTTTAATGCTCAGAACCTCACCTGCCTCCCCTGACTGCACGTCCCTGATATACATCATTACATACAACCTGGACCAATGTAAATATGTTTAAAATATTCATACCTGTAATTCATCTTTAACCACTTGCCGACCGCCTCACGCTGATATACGTCAGCAGAATGGCACGGGCAGGCGTAATCACGTACCCATACGTGATCTGCCTCCTGCGGGCGGGGGGTCCGATCGGACCCCCCCCCGGTGCCAGAGGCGGTCGGCTCGAGTTCGCGGGCGATGAGAGGTGAGGGGGAGGCCATCCGTTGTTGGCCACCCCCTCCCGATCGCTCCCGGCGAATGAAAATGCTTCCTCTCCCTCTGTAATGTAAACAGAGGGAGAGGAAGTGATGTCATCCCTCCTCGAGCCGCTCTTTTTCGTTCCGGCGCTGAGGAGAGAAGACATCAAGTAAGTGCACCAACACTACACATTCAGTAGAACACACCAGGCACACTTTTCACTCCCCTTCACCCCCCGATCACCCTTCTGTACCCCCTGTCACACTGACACCAATAGCAGTTTTTTTTTTTTTTTTTGCATTGGTGTCAGTTTGTGACAATTATAAGTGTTAGGGCAGTTAGGTTAGCCCCTTTTAGGTCTGGGGTACCCCCCTTTAGGTCTAGGGTACCCCCCTAACCCCCCTAATAAAGGTTAACCCCCGTCGCCAGTGTCGCTAAGCGATCGTTTTTCTGATCACTGTATTAGTGACACAGGTGACGCTAGTTAGGGAGGTAAGTATATAGGTTCGCTGTCAGTGTTTTATAGCGACAGGGACCCCCATATACTACCTACTAAAGGTTTTAACCCCCTGATTGCCCCCTAATTAACCCTTTCACCAGTGATCACCGTATAAGTGTTACGGGTGACGCTGGTTAGTTAGTTTGTTTTTTATAGTTTATTATAGTTTATTATAGTTTTAGGGCACCCGCCATTTATTACCTTATAAAGGTTTAACCCCCTAATTGCCCGGCGGTGATATAAGTTACGTTTTTAGGATCAGATAAGGTCTGCGTCGCCCCAGGCAGCGTCAGGTTAGCGCCAGTACCGCTAACACCCATGCACGCAGCATACACCTCCCTTAGTGCTATAGTATCTGAACGGATCGATATCTGATCCGATCAGATCTATACTCCCCAGCAGTTTAGGGTTCCCATAAATGCAGTGTTAGCGGGATCAGCCCAGATACCTGCTAGCACTTGCGTTTTGCTCCTCGGCCCAGCCCAGCCCAGCCCACCCAAGTGCAGTATCGATCGATAACTGTCACTTACAAAACACTAAGCACACATAACTGCAGCGATCCCAGAGTCAGGCCTGATCCCTGTGATCGCTAACAGTTTTTTGGTAGCGTTTTGAATCAGTCGCTAACAGTCAGGAGCTTTTTGGCCTGTGAGTCTCACTAGTGTACCCCTAAATTTAGAGCCCAAAATGGCAAATCGAAGGTACACTAGTGAAGAGGCCTACACGTTTCTGAGCATGACAGATAGTGAAGAGGAATTCACTCATCTGTCAGATTCAGGCTCAGAATACGATCCTGTAGAGAACAGCGGCTCCATGACAGATAATTCTGAAGACGGAGTTGTGGTCCCTGCTAAGGTCAGGCGTACCAGACCCCAATCTTCTTCTTCTGTCCTTGAAGTGCAAGAACCGCAGGGCTCTCGTATGGAGCAGAGAAGTACTAGTGCCGCTATTCCTTCTGGTGAACTGGCAAGCACCAGCGGCCTAGTACAACCTGGTCGTACATCCAGCACTGCAGTAACACTTGGTGGCGTGGCGAGTCCCATAAGTGCAGTTCAAGCTGGCGAGGTGGCAAGCACAAGTAGTCTCCCGCTGCCACCAAGAAGACAAAGACAGGCCCGTCGTGCCCGTCGTGCCCTTCCTGCTGCATTCGCCAATCCGAATTGGGAACCCACCACTTCTGCAGCACCCGTACTTCCCCCATTCACTGGCCAACCCGGAATTCAGGTGGAAACAGTTGATTTTACGCCACTGGACTTTTATTCACTGTTTTTCACCGAAGATCTCTATAGATCTATTTTGGACCAAAGCAATTTATACGCTGGTCAACACATCGCCACTATTCCCCAGTCCTCCCTTGCCAGAGATTGGAGACCAATTACGGTCCCCGAATTTAAGCTCTTTCTGGGCCTTTCCCTCAACATGGGCATAAATAAAAAGAGTAGGTTGCGGTCATATTGGTCCACTGACCCAATTTACCATATGCCCGTGTTCTCTGCCTCCATGACCAGGGCACGATACGAGCAGATTTTGCGGTTCATGCACTTCAACGACAATGAACTCTGTCGTCCTCGTGGAGACCCTGGATACGATCGGCTCTACAAAATTCGGCCCCTCGTAAACCACTTCAACCAACGTTTTGCAGACTTGTTTACTCCCCATCAAGTTGTCTGCGTTGATGAGTCCCTGATTACATTTTCTGGCCGCTTGTCATTCAAACAGTACCTTCCCAGCAAGCGTGCCAGATACAGGGTCAAGATGTTTAAGCTCTGTGACAGGGCCACAGGCTATACATGTAGTTTTATGGTTTACGAGGGCAAAGATAGTCACGTAGAGCCAACAAACTGCCCTGACTACATAGGAAGCGCTGGCAAGATAGTGTGGGACTTGGTGTCACCCTTATTCGGAAAGGGGTACCACTTGTACGTGGAAAATTATTACACGAGCGTGCCACTTTTTAGTCACCTTTTTGATCAACAGATTGGAGCATGTGGCACCGTGCGACCTAATTGCCGGGGCTTTCCCCAGCGGCTTTTAGATTCCCATCTTAGGCTGGGGGAGAGAGCCTGCTTGCAGTGTAATAATTTGCTCGCTATGAAGTGGAGGGACAATAAGAATGTTTTCATTCCTACCTCCCTTCATGCAGACACGATGACCCAAATTACTACAGCGACTGGTGCTGTGGAGAAACCCCTCTGTGTCCACGAATATAACCTCAATATGGGAGGGGTGGACCTCAACGACCAGTTGTTGGCATCGTACCTAGTTGCCCGTAAGGCCAGACGCTGGTACAAAAAAGTGTCTGTTTATTTATTTCAATTGGCTTTGCTGAATGCTCATGTGCTATACAGAGCTTCAGGATGGACTGGATCCTTCCTTAAATTCCAGGAAGACATCGTCAGAGCCCTTCTGTTTCCAGACGGTGCTCCACCTCGCCTTCCCCAACCAAATGCAGTAAGCCGGCTGCATAAGAGGCATTTTCCTTATGTCCTCCCGAGTATCCCTACCCAACGAGCCCCCCAAAAAAGATGTTGTGTCTGCAGCAAGCGCGGATTTAGGCGTGACAACCGGTATTGTTGTCCCTCCTGTCCTGACAATCCTGGTCTATGCATTGGTGAATGTTTTGAACGCTACCATACACTAGTTGAGTATTAGCGTAGGGTACAGCACTGCACAGACTAGGACACACTTTCACAGGGTCTCCCAAGATGCCATCGCATTTTGAGAGACCCAAACCTGGTACCAGTTAAAAAAGTTAAAGTTACTAAAAAAAGTGTAAAAAAATAAAAAAATAAAAATACAAAAAAAATATAAAATAAAAAAAACAAAAATAGTTGTTGTTTTATTGTTCTCTCTCTATTCTCTCTCTATTGTTCTGCTATTTTTTATTGTATTCTATACTGCAATGTTTTATTGTTATGTTTTTATCATGTTTGCTTTATAGGTATGCAATTTTTTTATACTTTGTTTTTTTATTGTTAACCACTTTTTTGTTTTCAGGTACGCCATTCAGCTGCAGAGAGGGTTTATTTATCTTGACAGCAACAGCGTTTGCTCCCACGATACATAAAGCCGTGACTCCAGCGTTGTCGGAGGTGATTTCACCACCACAGTTACATACTTCAGCATATATGCCGAAGCGTGGGGGCAGCAGTGGGTGGAGGAGCGATTTGCTCCTGCCTTTTGCGGGAGGATGCCCCCATGCTTCGGCATATATATATTTTAGGTAGGCACAGGTTGCGTTAAATGTTTTATTTTTTACTGTTTTTTTTTGTATTTGCTTTGCAGGTATAGTAAGTATTAGTGTTATACTGTAATGTTACTTTGTTTTTTGTTAACCATCATTTGCTTAGCAGGTACGCCATTCAGTTGCAGCGCGGATTTATTTATCTTGACAGCAACAGCGTTTGCTCCCACGATACATAAAGCCGTGACTCCATCGCTGTCGGAGGTGATTTCACCACCACAGTTACATACTTCAGCATATATGCCGAAGCGTGGGGGCAGCAGTGAGTGGAGGAGCGATTTGCTCCTGCCTTTTGCAGGAGGATGCCCCCATGCTTCGGCATATATAAACGGTGCATGTATGCCCATCATTAGAAGGGGGTGGATGAAGGGAGGTATTCTAATGGTGGGCATACCCACCGATCAATATCTTTTTTTCGTTCAGCCCACAGGCTGCATGAAAAAAAAGTTTACAATATATGCCCAACAAGGACCAGCAACGTACTGGTATGTTGCTGGACTTTGAGTGGTTATACCAGAATGATGCCTGCAGGTTTAGGTATCATCTTGGTATCATTCTTTTCAGCCAGCGGTCGGCTTTCATGTAAAAGCAATCCTAGCAGCTAATTAGCCTCTAGATTGCTTTTACAAGCAGTGGGAGGGAATGACCCCCCACCGTCTTCCATGTTTTTCTCTGGCTCTCCTGTCCCAACAGGGAACCTGAAAATTCAGCCGGTGATTCAGCCAGCTGACCATAGAGCTGATCAGAGACCAGAATGGCTCCAAACATCTCTATGGCCTAAGAAACCGGAAGCTACGAGCATTTCATGACTTAGATTTCGCCGGATGTAAACAGCGTCATTGGGAAATTGGGAAAGCATTTTATCACACCGATCTTGGTGTGGTCAGATGCTTTGAGGGCAGAGGAGAGATCTAGGGTCTAATAGACCCCAATTTTTTCAAAAAAGAGTACCTGTCAGTACCTATTGATATCATAGGGGATATTTACATTCCCTGAGATAACAATAAAAATGATTAAAAAATAAATAAAAATGAAAGGAACAGTTTAAAAATAAGATTAAAAAGCAAAAAAATAAAGAAAAAAAAAGCGTCGGTCTGGCGTCAAATGTAAACAGCAATTGCACCATGCATGTGAGGTATCACCGCGAAGGTCAGATCGAGGGTAGTAATTTTAGCAGTAGACCTCCTCTGTAAATCTAAAGTGGTAACCTGTAAAGGCTTTTAAAAGCTTTTAAAAATGTATTTAGTTTGTTGCCACTGCACGTTTGTGCGCAATTTTAAAGCATGTCATGTTTGGTATCCATGTACTCAGCCTAAGATCATCTTTTTTATTTCAGCAAACATTTGGGCAATATAGAGTGTTTTAGTGCAATAAAATTTAAAAAAGTGTGTTTTTTCCCAAAAAATACGTTTGAAAAATCGCTGCGCAAATACTGTGTAAAAAAAAAAAACATGAAACACCCACCATTTTAATCTGTAGGGCATTTGCTTTAAAAAAAAAATAATTTTTTCATGTAAACAAAAAGTGTCAGAAAGGGCTTTGTCTTCAAGTGGTTAGAAGAGTGGCTGATGTGTGACATAAGCTTCTAAATGTTGTGCATAAAATGCCAGGACAGTTCAAAACCCCCCAAATGACCCCATTTTGGAAAGTAGACACCTCAAGCTATTTGCTGAGAGGCATGTCGAGTCCATGGAATATTTTATATTGTGACACAAGTTGCGGGAAAAAGACAAATTTTTTTTTTTTTTTTTGCACAAAGTTGTCACTAAATGATATATTGCTCGAACATGCCATGGAAATATGTGAAATTACACCCCAAATAAATTCTGTTGCTTCTCCTGAGTACGGGGATACCACATGTGTGAGACTTTTTGGGAGACTAGCCACGTACTGGACCCCGAAAACCAAGCACCGCCTTCAGGCTTTTTAAGGGCGTAAATTTTTGATTTCACTCTTCACTGCCTATCACAGTTTCGGTGGCCATGGAATGCCCAGATGGCATAAACCCCCCCCAAATGACCCCATTTTGGAAAATAGACACCCCAAGCTATTTTCTGAGATGTATAGTGAGTATTTTGCAGACCTCACTTTTTGTCACAAACTTTTGAAAATTGAAAAAACAAAAAAAAATACATTTTTCTTGTCTTTCTTCATTTTCAAAAACAAATGAGAGCTGCAAAATACTCACCATGCCTCTCAGCAAATAGCTTGGGGTGTCTACTTTCCAAATCGGGGTCATTTTGGGGTGTTTTGTGCTATCTTGGCATTTTATGGCCTTCAAAACTATGATAGGTAGTGAGGAGTGAAATCAAAAATTTACGCCCTTAGAAATCCTTAAGGCGGTGATTGAATTTCGGGGCCCCGTATGAAGCTAGGCTCCCAAAAAGTCCCACACATGTGGTATCCCCGTACTCAGGAGAAGCAGCAGAATGTATTTTGGGGTGTAATTCCACATATGCCCATGGCATGTTTGAGCAATATATCATTTAGTGACAACTTTGTGCAAAAAAAAAAGAAAAAATTGTCACTTTCCCGCAACGTGTGTCAAAATATAAAATATTCCATGGACTCAACATGCCTCTCAGCAAATAGCATGGGGTGTCTACTTTCCAAAATGGGGTCATTTGGGGGGGTTTGTGCCATCTTAGCATTTTATGGCCTTCAAAACTGTGATAGGTAGTGAGGAGTGAAATCAAAAATTTACGCCCTTAGAAATCCTGAAGGCGGTGCTTGGTTTTCGGGGCCCCGTACGCGGCTAGGCTCCCAAAAAGTCCCACACATGTGGTATCCCCATACTCAGAAGAAGCAGCTAAATGTATTTTGGGGTGCAATTCCACATATGCCCATGGCCTGTGTGAGCAATATATCATTTAGTGACAACTTTGTGCAAAAAAAAAAAAAAATTGTCACTTTCCCGCAACTTGTGTCAAAAAATAAAATATTCCATGGACTCAACATGCCTCTCAGCAAATAGCTTGGGGTGTCTACTTTCCAAAATGGGGTCATTTGGGGGGGTTTTGTGCCATCTGGGCATTTTATGGCCTTCAAAACTGTGATAGGTAGTGAGGAGTGACATCAAAAATTTACACCCTTAAAAATCCTGAAGGTATTGATTGGTTTTCGGAGCCCCGTACGCGGCTAGGCTCCCAAAAAGTCCCACACATGTGGTATCCCCATACTCAGGAGAAGCAGCTGAATGTATTTTGGGGTGCAATTCCACATAGGTCCATGGCCTATGTGAGCAATATATCATTTAGTGACAACTTTTTGTATTTTTTTTTTTTTTTGTCATTATTCAATCACTTGGGACAAAAAAAAAATATTCAATGGGTTCAACATGCCTCTCAGCAATTTCCTTGGGGTGTCTACTTTCCAAAATGGGGTCATTTGGGGGGGGTTTGTACTGCCCTGCCATTTTAGCACCTCAAGAAATGACATAGGCAGTCATAAACTAAAAGCTGTGTCAATTCCAGAAAATGTACCCTAGTTTGTAGACGCTATAACTTTTGCGCAAACCAATAAATATAGGCTTATTGACATTTTTTTTACCAAAGACATGTGGCCGAATACATTTTGGCCTAAATGTATGATAAAATTGAGTTTATTGGATTTTTTTTATAACAAAAAGTAGAAAACATAATTTTTTTTCAAAATTTTCATTTTTTTTCAGTTTATAGCGCAAAAAATAAAAACGGCAGAGGTGATCAAATACCATCAAAAGAAAGCTCTATTTGTGGGAAGAAAAGGACGCAAATTTCGTTTGGGTACAGCATTGTATGACCGCGCAATTGTCAGTTAAAGCGACGCAGTGCCAAATTTTAAAAAGTGCTCTGGTCAGGAAGGGGGTAAATCCTTCCGGGGCTGAAGTGGTTAAAGGGAGCCTGACACGAAAAGGTAACATTTACCCAAGGGACCTCATGTAAAAATAAAAATTTACATGCTTACTTTTCCTATTGAAAAGCTGCTCAATCTCAGCTCCCCAGCCTCTGCAACTATTCCACCACCAGATGGGTCAAATACCCACTCCCCTTTGCCAGATGCTGAAGTTCCACAGTCTCAAATTAAATCAAAAATCACAGTTTTGGAATAAGCCAGCTTCAGAAAAAAGAATGTACTGTTGAATTAAAACTCTATTTTCTTACACATTTCGAGCTTCTATTTAATTATAACATGATCCTGCTGCCCTTTTTTATCATGCTGGATGAGCTGCAATTTGTAACCATTGTTACAGGAGAAAATACATTAGCTATTTACAGGCTTTTCAACATGCTATAATTATATTATACTGTACATACTGGGTCTAATTTACTAAAATGATAAAGTTTATCTTGTAAATCCATTCTTGCACAAGAACAGCTCTTTTTTCCAAATCCCTCAGCACTTGGTTGGATGCTTGTATGTATACAGGTAGACTTCACTTTACTTCTCGTTACATTTTAGTAAATCAAACCTGCAATATTTCCTATTACTGGGACTTCCATAATTAAAAGGACTATATATATATATATATATATATATATATATATATATATATATATAGGCAACGTTGATTAGCTGGAGATTAGGGCATGGCCAGGGCAAGGGGGTGTTAATCACACTGTACAGAGTGCAGCGCACTAAAGTGAAAGCATTTGTTTAACCTCTTCCCATCCGCGCCATAGCCGAATGACGGCTACAGCATGGACCTACTTTGCCGGGAGGGTGTCCATATATGTCCTCCCATGCTCGAGTGGTCTGCACACCCCCTGTCTATGAGACTCGGCTGATCACAGATTGGAGTAAGGGGTCGATCACCGCGTTCTTGACGGTTGAACTTTGGTGTGATTGCGTGTACGCAAGACAGTTTCAGCAGAATTCCTTCGGAACTCCGTTGGAAAAACCTTCAGAGTTTATTCTGATGGAAAAAACGGTCGTGTGTACAGGGCATAAGAGAGAGGGAACTGTTCTGTAGTCCTAACACACTTGTCATTGGGTGATAATGCTGCTTTTTTTCTGATTCAGTGCAGTAAGTGTTGTCCCCCTAGGATTGGATTGCGTTCAATGTTGCTGGCAGAATCAGTAGGTGGAAAGAAAGAAAAAAAAAAACAGATGCAGCCAACTCATCCAATCTGCAATATATTACATCTTTGTTCTTGAGTTTAGATACAATGCAATGGGACTCATGCGGCAATATAAATCTTACAGAGGTTTTATCAGAGTATAGTACCTATCTCTCTACAAATGCTATTGTTTGACAAATATTCTTGATATCATAAATGTATTATTTTGCAACTTTATGCTGCCATTTTTTTTTTAATATGACCTTGAAATAAAGAACTAGTAAACAAAGCAAATCATTATTAGCTGTTTAGTGGCTTGTATATACGCTCTCTACTATTTCCTCCCGCTGCATAGAATTTCATAGCTTTTCTATTTTTAGACATTGAAACAATTTCATTGTGTTATTAGCCACCTGCTGCTTTCTGAACATTACTGTTAGACATCTCTATTAGAACATAAGTATGTAATCAGAATGCATCTAAAAATATTAGTCATTTATTCGCATTTAGCATGTCACATGGAGTAGCTGTCACATACACAGAAGCTGGCTACAAGTGGTATGAAATATTGGTGTCTCATAAATAATGCAGCTGATACTGGTAATGTCAGGGTTAGGTTTAGGTGCATGGAATAGAAAATAAGACGTTCAAGCTTTATATTATGAAAGTGCATAATATTGATGTTAATGTTCACCAGTACACTTTACCCAATGCTTCCTAAAGACCCCCTTCTTAACTAAATCAGTGATGACTTTCTGGAAATAGCCTTTAGTAAATAGCAAAATGTCAACTGGGCATCAAATCCTTTATTCTATCATACTTAGCATTTTATGTCACTATATGTACTGTATGCTTTATAGCAATTATTGTAAATTCAACAGCTTGGATACACACTGTTACCAAAATATATAGCGTTGCTTTTAGTCTATCATTCAAAAATATAATATATCATACATAATATTGTAAATCATTTCTGCCAATTTTCAGATTAGGGGCTGCTCCAGGAGTAACTTTATGTTTTCTTTGGTTTAAACATCCAGTAATGCTTATGTGACATTTAAGTTTTGCTTTTTTGCTCTCCCATAAAATCTTCCTTGAAACATGCTCCTGTTGAGAAAATTTCAATTCTGTAAAGGTCAATATCTACATTTTAAGGATTTTAACAAATGTCATTGCAGATTCTCACCTTTTTCTGTCCTGCAGAGCTTGAGACAGACCATGGCAGTGATTTCTGCAAATTCACTACTGAGTTTCAGATTCTTAAAATTCTTAAAGGTTCTTAAAATTCACTACAGTGCTACAGTGCTAACTGCCACAAATAAATGATGTGTGCTGCCACTGTGATATAATAGCCAGACAAACGAGCTGCAGCAATCACTAGATGTGTTCCCACATCAAAAAATACATGAATAAATAAAAAATGTGTGTGCGCTGATTAAATTCAATAAGTACATATTTGATACACACTACTTCAATTCAGTCATATAAAATAAATAAATAAATACTGTGTTCAAAAATCATAAAACATATAAGTGCCTGTTCAATTAGCATAAACAGTACAAAAATCAGAAGCATCTTGCAAAATATATATGGTAGTGCAACCAATTATCTATAACTTAAATATGTAATAAGCAAAACAGTAAAACCATTTTCCCTTTAGGAAAAAACATATTGCTAAAAAACGAATGCGAAAAAAGTGAAAAACAGTCCCCATAGAAAAGTTCAACAATGGTGATGTTAAAATATTCCTCCATACTTGCTTTCCTATACATCAGTATATTCCATGTTCCACCATAAGGCTCGGTTCATACTGGTGCGATGCGGAAAACCCTGCGAATCCAGTGTGGGCTCCCGCATCTCACCTGGCTCGCAGGCAGTTTACTCTCTGCGAACTGCTTCGGGTGTCAATACAAAGTTAATGACATCTCCAGATCGCAGATTGCAGTGCGAACTGTGAACACCCATGCGATACGATTCTGGTGCGGACAAAAAAAAGGTCCTGCACGAGTTTAGTCAGAATATGATGCAAATTCAACCATACAGTTTGTATGGCTGAATTTGCATCGCACAGATATTGCATGTGATCTGCACAGCAATGCGGTGTGAATCACATGCAATGTCTGTCTGGCATCGCACCAGTGTGAACCGAGCCTAAGTTCACCAGAGCTCCCTCACCAGCTAAATGGCACTATCACTTTATTTTTGGACCAATATATAGGTCTAGAGTGCTTGAATCATCAGATCCTCCTTAGGGTTTCCTCTATGTCACTAGATGATTCCTGTGTGAAGGGGCATCTCTATATAAAGGGAGAAGCCACCAATAGTGTAGTATATCTGTTTATTGTTTTGTAAAAACTGTTAAAAATCTACTTACAATCTTGCTGAAATATACCGTACAGGCTTTCATAAACAAGCTAACAATATGTGTCAGACATCGAGCTCCGGGTCGCAGATAACATCACTTAGCTCCACCTCCACGTGTTACGCCACTCACACACGTGGCTTTGTCAGGAAGTAACAGACAAGACAGGACAGACCATGGCAGTGATTTCTGCAAATTCACTACTGAGTTTAAAATTCTTCAAATTCTTAAAGGTTCTTCACTACTGTGCTAAAATTACTTGATACATTCTAATGCTGTATTTTAGATGATATAGTTTAGTACCTCTTTAAAAAATATGGCCAAGTTCTAACCAAATATAGTATGTTTGTGTAGTGTCTTCAGGACAGAACTGGGGAATCTAGAAAATGTTACTAAAAGCTACGTGCAGCTCTGTGTTCACCCCCAAAAGTGTGTTGCCATAATTGGAAAAAATACATTTAAATGTAGGTGCTTCCACATCCAATTGGCATAGCAGGAGATTATGACCGACTCTCTATGGAGCTGGTTCACACATCTCCAGAGCGGCTCTGGTGCAAATTGCACAGGAGTCCTGTGCGTCCTCTGGTCCATTTCAGGTCCGAATTCGGAAAAAAAATTGAGCTGAGATCGGACCTGAAACGGTGAATGGAGATGCACCGGACCCCCTGCTGTGAGCCGCTCTGTTCCTTAGTGTGAACCCAGCCTAAAGTAGCACTGAAGTTGTATCAAATCTTTACAAATCTTCCACAAGTAGTGCTGAAGTAGTATTAATGTAGCTCCTGCTGGATTCTGCTTCATGCATTTCCTATTGACACGTGTATTTAATTATTTTGTGGCTGTGGAAAGAATCGTCTGAATTTACATTATTTCTTATGGGGAAATTTGCTTTGATATACGGGTGCTTTGGATTACAAGCACGTTTCTGGAATGAATTATGCTCGCAATCCAAGGTTTTACTGTATGTTAGCTTTTTTAACTATGACGTGATAAAGAAATCTAATATATTTCAAAAGCTTGTAATTTTAGTTAATAAATTATATATTTTTAACCCCTAACTTTCTACTTTCATTAAAAGTAGCCCAAAGGAAAATGAGCAGGATTTTATCTAATTTTATAATGATATATTATGTAGCACTCTCTCTCTCTCTCTCTCTCTCTCTCTCTCTCTATCGCCCTAACTGAATAAAATTGAATTCACTATAGCACTGCATATCATAATCAATAGCCATTTTTTTTAAAATACAATACTTTTCCTATCTTCTTTCGTCGTTTTTGCTCTCTGAGCTGCCAATCTCTTGCAGCCTCTTTGCCGTCACTTCCTCTCTACATATATTCACTCCAGAGATGGACGAATGGCGTGTTACTAAAACTCACAATTGTAAAATCAGTCTGCATATGCCGTAAAGCATGCTTGTTATACTCACTGTGGAACCTAAGGGGTTATTCCTCTGCATTGTGTAAAAAGACTGTTTGATCCTATCTTCTCTGATCCTCCCCTTCTTCCACAGTTTTTAAACCATCTCCTGATAGTACAGAGCCTTGGGGGCAAGCTGCAAATGTTCAGTTTGGTGTGTATTGCTAAAGAGTTTTTTTTTTCTTTGGAGAATGTATGTAATCAGCATAGGGTCAAACAGCGCCTCATAGGGCGAGAATGAAAACTGCTCCTACAAGCTTTAACCAGGCACTGATAGAAGTCACAAGACTGCTCTAATTTCTAATGAGAGAAGGTATTTAGCAGTTTATATTTACTAAACCGATTGTATTTCCATTTTCCGTGTACTGTGGGAGACCAGATATGGTGAATGCAGGGTCCTGGGTTTAGTAACACTTTAACCATAATGTGTGTTGGCATGGTCACTTGTAGTCTGTATTGGAAGCCTATATGACAGATTGACAATGCCAGGGACACATGAAGTAGCTGAACAGGAATATTCATGGTGGCATTGCCAGGTATCATTTTATTAAAAGCTGTAGATTTAAAGGTCCTTATGTATTTATTCCATATTATACATGCAACAGCTCAGCTTTTTGCATCATAGCTTAAAGTGATTGTGAAGTCTTATTTTTTTTTTTTTTAAATTGACAATTTTTATTAAATTTTCCATAAATGAACACAAATAGTAGATTGAAGTACAAGGTGATACATAATAAAGTGCAGTAATTATTTCCAGAAAAGAGCCCAGCTCTGATAACAATCATAACATGAAGCTAGTGTCTCTGTATATGTCTGCCTGAGTGAATGAAAAATAAGAAATAATTATACTAGGTGGACAAACTTTAGTTTTATACCACTGGTTGTATACCTTGTACAACATAACAACAACAAAAAAAAAAGAAAAGAGGTTGATAGGAGAAAGTATAAGATTAGGAGATATAGAGAAGAATTGAGAAGAAGGGGGGTTAGCAGAAAGCCCAGGATGGGATGAGTAGAATTGGGTAGGGAAGTAGGGAAAAGAAGAATAAAGGCACCGGGATTGCGCCCCGCCCCAGGAGCCCAGCCCCCCCCACCAGAGCAAAGCAACATTCCTCCCGAGACCGTCTTGTGACGGTTTAGGTTATGGGATTTTCAAAAAGGACCCATAGTTCCCATACTTGATTATGTTTCTCAAGATTGCCAGCTAAGGAGGCCGTGAGATACTCCATCCTCTTGACCTCCCTGATCCTGGAGTGCAGCTCCGACACCGAAGGTGGTTCCCTCTGTTTCCATTTTAATGCCACCAAACAGCGTGCGGCAGTGAGTATATGTGATAGAAGTTTCTTGGATCTTTTAGGGAGGGAGATTGGTGGGAGACCCAGCACAAAAACCTTCGGATCGACGGGCACCTCCGCACCAAGGATGGCCCCCCAGGAGGGAGTGAACCATTTCCCAATACGGCACAATCAGGGGGCATGTCCAGTAAATATGGTATAGCGCCCCCTTGTCCTTATGGCACCGCCAGCAGCGAGAGTCAGACAGTGGATACATGGAGTGGAGCAAGTCAGGGGTCTGATACCAATGGAACAAAATCTTGTACTGGTTCTCTTTATATAGCGTACACATAGAGCTTTTAGTGGCTTGAGACCAGATAACCTGCCATATGTGGAGAGGTAGATCTACACCCAGAGCTCGCTCCCACTTGCCCATGTATACATGCCGGGGACCTTCTGGTGAAAAATCATGCGTTAGGAGCTGGTAGGTTTGTGAAATCATGCCTTTAGGGGATGAGCTCTCTAAGCACAACTTTTCAAACTCAGTTAGCGGGGAGAAACGAAGGTCAGGGACTAAGGATTGTGCATAATGTCGTATTTGTAAGTAGCTAAAGAAGGCCTGTTTGGGGATATCAAATTCTCTTTGCAGATCTTGAAATAACCTTAAAATGTGGGTCCTGGGGTCTATCAATTGGCCATAGCGGAATAGGTTCTTTTCCATCCAGAAATGGGAAATCTGAGAGGTCAAGCTGTCCGGGATGTTGGGAGTAAATAAGAAGGACGTGACCGGTGATGAAGAGGTGGTGAGTGGGTATGTCAATCTTGCACGCCTCCATAGCTGACGTAGGAGGGACATTGGCCCCAGTAACTGCAAGTTTTCGAAAGTTACATCAGAACTCCATAACAGTGAATTTGCATGTACAGGGGCTAACCATAGCTTTTCGATTTGTGTCCAGCGGTTGAAGGCGTGCAGGGTACACCAAGAGGCCACAGGGCGTAGTTGAGCTGCCAAGTAATATTTGGCTATGTTAGGAAACGCTAGGCCTCCCTGATTGCGGGGAGCATAGAGAACCGATTTAGCAATCCGGTGTCTCTTGTAGTTCCAGAAGAAATTAATCAGGTCGCCCTGCAGTCTCTTTAGGTGTGTGGCTGGTATATCGGATATCGGAAGCGTCTCAAATAAGTATAGGAGTTGGGGTAGAATCATCATTTTAAGGGTGGCTAGTCGCCCAAAAAGGGACAATTTCAGGGGTTTCCATTTAGTCAATGAGGCTCTAATAGTGGTATATATGTGGGGAAAGTTAGCTTTATATAGGGAATCGTATGTAGTAGTGAGATGGTCTCCAAGGTATTTTAGGGAGGAAGTTTTCCACGAGTAATTAAATACTTGCGAAAGGGCCGCTTGTGTTTGAGGAGGCATATTGATAGGGAGGGCCTCTGTTTTAGAGTTGTTTATCTTATATCCCGATAGGGCGCTGTATCTATCCAGTTCTACATGTAGATTCGGCAAGGAGGTGTGAGGTTGCGTGAGTGTAAGGAGGACGTCATCGGCATATAGGGAGATCTTAAAGTCTCTGGTTCGAACTGGGATACCATGTATATTCAAGTTTTCCCTAATGTGGGCTGCCAAAGGTTCTATGCAAAGGGCTAACTTTCCCCACATATATACCACTATTCCGCATCCCTGTCGCGTTCCGTTTGAGATCGAAAAGGTATTAGAGGTTGCGTACTGGGTGCGCACCATGGCTGATGGGGATGAATATAGGTGATGGATGGCTCGCAGAAAGGGGCCCGTAATTCCAGCTCGCCGTAGGGTCGCAAACAGGAAAGGCCAACTTAGCCTATCAAAAGCTTTTTCTGCATCAAGACTGAGCAGAAGTGCCTCTACTTTAGTCCTGTTTGCTAGCTCTACTAAGTCAATAACTTTACGGGTATTGTCCCCTGCTTGCCTCATGGGTATAAAGCCTACCTGGTCTTTATGGATCAGTGATGGCATAAAATTATTTAGTCTGTTAGCTAGTAATTTCGTAAAAATTTTAAGATCAGCGTTAAGTAGCGCAATTGGTCTATAATTTGAAGGTAAGCTATGGTCTTTGCCAGGCTTGGGAATCAGCGTAAGGTAGGAATTTTGCATATCTCGTGGTATAGGTGTCTCAGACAAAAATGAATTAAACAGTGTTGTCATATAGGGGAGTAGGTACAGTAGGAAAGTTTTATAGTATTGATATGGAAGCCCATCCGGGCCTGGGGCTTTATTGTTTGGAAGCGATTTAATTGTATCCGTGATCTCCTCCTCTGTAATGGGGGAGTTTAGGGTGGTCAAGGCGGAGGGGGTGAGTCTCGGTGTGTCGCATTCCTCCAGGTAGGAATGAATTCTTTGGGAGAGGTCTTGTGGGGGGGGGGGGGGGTGTGTGGAACGTCCGGATTGTTATACAGGGTCAAATAATAGTCATGAAAGATCTGAGCGATCTTAGTGGGATGAGTTTGGGGAGTGCCCCTTCCATCGTTAAGATGGGCAATAGAGGCGGTCGCGATTTTATCCTGTAGTTGTCTGGCTAGTAGTGTATGTGGTTTGTTTGCCTTGTCATAGTAGGTTTGCCGTAGTCGTATTAGCGCCTTCTCAATTTTACCTACGTCTATATCGCTGAGACCGGCCCGTACCTGTACAATCTCTCTAAGAGTTTTTAAGGACGGAGAGGAAAGTAACCCTGCTTCCAGTTGTTTGAGCTTAGCCAATAGGGCTACACGAGCCGTATTAGCTTTCCTCTTGAATGCCATGGATAGCGAGATACATTGGCCTCTGAGGACAGCTTTATGACCCTCCCAGAGAATAGCAATGGAAACCTCTGGTGAGCTGTTTTCTGCAAAATATAATTTCATTGTTTTTTCCAGGTCCTCTCTGGAGAGGTCATGTTTAAGCAGAAAATCATTCAAACGCCAATGACATGTAAGAAAGGTTCCCGGGGACAATGCCAGGGACAAGGTTATTGGAGCATGGTCCGACCATGAGATGCCTGAATGTCTGAGCTCTCGTGTGCTCTCAGGGTTGGGGCATTCACAAAAAAATAGTCTATGCGCGAGTGGGACTTATGCGGGTGGGAGTAAAAAGTGAATTGTTTAGCTGAGGGGTTTGCAGTTCTCCAACAGTCAAACAGGGCGTATTTCCTGGTCAATTGGCGGAAGAGAGAGGACCTTCTCTCGAGGCCTTTAGGAGCTTGACTCTGCCCGAGAGAATGTCTATCTAGGCAGGAGGAGAATGCCAGGTTAAAATCTCCGCCAATGACCAGGTACTGGTGGGGAAATGCAAATAGTCGTTTATACACTTTAGATAGAAAGGAAGTTTGATTAGTGTTAGGGGCATATATATTACATAGTGTAAGGTTAGCATCCTTCCACATGCCTCTCAGGATAATATAATGTCCTAGGGGATCCGAAATTAGTGATTGTAACTTGAAAGGGGAGTCTTTTTTGAACAGAATAGCCACGCCTGCTCGTTTACGGGGATTAGAAGCTAGGTATATCTGGGAATAGTAAATGCCATATTATCGGTCTTAGTGAGGTGTGTTTCCTGGGTGAAAATAATGTCAGCTTTAGATCTTTTAAATTCCCTTAGGGCTAAGCTTCGTTTGGTGTTGGAATTAAGACCCTTCACATTTAATGATAATATGTCAATCATTGGGTGATAAGAATATAAGGAGCGTTAGCTTACCAGGATAAATGGAACACACTTGGATGCAGAGGATGATAATCGACTGAACTTTCAAATAAGGTACATACCCAACCAGAAACATGCTCCTACGGGCTAGACCTGGGCTCCAGAGGCGGGGGGCGCCCACAATACGGCAGATTAGGGGGAGAGAGAGAGGAGAGAAACCAGGAGCGAGAGGATAGAAGAAGAAATGGACGACAAAAAAAACAGAGATTAGTACAAAATCAAGTAGTAACCAAATTAAGTTTTACCCACTCAAACCGAGTGGTGGGTTGGAAACCCTCGGAGGGCCCCCCCCCACGTGGGGAATGAAAACACTACTCTCCACAAGGGTTACAGGGGAAGCCATTCGAAGGTCTCCTGGGGGAGGATAGGACAATTCCAGACCGGCCGCTATCCCCTCCCAGATCCGCCTGTAGTTAAGTAATTATGCAGCACACCGTGGTGGAGCAACAAAATAAAGAAGAACTTTCATTTAACAGTTATTAACCAGTTAACCATGTAGTCTAGACCAAGGCAACAGATAAATTTAGTTAGTGCTGTTTATACTCAGTGATGGGCCGACCAGCCTAATATAGGGGGTATTGGCAAGGTAGAGATCCCACGACCCTTCCCAATAGCCCTTTAGGAGCCCGGGAAGGGCGAGGGCCGTTAGGTACATATGTTAGTACACTCTAGTGGGGTATAGGGTGGGAGGAGTGGGAGGGATATGGGAGGGTGAGTAATGGTAAGTATGGGGTGGGGGGGGGGGGAAGAGGACAAGGATGGCGGGATGGGAAGGGAGGGGGAATAATGGAGAGGGGGACCCCATTGACAGTTTATGAGAGTTACAACATAACCGTAGTATATCAACAATAATATTGTACCTTAAAGTTGTATAATTGCTAAACCTTTAACCCGTATTCCCACCTAGTGGAAATGAAAAATTGAAAATTAAGGTCTGACCCTCTATAATGGGAACAAGAAAAAACGTTTACTTCCTGAGTTCTCAGCATACTAAGCAATATTCGTGACTTCTCTGCTAGTGTCTTATCCTGATCTGGAGCCTCTCAGTCAGCAAAAAGTCATCTCTGGTGGGTGTTTGCCGAGGGGCTGTTGGAATGTGGCCTCTGTCGCTTTCTCCCATTCACCTGGACCCAGGGCTCTGGGCGAGGTGGTGGAGTGGGTAAGGGGTCCCACCCTGGTGTGGGGGGGACCGGAATGTCTAAGTCCTTGCAGAATGAGTGGAGGTCCTCCGGGTATCGCAGTGTGGTGGATCTCCCATCTTTCTTTGCGTGAGGCTAAAGGGGAAACCCCAATGGTATCGGAAGTCATGTTCTTTCAGTGTTGTGAGGAGTGGCTGTAAGGAGCGCCTTTGCTGAAGGGTGATCCAGGACAAGTCCGGGTACAGCTGTATAGGGGCACCATCAAAATCGATGGTGCGCATGTTGCGAGCTTTTCTCATTATGTCTTCCTTCAAAGCATAGTTATGAACCCTGCAGATTACATCTCTTGGTCTTGGGCCTGGCCCTCGGGGGCGAAGAGCGCGATGGGCTCTGTCCTGCTTAAATCTTTGGTTTTCCGGGCGACCCAAAACGTTGTTGAAAATAGCTTGCAGTGTGATTTGTAAGTCCTCGTCTTGGGTCGCTTCTGGGAGGCCACGGACTCTAATATTGTTACGTCTGCCTCTATTATCAAGATCCTCAAGATGGCGTTGAAACTCTCTAAGGGCCGAAGCTTGCGTGGACAATCGATCATGTATGTGGGAGACTTCCAGCCTTGTATCATATGCTTCTTCTTCTATAGAATGGACCTTTGCAGACAGATGGTGTAGATCTGTGCGTAGCATGTTAATTTCAGATCTACATGTGTCACGTACCTCTTGGATGAGCATACGAAAGTCCTGTTTTGTGGGCATGCAACGGACGTAATCTCTCCATGAAGTACATGCTTCAGGTTCAGGGTCAGGATCCATTATGATGTGGGCATGTGGATCCCTCATGGCGATGGAGGAAGTGCCCGATGGGGGAAGTCCCCTCTGCGATGCATGCGGAGGGGTCTTGGAATTAGACTGCCTTGCCGGATCACTGGCATGTACTTGTGCTACATGAGCTACATGTGAATAAGCCCCCTGCAGCTCTTCAGGCCGCTGTGGTGAGGAAGGCCTTGCCGCTTTGTTAGACTCCTTGTGCTGCAGGGATGAGGATGGTGACTTGTCCCTTGTAGCCTGGGATCTTTGTGGCAGGGAACACGGGTCCCACTCCTGGGCTGAGGATTCCCACAGAGGAGAGGCTTGGCCTGCACTCGGTGACGATGCAGGTCCTATTAGGCAAGGAGGAAACGGCTGAGACAGGCTGCCTAATGTGTCTCCCACATTGGATAGCATAGGGCCGGCCTGGGTACTAATAGGTGGGAGCGGGGGGCGATCGGGTAACAAATCCCCTTCAGAGGCATACCTGTCCGTTTGCCTTCCCGGGGAGAGCCGCTGAGGAGAGGAGGAGAGGGCCGCTGCGTATGATGGTGGAGCCGGTGCCGGTGCCATCTTGGCCTCGTGGTGTCCCGCCGGAGCCCCGAGGCCAAAGTACTCCGTTATGAGAGGCGGGGGAGCCGAGGAAGATCTTGTGGCATGTCCCTTGGGTTCTGGGTCTTTAGCCTTTCGAGATTTGCCCATGTTATCGGTGCTTTTTAGCTGCTTTAAGCTGTTTGCAGGCGGATCTGGTCAGGAGCTCTAAGGAAACACGTCCGCTCCAGAAGCCATCCAAGCCACGCCCCCGAAGTCTTATTTTTTTAAAATAACAAACATGTCATACTTACCTGCTCCTCTTCTTTGGTCCCCCTTTGCTGCTCCTGGCCTCTCCCTACTGTCGAGTTCTCCCACAGCAAGAAGCTTGCTATGGGGGCACCCGGGCCGAGCTGCAGCTCCGTGTGACCATTCAGACACGGAGCTGCCGCCTGGCCCCGCCCCCTCTCTCTCCTGATTGTATAACTGAATTTATTTTACAGCAGCGGGAGCCAATGGTGCCGCTGCTGTGTCTCAGCCATTTAGGAGGGGAGTCCCCGATGGCCGTGGAAATCGCTGGATAGAGAGGGGGCTCAGGTAAGTATTACGGGGTGCTAGGGGGGCTGCTGCACACAGAAGGCTTTTTATCTTAATGTATAGAATGCATTAGGATAAAAAAAACCTTCTGTCCTTACAACTCCTTTAATATCATTATCATTATTATTTTGCTCACACCCATACTTTTTGATGTCTAAGATTAGTGCAACTACCTGCATCCAAATGGTATAGGGAGGTAGGGTTATCCAGCACCCCCTTAGCTATCTGGGAGCCCTTGAAGTTATAAACAAAACAACAGCTCCCAGAATTCATAGCAATATCTCCCCCACTGTGCAGCTTGTTTGTGGGAGAGGCCTTTCCTGGCCTTGTGTGCTGTCAAGCTACAGGGAAATTGCAGAGTGCTAGGTGGGATCAGGCTTTGTGGGCAGATTCACGTTTGTCCTTGGTGTGTTTAAGAAGAATTGGGTAGTGATCATTACTAGGTGGTGGATGTGCATTCTTTTAGAGAAATTTATTTCATAATTGCATTACATCACTGTGCCACATTGTAGTTTGAGACAGCAAAGGGGTGCAAAAGATAGGAGAGGTCATTTGGGAATTGAGCGGCAGCATAGACACCACTGCGGAGGCAGTGAAAAAAAGCAGGACACACCTTTACAAAGTAAAATCTGTCACTTTGCATTCATTGTTAAAGTGTATGTAAACCCTCACATATACCCAGTGAAGTGACTGGCCTCAGGTGATACACAGAGACAAAACAAACCCTCCTACATACGTTGTAACTATTTATTTGCAGCCCTATCTCCTCTAAAACCTCCTAAAGCACACGATTTACACAATATTTCTGAGCTCCAGAAGGCAGGGGTTAGGGGTTGGGGATCTGATATTATGCACTGCACAGCATAGAGCAGGCAGCTGAGTGCAATCTGAGAACTGAATGGAGGGAATGGACCCCCCTCCCCTTTAAGCAGTTTCATATGGAAACATGTACAGCTGTGGCAGTCAGTCACTTGCTGTGTTCTGGAGGGGGGAATAGGGCTGTCTCCCGGGATTTGTTGGTGTCGGTATAGACTGTCAGATGGCAGAGAAATACAATAACATGTTAAAAAATGAAACCGTCCATAATGTTCACATTAAGATAAATAATACAAGGTGATACAAGGTGATCATGTGACAACCTCCACCAGCGATATTTCTAGCAGCTCACTTCAATGAATGGACTCCTGAATAAATCAGACAGGTCACACAGGTAGTTCCCTCACAAGGGTATAACGGCTGGATCACTGGATATGCTGAACGTTGGAGAGGAGTGTAATCTAATGATAATGGGATCCCTTGTGCTCTGACCATAAACTCTGGTTCACTCATACATGGAATAGAAGCAGCAGAATATAGTGCTCTCCGTTTTATAAAAGCGTTTATTTAGGATAAAAGGTTACACTTACAAGTATAGCACTGTTCCTCAGTGCAAGGTAATAGAGCAAATAGTAAGCAAATCCTCGAGGATCAACGTCAAGACGTCACGCTAGTCACATGGTTCTGTACGTGTTGCGTTCCAGGGGGCAGGACTTCATCAGCAGTGATGGAATGACGTGAGACACCAGTTTTATATATCATAGACCGACACCTAAGGACGTTAGGGGTTTTACACGTGATTAATCTCCATGGAAACCCTGCTGACTCTCGGAACCAGCTAGGAAGTGACCTAAAACTTGAGTCAGATAAAAACAAAACGTCCATAACAAACAAAACCTGTCAGGATAAAACTAGCGTACATTACCAAGCCCATCAAGATGAAAAGAATGCATTTTGCACCTATCAAATGGTTATCAAAACCTAAGGAGAGGACAAAACAATGCACTATAAATCCCATCTTCAAATAGGCATAAATGCACACAGTAATTAAAAAGATAAAAATCTATCATAAAAATAATTGTGATAATGATAAGATAATGATCATTCATTATAATTACACAACAATCCGTGTCCTCATTGATCCTCATAAACAACACGAATGCACATATTAACATGTGTTTGCATAAATCATACATTATGTGTTTAACGGTCAGAAATGAAACAATTCACGTCAAAATCAACGTTCAAGTCTGCTGGTACTAAAACTTTTGTCTCATGTATCTAATGAGATTCCCTGAGACTAAGTTGACGTATAAAGTTGCCTCCTCACCAATGCTTAATGACTCTTTAAATGCCTCAGAATTTCAAACCCCTAGGGTTCTGGTTATGAACCAATTTGAAATGTCTGGATACACTGGGAGACTTTAATCCCTTCTTGATGTTGTTTACATGTTCCCCTAATCTGACATGGAGGGGTCTCGAGGTCCTACCAATATATTGCAGACCACACTCTTCACACATTCAAACATGTAAACAACACCAATAATCACACAAGTAATTAATTGTTGTATCTTGTATTTTTTATTTCTCGTTGAAGCCTGAAAATCTGTCCACTTTTTAATGTTACACTTTGAATGTTCACACTGCCCGCAGGCGTAAAATCCAGAAAGGAATGAGAATAACTGGCTCTGATATTGGACCGGTGGGTCAATGACTCCTGGGTCCAAACGTTCCTGTAAAGAAGGAGCTTTTTTGTATATAAATGATGGTCGCTGCAGTAATAGAGGGCCTAACACCTTATCCTCTTTCAAAATGGACCAGTTGTTTAATACTATCTTCTCAAACTTTTTGTGCTGGATGATGTAGTTTAATACCATCGTAAAATTTAACACATCAGTACCGATTTCTTTAGATTTCTTTAGTCTGATTTAATACCAATTTCTATCTGTCCATAGTGCACACTCTCTCTATTTCACTATCCAGGGTAGATTTCTCATACCTCTTTTGCTGGAATCTAGACAAGAGGACCTGGGATTGTGATACAAAGTCCTCCTCGCGAGTGCAATTCCATCTGAGCCTAATGAATTGACCCCTGGGGATTTTGCACAAACATGACCTATGGTGGCAACTCTCCAGGGGTATATTGGCATTCCGGTCAGTCGGTTTTAGATAATTGCACAAGCGGAAGTGATCACCATCTTTACTAATCTCAAGATCAAGAAAAAACTTTCGTCCCATGCTTATATTCCATGTTAACTGGATATCTTTGGTATTGTTATTCAATGTCTGGATAAAACTATCCTGACTGGATCGATCTCCCTCCCAGATTAGGATGAGATATATCTATAAAGTCTATAAATCTCCTGTAGCAGGCAAGCACAGGGGGGCGATTTTTGAAGACGGTCTCTTCCTCCCAGTGGGTCATAAACAAATTGGCCACACTGGGAGCAAAAGGGGCTCCCATCGTAACGCCTCTTGTCTGCAAATAGAACTGTTGATCATACCAAAAGTAGTTTCTGGCTAAACAGAAACTCTGGTCTCGTGAAAGAAACTTTTTGTGTTTCCTTGGAAGGTCAGAAGTGGATAAAGCCCATTGCACTGAAGACTAGGGATGAGCCGAACACCCCCCAGTTCGGTTCGCAGCAGAACATGTGAACAGGCAAAAAATTTGTGTGAACACACGAACACCGTTAAAGTCTATGGAACAAGAACATGAATAATCAAAAGTGCTAATTTTAAAGGCTTATATGCAAGTTATTGTCATAAAAAGTGTTTGGGGACCTGGGTTCTGCCTCAGGGGACATGTATCAATGCAAAAAAAGGTTTTAAAAACGGCAGTTTTTTTGGGAGCAGTAATTTTAATAATGCTTATAGAGAAACAATAAAAGTGAAATATTCCTTTAAATTTCATACCTGGGGGGGTATGCCTGTAAAGTGGCGCATGTTTCCTGTGTTTACAACAGTCCCTGCACAAAATGACATTTCTAAAGGAAAAAAAGTCATTCAAAAGTACTCGCGGCTATAATGAATTGTCGGTCCCGGCAATACACATAGAAGTCATTGAAAAAAACGGCATGGGATTCCCCCACAGTCCATTACCAGGCCCTTTGGTTCTGGTATGAATATTATGGGGAACCCTGAACCGAAATTAAAAAAAAAATTGCATGGGGGTCCCCCCAAATTTCATACCAGGCCCTTCAGGTCTGGTATGGATATTAAGGGGAACTGGGCGCCAAACTTAAAAAAAGAATGGCGTGGGGGTACACCTCAAAATCCATACCAGACCCTTCAGGTCTGGTATAGATTTTAAGGGGAACCCCGCGCCAAAAAAAAAAAAATGGCGTGAGGGTCCCCCCAAAAATCCATACCATGCCCGGTGGTTGTGGGGGTCTGCAGGTGGGGGGCTTATCCGAATCTGGAAGCCCCCTTTAACAAGGGGACCCCCAGATCCCGGCCTCCCCCCTGTGTGAAATGGTAACGGGGTACAAATGTAGCCCTACCATTTCACAAAAAAAGTGTGAAAATGGTAAAAATGACATGACACGGCTTGGGACAAGTCCTTTATTTTAAAAAAAGTCACATGAAGTCTTCTTTTTCTCTTGCTCTGCCGATGGACCGGAAAAAACCCCCACATGCCACCACCGATCCACCTCCATGGGAGGCACCCGCCGTATTGACTGTCCTCTCAGCTGACAGTTCTTTTATAACTGAGGGCGGGGCCATACAGTGATGTCGCTGGTTGACCCCACCCCCTCTGACACACAGGGACATCCCTATGGCTTCCCCTTAGCATCAGAGGGGGGCGGGGCCACCTGGTGATGTAACCGGGTGACCCTGCCCCCCTCTGATGCTACAGGGAAGCCATAGGGACGTCACCGTGGTGCCCCGCCCTCAGTTATAAAAGAACTGTCACCTTTTTAATTTTTTAATTTTTTAATAAAGGACTTGTCCCAAGCCGTGTCATGTCATTTTTACCATTTTCACACTTTTTTGTGAAATGGTAGGGGTACATTTGTACCCCGTTACCATTTCACACAGGGGGAGGCTGGGATCTGGGGGTCCCCTTGTTAAAGGGGGCTTCCAGATTCCAATAAGCCCCCCACCCGCAGACCCCCACAACCACCTGGCAAGGGTTGTGGGGATGAGGCCCTTGTCCCCATCAACATGGGGACAAGGTGCTTTGGGGGGCTACCCCAAAGCACCCTCCCCATGTTGAGGGCATGTGGCCTGGTGTGGTTCAGGAGGGGGGGTGCTCTCTTGTCCCCCCCTTTTCCTGTGGCCTGCCAGGTTGCGTGCTCAGATAAGGGTCTGGTATGGATTTTTGGGGGGACCCCATGCAATTTTTTTTTAATTTTGGTGCAAGGTTCCCATTAAAATCCATACCAGACCCTTCAGTCTGGTATGGCTTTTGAGGGGGACCCTCACGCCATTTTTTAAAAAAATTTTGGCATGGGGTTCCCCTTAATATCCATACCATACCTGAAGGGCCTGGTATGGAATTTGGGGGGACCCCCATGCGATTTTTTTTTTTTAATTTTGGTTCAGGGTTCCCCTTAATATTCATACCAGACCCAAAGGGCCTGGTAATGGACTGTGGGGGAATCCCATGCCGTTATTTTCAATGACTTTTATGTGTATGTCCAGGCCCGACAATTCATTATAGCCGCGAGTACTTTTAAATTACTTTTTTTCCTTTAGAAATGTCATTTTGTGCAGGGACTGTTGTAAACACGGGAAACATGTGCCACTTTACAGGCATACTATAAACACCCCCCAGGTACGAAATTTAAAGAAATATTTCACTTTTATTGTTTCACTTTAAGCATTATTAATATCACTGCTCCCAAAAAAACGGCCGTTTTTAAAACTTTTTTTTGCATTGATACATGTCCCCTGGGGCAGGACCCAGGTCCCCAAACACTTTTTATGACAATACCATGCATATAAGCCATATAAGCCTTTAAAATTAGCACTTTTGATTTTTCCCATAGACTTTTGAAGGGTGTTCTGCGGCTTTCAAAATTGCCGCGAACACCCCAAATTGTTCGCTATTTGGCGAACACCCGATGTTCGAGTCAAACTTACATTCGACTCGAACATAGGGCTCATCCCTACTGAAGACAATGCGTCCCCATGTCCAATAATGGTGTACAATGACCTAACATCGGCAGTAACAAGGATACTAGATGGTACATCTGAACGATTCAAGAATCTATATAATGTGTTTGGTGTCTTTGAGAAAGGCATCTGTCTTGAGGACTAATGGCTGGAGAAAAGAGTCAATGTACTGTCCTACTCTAGACGAAATGAACTCAGTTCCATTTACGATAGGTCTGCCAGGTGGATTGACACTATCTGGATTTTTGGTAGACAGTGTATTATGGGAGTCCTACAAAACAAGGGGTCTAAGTAAGCTGCCTCCTTCTTAGTCAGAACACCCTTGGCCTTACCTTCCTCTACTAACACATGCAATTCATCCTTATAATCCAATATCGGATCCTTAGTTAGAATTTTGTAAGCATCACAGTCCAATTTGAAAGCTAGTTATTCTCATTCCTTTTTGGATTTTACGCCTGTAAACATTCAAAGTGTAACATTAAGAAGTGGAAAGATTTTCAGGCTTTAACGACAAATAAAAAATACAAGATACAACAATTAATTACTCGTGCGACTATTGGTGTTGTTTACATGCTCGAATGTGAGTGTGGTCTGCAATATATTGGTAGGACCTCTAGACCCCTCCATGTCAGAGTAGGGGAACATGTAAACAACATCAAGAAAGGATTAAAGACTCACAATGTATCCAAAAATTTTAAAACTGGCTCATAACCAGAACCCTAGGGGTTTGAAATCCTGGGGCATTAAAAGATTCATCAAGCATTGGAGAGGAGGCAACTTTATACATCAACTTAGTCTCATGGAATCTCATTGGACGTTTTAGTACCAGCAGGCTTGAACGTTGATTTTTGATGTGAATTGTTTTATTTCTGACCGTTAAATACATAATGTATAATATATGCAAACACATGTTAATATGTGCATTCGTGTTGTTTATGAGGATCAATGAGGACGTGGATTGATATGTAATTATAATGAATGATCATTATCTTATCATTATCACAATTATTTTTATGATAGATTTTTATCTTTTTAATTACTGTGTGCATTTATGCCTATTTGAAGATGGGAGTTATAGTGCATTGTTTTGTCCTCTCCTTAGGTTTTGATAACCATTTGATAGGTGCAATATGCATTCTTTTCATCTTGATGGGCTTGGTAATGTACGCTAGTTTTATCCTGACAGGTTTTTTTTGTTATGGACGTTTTGTTTTTATCTGACTCCAGTGTTAGGTCACTTCCTGGTTGGTTCCGAGAGTCAGCAGGGTTTCCATGGAGATTAATCATGTGTAAAACCCCTAACGTCCATAGGTGTCGGTCTATGATATATAAAACGGGTGTCTTACGTCATTCCGTCACCGCTGATGAAGTCCTGCCCCCTAGGATGCAACAAGTACAGAACCTCGTGACTAGCGTGACGTCACCCGTGTCTTGATGTTGATCCTCGTGGATTTGCTTACTCTTTGCTATATCACCTTGCAGTGCTATACTTGTAAGTGTAATCTTTTATTTTAAATAAACATTTTTATAAAACGGAGAGCACTATATTCTGCTGCTTCTATTTCATGTACGAGTGAACCAGAGTTTATGGTCAGAGCACAAGGGATCTCATTATCATTGGCTTACGCTCCTCTCCAGCGTTCAGCATATCCAGTGATCCAGCCGTTATACCCTTGTGAGGGAACTGCCTGTGTGACCTGTCTGGTTTACTAAGGGGTCTATTCATTGAGGTGAGCTGCTAGAAATATCGCTGGTGGAGGTTGCCACATGATCACCTTATATCTCATCCATAGAAGCACTACTTTGGACACTTTGTGGTGTTTATTATTCATTTTAAAGTGAACATTATGGACTCTTTCATTATTTAACATGTTATTGTGTTTTTTGCGCTGCACTTCTTTTTCTACTTTTACTGCTATTTGGGATTTGATAATTTGACCCTCAGTGTTCAACTGCTGTGGCTAGGTTTCTTAATTGCGCTGAATGATTTGAATTATATAGATGGCAGAGAAATGTCTGAACAGACAAAAATCACACTCAGTGCTTTAGTTCAAGGCAAGTACACACCATGGAAGAAAATCTTATGTTCATTTTTCATTTCAGAGATTTACAACCACTTTAAATGAGAGAAAATAGCCTGTCACGGAACGTCCCTCACTTCGCTTCAGTGCTTCCGTCAGTATACCGCTTCCTAAGTTCTGGAACACGAGGCCAATGGATCCGGCTATAGGAACCCCCAAGAACTAGACAACACCAGTCTTGGAGTACATCAGGACTAACTCTTTATTTGAGATCTCACACACATTTATACAGCAGGCTGACTCAAAGCTAACCTAATTAACATGAGCTAATTTACTAAAAAATTTACCCAGACCAGATGACAGACTTGTGGGCACCGAGCTTCACACAGTAGTATAAACACAATAGCTGGAGCTAATACAATTAACAATACAAACAACAATCTCCCCCCCTCCTCAGCCTAGTCATCAACAGTTCGTCTCCTAGCCAGTCCTGGAGGCTAATGTGATCAGCTCACTCAATTAACAGGTTGAGTTCAGAATCAACCAAACCAATAATAGTCTCTACATACATCCTGGGAGATATTGTGGACAAATATTACTGTCCCATTTTAAGTAGTCCAAGATATATTTTCTCACTCACCCTGTGCCAGGATAGCACAGGGTGACTTAGACATAAGATGTATATGGGGCGCTGAAACAAGGACATCCCCTACTTTCCAAGGGATTCTGATTTCCACGGGCCCTCCCGTCACATAGCCATACGCTTTATTATGTGCTAGAGCATAGATTTTTTATTGTTTAACCAATTAACAACCACGCTATAGCCAAATGACAGCTGCAGCACTGCTCGATAACTCTGGCAGGGCGTACTATGACGTCCTCCCAGAATTGGGGTGCGCACCCGGGAATATCCATGACCGCTAGGTCCAGGTTTTCTTTCCGAAATGGGGTAATTTTTTGGGCGTTCCATTGTCCTGGTGCTCCAGGGTCTTCAAAAGAGGTAGTCAAGAAATTATGGTATATGTGTAATTTATGCTCCTAGAACACCTGATGGTGCTCCTTGCATGTTGGGCCTCTGTATGTGACCAGGCTGTGTAAAAGTCTCACACATGTGGTATTGCCATACTCAGGAGAATTAGTAAAATGTGTTTTGGGGTGAAATTTGTGGTATGCATATGCTTTGTGTGAGAAATAACCTGCTAATATGACAATTTTGTGGGGAAAAAAAAAAAAAATCTTGATTTTGCAAAGAATTGTGGGAAAAACTTACCATGCCTTTTACTAAACACCTTGAAATGTCTACTTTCCAAAAAGGGGTCATTTGGGGGTGATTTGTACTTTCCTGGCTTGTTAGGGTCTCAAGAAATGTCAGTTTTTAAGGTGTGATCTATTTTCAGAGATTGGCACCATAGCTTGTGGACACTATAACTTTCACACAGACCAAATAATATATACCGATGTGGGTTTTTTTTACCAAAGATATTTAGCAATATAAATTTTCAGTCTTTTTTCATTTATAGCGCAAAAAGAAAAAGGCAGCGGTGATTAAATACCACCAAAAGAAAGCTCTATTTTTGTAAATAAAAGGACAAACATTAATATGGGTATAGTGTTGCATGACTGAGTAATTGTCATTTACAATGTGAGAGCACCAAAAGCTGAAAATCGGTCTGGTTAGGAAGGGGGTTTAAGTGCCCAGTGCGTAACTGCTTAAAGAGCTTTTAGTTTTACTTTAAAAATATTGAAAATGTATTTTGAATTACATTAACACGTTAAATAAAGCAAAGGTAAGATTTAGCGACTGCGTTTAGTTTAGCATCATAATCTGCAAGCTCACTATTTACAATGGTAATAATGTTACTTATTATAGACTATTTTCAAATGAGTACTTTCAGAAGTAAACTTTAATTCAGTGTGTGAAATATTGGAGGTGAACATTGGTTACAAAATGATGTGTTATGTTACAGAATTAATAAGATAAGGCCTGAATTTCTGGCACAGATAGTCATTGCCCATGTTACTGAAATGCTACTAGTATGTATTTTTTCAATTACAGTTATAAAATGGTTGAAGACAACAGCATGTGAGCTGCAACATTTTACAACATAATGATAGCAGAACTCTACAGCCTTGTGGAATATACATTTCAATAAATAACTATAGTATGTAAAACAAAAAATATAGGAATATGTAAAAATATCCATACTTGGAATTTTCCTTTAACTCTCCAACAGTGGTATAGACAGAAATATAAATGCTTTTTTTTAATAGAGTACTGTAGTTTGGAATTTAGGACCACAGTTCGCATATGTGCCTACATGAGGCTGTACAGCTTATGTGCTGTATTTGCAATTGTATGCAACAAAAATCTCTGCTTCTAACTAATGTTGATACAGTTTACATAGGTTTTGTTTACTCAACTGGAGAGAACATTTGTACTCACTAGCTGGGGAACATTTCTATCATTACCTATCAGAACGACCTGATAAGGAACTGTGACAGGAGGGTGTTTTAGGGGTTCCTGCAGGTACACTATATTGTCAAAAGTATTGAGTTGGCCCACCCTTTGCAGCTATAACAGCTTCAACTCTTCTGGGAAGGCTGTCTACAAGGTTTAGGAGTGTGTCTATGAGAATGTTTGACCATTCTTTCAGAAGCGCATTTGGGAAGTCAGGCACTGATGTTGGATGGGAAGGCCTGGCTCACAGTTTCCGCTCTAACTCATCCCAAAGGTGTTCTATCTGGTTGAGATCAGAACTCTGTGCAGGCCAGTCAAGTTCCTCCACCTCAAACTCTCTCATCCATGTCTTTATGGAGGGGGGTTGGGCTTGGCCCCTTAGTTCCAGTGAAGGGAACTCTTAAGGTGTCAGCATACCAAGACATTTTGGACAATTTCATGTTCCCAACTTTGTGGGAAAAGTTTGGATGGCCCCTTCCTGTTCCTGTTCCAACATGACTGCGCACCAGTGCACAAAGCAAGGTCCATAAAGACATGGATGAGCAAATTTGGGGTGGAGACCTGCACAGTGTCCTGACCTTTGGGACAAATTAGAGTGGAGACTGCGAGCCAGGCTTTCTTGTCCAACAAGCGTATGTGCAGACACCTCTAAGTGCCTATACTTCTTCCCCGCAACTATTCATTTTTTTATTTATTTTTTACCACAGGGCCTTTACAAATTGTTTCCTACATAGTCTAATGCTTGAAAGCAACTCATAAACAGTATTATTAATGCTTTCACAACTGCAAAGGTACTGTAATATACTTGTAATTTAAGGATAGACCCTGGAAAAAAAGAGTCCTAGTAGGATGAAATTGACATGTCTACTTGAATATAAGAAGCTTAGCAGATGTAAAGTAAGTTTATAGATTCCTCATTCTCTTCTTCATAATATTTTATTACCTTTCTGTGTCTCTGTAAGGGCTCATTCACACCAGGTGAATTGATCTGTGTTTATCCAAGCAGGATCAATGCAAAGGCACAATGAGGTTGAATAACTAAAACTGAAGGATGTAAAATCTGGTGCAGCTCTGCACAGAAACCAATCAACTTCATTTTGTGAAAGCTTAATTGAATAAGCTGAAGTTAGAAGCTGAGTGGCTACCATGGACAGCTGCACCAGATTATGAGTGCTCCAGTTTTAGTAAATCAACCCCAGTGGTTCTCTATGTGTCCTGTTCACACCATACATGTTCATTGGACATGATGCATTTTTATGCAGTACAACACACAAACACTCATGTTAATGCAATACAGTTCTTAAAGTGGTTGTAAACCCTCACATATGGCATGAACAACCTCAGGTGATACACAGAGATGAAAAAAAAATCCTCCTACATAGGTTTTATTAGTTTATCTACTGTCTTCCATTCTCTACACTCTTTCAAAAGTGCAGATTGTGTTAAAAGCAGTACAGAAAAGAAGGCGCAGAGACTGCAGTTACAGTGTGTGAGAGCTGATTGGAGGAAAAGAAGAAAAATATTACAGCACACACATGCAAAAAAACATTCACCTCCAGCAAGGCTAGTTTAAAAACACCTAAACATTCTCAAAAAGACATTTTCAAAAATATGGGGATTTGGTCACACCATATTGCTATATGGTGCTAAGCCCACTTACTGCGACAAAGTACCCCATGATTAGTGGGTCCTACACTATCCATAGATTTGTGAGATCCTGCTTCTCTGAACCATGAGAGCTACACTCTTCTAAATGAGAGAATCTTGAGGTCTCCACCTATGACACAAGTGGACACTAATGAGAGGTACTTAATGAGGGAGTAGGGTGCTCCTATCCCAAAAGGATTTGGTCAGAATCAATACAATACACAAACAAGATATTTGGGGGGCACGCCTTCTCATTAAAGCTGGTGCAGCCATAAGACCATACAATAGAAGAAAAATATTACAGCGCACACATGCAAAAAAACATTCACCTCCAGCAAGGCTAGTTTAAAAACACCTAAACATTCTCAAAAAGACATTTTCAAAAATATGGGGATTTGGTCACACCATATTTCTATATGGTGCTAAGCCCACTTACTGCGACCCACTAATCATGGGGTACTTTGTTGCAGTAAGTGGGCTTAGCACCATATAGAAATATGGTGTGATCAAATTCCCATATTTTTGAAAATGTCTTTTTGAGAATGTTTAGCTGTTTTTAAACTAGCCTTGCTGGAGGTGAATGTTTTTTTGCATGTGTGTGCTGTAATATTTTTCTTCTATTGTATGGTCTTATGGCTGCACCAGCTTTAATGAGAAGGTGTGCCCCCCAAATATCTTGTTTCTGATTGGAGGAAAGGCACACATACCCCTTCACACAGCAGAAGAACTGTGTTGTGAATAGACCAGCTCTGTTCTAAGCTTTCCGTCCCGACACAAATTTGTCTCATGTGTCGGGCAAACTTGTCAGAAGTGACTTATGCTTATAACAGAGGAACGAAGCACCAGAGAGAAACAACACTTAGAGCTTTGGTGATAGATAAGTAAACACTGCAGATATATGTGCTGCGCTCAAATTCCATGACTCAGGTTTGCAACCATTTTAAACACTGTGATGCATTATAATTTTCCACAAACCATATGCAATGCACATTAGAACACACATTTCATTTTACAGGCCGTATTGCACATGCCCAGTGGTGTTAATGGGCCCTAAAAATGGCCTGTGGTCACAGGCAGTCTTGGGATAAATTTTATCATAAGAGCAGTATTAATGAAAATATGTTTCTTCACATGGTACTTACAGTAGGTCTTAGTAGTTAGTGAGGTCCTAGGTTTGAATCTTGGTCAGGACATGATCTGCATGGAGTTTGTTCATTCTTTGTGTGCTTGTGTGGGTTTTCTCCCACACTCCAGAAACATGTTGGTAGGTTAACTGGCTCCCACCTAAATTGGCCCTAGTATGTTTACTAAATGGCTATGCATATATGTTATCACATCCTACATGCTGGCTTATAGTCTGTGCAAATGGCGAAAATTGAGGAAAGATATGGTGACCTACCCTATAAAAAAAACAAAATGTCAAGAGCATTTTATTTAATTCTAGGCTTTCAAACATATCAGACATAGGGCCTAGAGAACTCATACATAGAATTTCCAAGGGTGGGATGTGAATGAATACATTTTTATAAACAGCAACAGAGCTAATTGCTTTTTTCTCCAGAATTCACTAATATATTGAATTAGGAAAGAGACTATGATTCAGTATGGATCATTTTTATTGCTGACATTCTGTTCCGGATGTTCTTTAGTCTATGATATTACAAGTGTATTTGTAGATGTTCAGCATCAAATGTAAGGCCCATAAAGTTTACTAAGTTTTCAAATTGAATTTAAACACTGGTCAAAGCCATCCATATATATGTTATGTTACCTAAGGACATTCAGAAATGTAAGATTTGTATTTATCTTCATTAGGCATATAGCTATACTTTCATTTTTCATATAAAATGATTCAATATCTTTCTTGCCCCAGGTCCATCGTGTCCTTTTCGGTTGTTTTATAAATCATAAACTGACCCTTACCTTAAATTTATGATATCTATGTGACATTTTCTTGTTTTGTAAATTATTTTTAGCAATTCTTGTTTTTATGACAGATCTACAGATAAAATAACACGTTAACATAAATAGATGTCTTGAGGTAAGCTTATTACATATGCAACATCTTTTATATTTACATCTTTTAGCAACAAAATAAGTAGACCCACTCTATCTCCTATTCCTACGCCCACTTCAGTCTTACACAGTATTTATTTGAACCCTTTACAGCACAACGACAGTTACCAGTTAGTGTTTATAAGAAATATACAAGATTGTTTGAAAAAGAAAATTATACTTCAAATAGTTCTATCAAAATAAGCAAACATACATTTGTGTGACTTTACTCAAATAAATACATCAGAAGTTCCACCTCCTCCAATCCATACTACTAGCCAGGATGCAATACAATCTGAATACCTGTGCAGAGTAGCTGCGTGTATTTTACTTTTTGTATGGAGAAAAAAATTGTTACACTGGAGAAAATGCATTGTGCGCCATTGTTCTAGGGCAATTGTTCTCCTGCCTTCCTTGCAACAAAGTTTGAATTTGTACTTTTTGATCCAGAAACAATTGTCTTTTGCCCCACTTCAATACGAATGGAGCTATTTGCAGGCAACTTAGCAGTCTCTGAAAGGGACAATTAAAGTGGAACCCTTGGAAAACAAAATTTTAACTACTTCATATATACTGCCGCAGGGCGGCCCAGCTGCGCGAAACAACGTACCTGTACGTTGTCCGCGCTTCCTGGTCTTGGGTGCACGTGCGCCACATGGCGATCCGCTCCTGCTGTGATTAGACAAAGCGGGAGCCAATCAATGGGTCCGGCAGCTATTGTGGCTACCTGCGATCAGAACAGAGGTCTGCCTGTGTAAACAAATCAGACCGTAGTTCTGTTACAGAGGAAGAGAGAGATCTGTGATTCCTACTAATCAGGGACACTAATCTCTCTCTGTGTCTAGTGTTAGCATCCCCCACATAGTTAGAAAGCGCACATAGGGAACATGTTTAACCCTTTAATTGCCCCTGATGTTAACCCCTTCCCCACCAGTGTCATTTGTACAGTGTCAGTGCATTTCTTTTTTAAGCACTGATCACTTAATTGGTGTCACTGGTCCCCAAAAAGTGTCACTTAGTGTCCAATTTGTCTGCCACAATGTCACAGTCCCGCTAACAAACAATCGCTAATCGCCACCATTACTAGTAAAACAATGAAATAAATAAAAAGTCCCTAAATCTATCCCATAATTCTATTCCATAAAATATGTGGCAGAATACAAATTGGCCTAAATTGATGAAGAAATTTGACTTTTACATATTTTTACTGGATATGTTTTATAGCAGAAAGTAAAAAATATTGTGTTTTTTTTTTTTGTTTATAGCACAAAACGTAAAAACCGCAGAGGTGATCAAATACCACCAAAAGGAAGCTCTATTTGTGGGAAAAAAGGACATCAATTTTGTTTGGGTACAACGTAAAGTAATGCAGTGTTGTATCGCAAAAATTGGCCTGATCATTAAGGGGGTAAATCCTTCCGGGGCTGAAGTGGTTAAAGAAAACCCTTGTATTTATTAAAAATCATTAAATGCATTTTAAAGGGTAACTCCACTTTGTGGTAAAATATATAGCAGAAAAATAAAATAGCATATACAACTGCTACACAAGCCATATTGTAATTTAATGGTATTGAAAATTACTTTTACGGAGGGGCAGGAGGCGGAGCCTAGCGGAGCAGACATGCATTGTTAGAGCTCCACACCGCTGAGGAGAGAAGAGAAGGACAAAGCGGAGCCTGCAGGCTCAAAAGGTATCCATTTGAACCTTTTTGCCCCAGGGAACAAACTGTGAAAGTTTGGGCAGGAAATATGGTACTGGGAGGAAACCGTGGCAGAAATAAAAATCACCTCACAAAGAGCTCACAGGCACTCACTGCAGCTGAAGCAGCTCCAGTCACCTCACAAGATACAGCATCAGGGCGCTCTCACAGACAGAAAATGTCATAGCAAGACTCTCCATTTGAGTCAGATACAGAACAAATCCTCTCACAAACTTCTCCACAAGCCTCCTCAGTATCCCCAGTAATATTATTACAATTTGAAAAGATGCTTCATAAGGCTTTAAAACAAACCTCAGACCAAATAACAAAAAGCCTAACCAAAGAAATAAGAGAGCTGGGAAACCGCACCGCAGCCTTAGAAATAAAAATGGATGAAATTAAAATTACAACCCAAGAAAATATAACAGAATTGGAACAATTAAAAAAAGAGAATTTAATACTTCAAACTAAGCTTGAAGATTACGAAAATAGAGCCAGACGTTCAAACTTGCGCATAAGGGGAATACCTGAAACTGTGACAGACCTGCAATCTACTATTACTGCTCTATTACAAGAACTAAAGCCAGATATCCCTATTGAACGTTTAGAACTGGACAGAGTACACAGAGCCCTCACAGCCAAAAAGAAAGATGGACCCCCACGTGATATAATCACAAAATTTCATTATTACAGAACGAAAGAACAAATACTAATTGCTGCAAGAGAAAAAAAGGAACTTAATTTTCAAGGACACAATTATCAAATTTTTGCTGACCTATCCCAACTTACTATTACTAAAAGACGATCCATGAAACCCCAACTAATGGAACTGCAACGCCACAACATTATGTATCAATGGGGCTTCCCCTTTTCAGTCAGATTTAACTACCAAGGTACAATTTACAGAAGCAGATCAGCAGATGAACTACAACAAACCCTTTTAAAATTAAATCTGACAGAACCCACAAGCAGCAACACTCCCACACGCAGAAGAATGGCGTCATCTTCACCTTCAGGCAGCACCCAGAAATTTCAGAACAAAATGGGAATCATCATTCTCACAAAAGAGGCCGTTATGCCACATCATCCATGGACCAAGAAGATTCAATGGACTGACATCCTAATTCCTGATATCTCTTCATTTATTATACTAAGAGATGGTTCTCTATAAAAAACCTGTATTTATAACTGAATGTAACTGCATTCTGATAGTCACACACTGTGTGGGATCATGTTACATTCCAGTTATATTTCTTATTACTTCTGATTCATATAGCCTTAGAATATATAAGTGAAATAAGGAAATTCTTGTTCAGTTATATATTATCAGGTAATAACAATAGATTTATTACTTTTTAGGACAAATATGTTCAATAATCCAGAAGTAATGGAAGCTTTTTCTTTCTTTTCTTAAAACAAATATATTATTACCTAACTAGTTCCTAGAATTATGTTTTTGTTTATTCTAATCTGAAGCAATACAACCTCATTTTTATGAGTTAACATATCTAAACAGTTACATATGAATAAAATATGTAATTGTTTACTCTAAAAGGGTTAAAATCCCAAAATAATTCAAACTATCTTCATCAATACCAAAGTTATTAACAGTACCTTTCTAACTGAATGATTTAGCCTAGGGCAAGACTAACCATATACAACCACCCTGGAAGAAATAATTTCAACAAAAACTATATTCTGCACTCCAATTAATGAAACATCATTTTGATGTCTTTTGACATAGCACTTCTCTCCTGTAAGCGGAAAATCCGTATACCCCCATTAGCACTCCTCATTCTCCCAACCATATTATGTGGGAGTGTGACGAAGGCACTTATTCCCCTGAGAGAGATATTTATTCTCTTTCACGGGTAAATTGTGATTACTTGCAAAAAATAATTTATACAATGTATCATCTAATCTCATATGTTTTTTGTTTACTCTTTACTCCAGAATTCACTGGTTTCTTTTCTATCTATTCATCTCTTCAGTCCACACAGGTTGATCTGCGCAGTCAGCTCTGCATAACAAAAAGTAAGTCAAAACTATTTGATCTATTGCCATGGCACCACTGAATATACTTTCCCTGAATGTTCAGGGAATAAATGTCTCTCAAAAAAGGACCAAAGCCTTCCGTACTTTCCATAACAAGAAGGCTCACATAGTATGCCTCCAAGAAACACACTACACACTTCACCAAAGATTCTACTCCAAAATATATTTCTCCTTTTTATCAACAAATTTACACGGCTTCTGCCTGTACCAGGCAAAGGGGAACTCTAATTGCATTTCACCGATCCACACCATTCACCTTATCATCAGAAATTAAAGACCCAGAAGGTAGATACCTAATACTCATGGGTTATATAATGGATACAGCAATCACGGTGATTTCCTACTACGCTCCTAACAAACAACCTACACCATTCCTCTCACATATATTACAAGTGATTAATACACACAAAATAGGAACAGTAATAATGTGTGGGGATTCGAACCAGGTCCTCCTCCCATTTCTAGATAAATCACCTTTTACACCATCCAAAATAACCTCTAGATTACCTTTTTCTCAACTTCTTTCCAAATACAATCTGGTAGATTCATGGAGAGAAAGTAATCCAATGAAAAAGAAATTCACTTATTTCTCGCACCCTCATCAAACCTTCACCAGAATAGATCATATTTTTCTAACAATAGGAATGATACCAGAAATTATTGCATCAGATATAATTCCGATTCCGTGGTCTGACCATAATGCAGTATACACTACTATAGCCTCAGCCATACCAAAAGCGCATGACCCAACGTGGTACTTACCGGACATAATGCTCAAACACCCACTACATCAGATGGCCATTGAACAAGCTTTAAAGGAATACATATCAATTAATAATACAACAGACATCTCCCCAATAACACTGTGGGAAGCTCATAAGCCTGTCTTGCGTGGTACAATACAAAGACAAATGGCACTATTTAAACGGGAACGCAAAAATCTCGCAAAAAAACTAGAACTCAATTTTAATGCAGCCTACATATCATTTCAAGATAATCCATCTCAGAGTACAAAATCTCATCTGGAAAAATCTAGATTGGAATACGATCTATTTCTCACTGAGTCAGTTGATAAATCCCTCAAACGCTCCAAACACAATTTCTACATGAATACAAACAAACCAGGTACATATTTGGCTCGGGCATTAAATTCAACTAACAAATCTTTCAAACCAATACGTTTGAAATTATCAAAAAATGTTTACACTTGTAATCCAGTTAAAATAGTCCATAAATTTCACTCACATCTCACAACTTTATACAAGACAAACAATGAATTTAATCCTACAGAGGCTGAATCCTTCTTCTCAAAAATAACCTTACCTGAGTTATCCCAGAATCAAAAAAGCAGTTTGGATGAGCCTATAACTATAGATGAAGTTGCTAACGCCATAAAAGACCTAAAACTTAACAAAAGACCAGGCCCAGACGGCTACTCGGCTTTATACTATAAAACATTCTCAGAAATACTCTCTCCCATTCTCACTGAAACTTTTAACAAACTTCTAGATGGACATTCTTTTTGGGCAAGAAACACTAATGGCAATTGTTTGTATGATCCCAAAACCCCTTTCTGATGATACTTCCTGTGTGAATTATCGGCCTATCTCTCTGTTAAACCTCAATATTAAATTATTAGCAAAAATAATAGCAAAACGCCTCAATAGCATTATAGGAAAATTAATACATGGAGATCAAGTAGGCTTCATGCCAAATAGACAGGCAGGCGATAATATACGCAGGGCAGTGTTATTGGCACATATTGCTAAAAAACGGAAAATCCCTTTATGTTTTCTATCTCTCGATATTAAGAGGGCATTTGACACAGTATCCTGGCAATATATGCAATATTCATTACAAAAATGGGGTTTTGGACCCCACTTTTTAACATGGATCAAAGCATTATATAATAAACCCAAAGCCTATATAAAATATGCTGGATACAAATCTGAAGCCTTTAATATCGAAAGAGGTACCCGACAGGGTTGCCCATTATCTCCCTTATTATTTGCCCTTATACTCGAACCCATGGCCCAATACATCAGAACAAACCAAACTATAACTGGCATTGAAGTAGGAGGTATTACACACAAATTATGTATATTTGCAGACGATATATTACTTTTTCTATTATCACCACAGGTCTCTGGTCCTAACTTAATACCAGCTCTTGATGGATTTGCAGCCCTATCCGGCCTTATAATTAATCCTAAGAAATGCCTAGTACTTAATATTTCACTCACAAACATGGAATTGATCCCGGCTAGGGCTGCACTCCCATTCACATGGGCAGAAAAATCAATCCCATATCTTGGAATTCATTTAACATCATCTCATTCTGACTTATTCTCAACCAATTATCCTCCTGTATTAAGACAGATCACAAATCTAATAAAACAATGATCGCAACTTCCTTTATCTTGGATAGGGAAGATTAATGCAATCAAAATGACTATTCTACCCAAATTGCTTTATCTATTCAGAGTCCTCCCTATTCCAATTCCTTCCTATTTTTTGAGAATAGTACAAAAAAGAGCAACTTCGTTTATATGGGGCTCTTCTAAACCACGTATACCTATACACACACTACATCTTCCCAAAAATAAAGGAGGCCTGGGATACCCTAATTTTTCTAACTACTACAGAGCAGCACATTTGGCCAGTCTGTCAAAATACCATGCAAAACAGGAAATCCCATTATGGGTATTTATAGAGGCTTCAGAAAATGACCCTCTATTAATATCAAATTTATTATGGCTTGATCCTAAAGACCGCTTTAAAATTCATAATCCCATAACTAAACACTTCTTATCTCTCTGGGATAAACTAAAAACCAAATATCAGTTACAATCTCCACACAGTTCTCTCCTTTCTTTTATCAGAAATCCGGCCTTTTATCCGGCATGGGTCTACCCAAATTCTTTTAAAGCTTGGACAACATCAGGCATTCAGACACTAAATGACTTTATAGCATCTAAATCATTCCTTTCATTCCCATCGCTTAGAGAAAAATATGATCTACCAAACTCTGAGATATTTAGATATCTCCAAATCAAAAATTTCTATACACCATTCCTAAAGGGGGATACACCATTATCCCAATTATCCATTTTTGAATCAATCTGTACAAAAGATCCATTTGCTAAAGGTACAATTTCATCACTTTATAATCAATTATATGGAGTAGCAAATCTTAATAGACCCTCTTACGTTCAGAGGTGGGAGGAGGACCTGGGACCAACTTTAGAAGACACGGACTGGTCTAACATATGGCTCACATCTAAGTCATCTTCACCCAACATCTTAGCACTGGAGACAAATTATAAAGTCCTAACTCGCTGGTACCTTGTACCCGCTAGAGTGGCAAAATATTCACCTAATACCTCAACTCTTTGTTTTCGAGGATGCCCAGAAATAGGCACATATTTACACATATGGTGGACGTGCCCAGTAATCCAAACCTTCTGGAAGGAAGTCTTCGTGATTGCATCTAAAATATTTAAAAAAATAATACAACCAGATCCATATTTAACTTTACTTAATCTAAAACCGGAATGGTTAACACTCTCTCAATTCAAACTTATGATCCAACTAATAACGGCTGCAAAACAAACAGTGGCCAAGGCATGGAAATCTCCTACATTGGTACTGGCAGAAACAATTCACAGAATGAATAATACAATGGCCCATGCTAAGATGGTAGCCATCGATCAAAATCAAATTCCAAAATTTGAAAAACTTTGGCATCCTTGGATAAAACAACAGTTCCTGTCAAACTTCAATGACTCTGTCCTGTTGCCATGGTAACAGATTAAATGACTTACAGAGACACCCATTCTAAGGCTTCAAAGAGAACTAAAGTAACTAAGGAAATGATATATATCTTTAATTTAGGTTTACGTGAACCCAATGTTTAATATTTGAAATTTCATGATATTTACCTATATAAACCCTACTGTAAAACAATGAGCTTACTTTATAGATCCTTGTAAACTTACTTTATGTATCTTTATAACATTGTATACTCAATAAACTTCTTTTGACAAGGAAAATTACTTTTACTTTTCTATCTGCAGTGTTGAAATTTACTGTAAAATTCAATGCAGTGGCTACCTGGAGGCCTTGCGTACACAGATAGTGTAGAGAACGTCCCCAGAAAGTCAATTTCTGCTTGTGTGACACAGTCACAGCTTTAATAGACAAAGAGCTAGTCCTTCAGAGCAGAAACAGGTAGGAATCTGCATAAAAGTTTGTTAAAATCCCTGCAATGTAAATTGATCACACAGGGCATTTTTTTTTCAACAAAAGTGGAGTTACTTTTTGAAACAGTGCTGTTACAACTTCCTGAAATCATCCGTTATATACATTTTCTTCAGTCCCATCCAAAGGAAGTATCAGATTGTGAGTGGGAGTTTATAGACAAGGGGATCAATTTATTAGAAGCAAATAATCTGCTCATTCTACAAGAGAAGTTGCACGTTGCAAAAAAAAAAATATCCCCAGAGCTTAGTGAATGTAGTGAAATTATGCAAAAAACATCTAATCACATGAAAGAAAAATAAAACAGCATTTTTGATTGTGTAGGGATCTGCTGACCTCTATTGTCTGCATTTGTAAACAGCTGTTCTTTGTTATTTACCACAGAGTTAGTTGGTTATAGACAGGTACTTCCTGTCCTTGCTAGCTGGGTCATGAACCCGTATTGGAGGACTGCGATAGATACAAAGGGTAGGTTCCAGTAAATAGGCACAGAACTGAGCCACATGGCCTTACATGCATTGCTGTTTCTTCTGTATTTTACACAAACCAGAAGTATTCCTATATTCTAATAGTTTAACAGCAGCTGCCCATAGTTTCTTGAGTGTGTATCTAAAGCCTGGTGATAGACATATTTCTGTCCTATTGTTATTATCTAACATGCACAGTGCCAGAGAGCTAGGTTTGTGCTATTGGATGTGTGTACTAGTCACCTTCTAGTATATTAGTAGGTTAAACTTTTTATTGCAATAGAATTTAGCTCTTGTTATTTTAGTTACCCTGACCTTTCTGTTCTGGGATTCTATAGCTAGTTTTAGCTTAGGACACAATAACCAGAATAGGCTAGATTCAGGTTAGGTAATCGGCGGACACTTGGTAGTTGAAGGTACAGTTGTATTACAGATTAGAAGCTACTAGTAACTAAGATGCAGAGTAAATAGGCTGCCTCTGAGTTCCAGTGCCACACCACAGTTTCTGTAAGAAGCTGCGTTCAAGGCTAGTTGGACAACGGTTGGAGGATCTCCAGATCAATGCTGATCTTCTATTCAGGTCTCTGACACCATAACAGAAACTGCACTGTGATCATCTTTAGGGACCCCTGCAACTGAACTTTGCTGCAACAGTCATCTGGAGGTATCTGTAATAATACCCAGGTATAGGAACAAATTTCTACCAGGACTCTTGTTGGGCTCTTTGCTGATAATTCCTGTTTGTACATTGGATGTATGCACTATTATTAGTCTTTTTGTATATAATGCTTGTATTATTTCCATGTGTGCTAGTATATATGCATACCGTATCTCACAAAAGTGAGTATACCCCTCACAGTTTTGTAAATAATGTCCTCTTTTCACAGAGGCCCAGTCCTGGGTGGAGGCACTGCCAACTTTATTATCAAACCCACTTTTTCTCTTAGTAAAGGCTCTGGATCTCTTATTTATCTACAGGTTTAGTGCACTCTCCTGTTCAGGGAGTGCTATTTCTCATAACCCCCTATCCTCCAAAAGAGGGCTACACTTACACAGGATAGGAGGATAGAAGTCAGCAGACACTGCCACCAGGTCCAGGAAGGTCTGCACGGTTCCCTTAAATGTCTGGGTTGTAGAGGGTAGGAGAACGATAGACTCCTGCAGCTGCTTGCCAATTAGATGGAAGGAGGGGGCAGGGGCATTGCTTGTCAGGAACTGGGTATTTAAATTGACGCACACAGCCTTGGCCAGGAGCATACTTGCATGGGTGTCTGCTTAGCAGCTGGCAAGCTGAAGGAAACACCAACAAACAGTGAGGTAAGAGATTGGCCTGGCTGGACAACAAAAAGAGAGCATTTTCCAAGACAAGGACTATAAATTGTATGCTAATGTTAATTTCCTTAACTAAAAAAAAAAAATAATAATAATAGATAATAAATGCTGTGGATGCATTGGATTTCTTTTTTTATGTTTCTTTCCAATATTTCCAACTAGTGATCCTGCCAGTAACCAAATCTGCAAAACGTGGCTCCCATAAAAGCCACAAAAACTTGGATAGTGTAAAAACATCTTTTAGTCCAGATTAAAACTGCACAGCCAAAAAACAATGTGCAAGCTACAGGAACAAGAGAACAAACTTTTTAGGCTCCAGTAAAATGGCGATGAGCCCATTTCCTGAAGACGCGTGAACTGTATTGAAAGGGAGGCTCGACATGCTGATACGAGTCCTCCATTCCTGGATCAGCTGAGTGCATGCCGAGACGCCGCCGAGTACCCACAGTATTGTAAGGTACCGCTTGGTCTCTGCTTCTCCTCCTTAGCTGCAGCCCCGTTTGTTCTCTTGTTCCTGTACCTTGCACATTGTTTTTTGGCTGTGCAGTTTTAATCCTGATTAAAAGACGTTTTTACACTATCCAAGTTTTTGTGGCTTTTATGGGAGCCACGTTTTGCAGATTTGGTTGGTAAACTGACATACCGAGATATAGGTATAAGAAGGTATATAATACACACTCCTGCAGTCCGGTGATTGGAGTCTTTCTGCCAGGATACTCGGAAGTCACCTTTGATGAATTATTATAACATCTGATCTTTTCCATGCCTGAGGGTCACTCAGTGGCCAATACTGTTTGGTGAGCGCTTTGATATACCACTTCGGGTGAAGCACAAATAGGATAGCATATGCACTTTATTATTAAGTGGTGATTGGATATATTATGAAGATTGTGTGTTTTTTGCTCTACATCAATTAGAGACATTTATTTTGCACTGCATTCGCTTTTTGGCTTCATATTGCACATGTACTGTTATATTTCAATATATGACAGAGATTTTTTTGCACTAGATTCACTTTGGCAATATATTGCACATTATTGTTACACTTCTATGTATGACAGAGTTAGCATGGAAATAATTGTTTAATATGCATTATTGATGCGCCCTATACTGTTTGTTTATAGGACAGCACTGAATTTCCAGAAGGATCCACAGATATGGCATTTGTCAAACAGATATAGAAAAACGATTTTAATTGTGTATTTAACAAACTAAAAGGGAGAAAAAAGATATGCTTACTGCTATAATATACATTCTTTAAAATGGTTGTAAAGCCTAAAGGTTTTTTTTTACCTTAATGCACTCTATGCTGTCGCAGACAAGGCAGCTTGGGAGCAAGGCCACAAGAGTGCCCTGTAGAAATGGCTTTCTATGGGGGAACTTGGTGGTGGGGGGCAGTCAGTAATGTCAGTGGGGGACCCCAGAAGAGGAAGATCAGGGTTTCTCTGTGCAAAACCATTGCACAGAGCAGGTAAGTATAACATGCTTGTTATTAAAAAAAAATAGAAACCTTTAGAATCACTTTAACATTTTTTCTAGGATTTCTGCAAGCTTCTATGAAGACACAAGTCGTATTTTAGTGCGACACTGCATGAAATGTCAATGTTTCTTTCATTATGGGTGGAAATCATTCTCTCACCTTCTAAGGATTAAATCTCTGACACCTTTGCATGAAACTGAGTTGAGCTGCAAAGGGGACTACTTTAGGCTACGTTTCAACTATTGCGACCCAAAAGTTGCGCGATTTAAAGTACTACTTTGATGCAGCTTGCAGTTGCATTCTGCAGGGTCAGTTGCTCCAGAGCTTAGTAAATGAGGTAAAGCTTCACTTTGCAAATAATACCCAATCCTGTGCAAGGGAAATGAAAAAAACTGCTTTTTTGCCTGCACATGATTGGATGATGAAAGTTAGCAGAGTTTTTTCTCATTTACTAAGCTCTGGAGAGACTGCTCTTGCAGAGTGCAAATGCACTTTGAAAAGTGTACAGTCTATTTGCCTTTAGTAAATCAACCCCTGTGTCTCACCATTGCCACCCAGGATGGCTGGACACTGAAGGACAATTCAGGAAATTCTGGCAGTCTGACAGTCTGACCAGGAATCAGCCTTTGTCTGCTTTCTGCTGCTCTATTTTTCATAGGAACCCAGGGCCAATGATAAGGGGGTATCACCAGTCTCCCTGTACAGGGCCTGAGCCCCATCAGTTCAGCAGGGGGGCCTGGATAGATGATAAGCAATAGGAAGGATCTGGACAGGAGAGGTGGCAGGGGGGCATTTACAGGAACTGATCCCCTGTAGCTCCCCCACAGCAACTGAAAGCCAGCTTCCCCTCCTCTCATTCCCACCGGCTTTCAGCTGCTGCATGGGGGGAACTTTAGGGGATTAGTTCCAGTAAATGCCACCCCCACTGCCCCTTTCTATCCATGTTCCCTTTCCTTCTGTTGATGGGGCCCCCTGTGTGCTCCCCTGCCCCCCCCCCCCCATTTTCCCAGTAGTACTGACTTTGCCTCCTCTCTCTCCCGCCCTCTGCTAAGAGGAATTGTTTCAGGATGGAGAGCAAATGAAGGGGACAGTAAATTTGTAATTTACTGGCCTCTTCTTTTTCTGAATGAACCACTGAGTTCATTCACAACTAAAGCGTAGTAAACTGTGTTTACTATGCTTCAGTTTGTAAATGAACAGGGAGACTGTGCAGAACCCTTCCTTTCATTAATTCTGTGCAGCTGAGGCTGCAAAGATAGAGATTGAGGACTGTGTCTGTGTGGACCTTTGATATTTCACCAAAGCCTCCCAACAGGGCTGTTAAAAAAATGTAAAAAATAATACAAAATAAAAGTGTAAAAGATCATTTAAAGAACTGTAAAAAATAATTTAAAAAACCCCCCACATAATTAAGGGCTCGTTCACATGGGTTCTGCTGCCCGTACAGTGTCAATGAGTGGCTTGCTTGTGCATCTGTTACTTTATGGGGACACAGTGGCTGTATGCACATATACACAGGTCCTAATTATGACAGATACACACTGTCTGGTTTTGGGGTCATACACCTGCACCCACACGCACACAGCTCCGGCCACATTAAAAAAAAATAAAAAACGCAAACACTGTACAGGCCATATCTCCTATATGAGTGAGCCCCAATACCTCATTCACACGCAGAGCTTTATGTATTAATGCAGAACAGTTTTATCTTGCATGGTAACCTACAATTTACTGAAATACAACAATAGTATTGCAAATGACAGATGGAATTATAAATACTTTTAATCTGTAATAGGCTTGCTGCTCAACTGCACTTTATAAGTAAGCCATACAGTATACGCCACTTCAGCACTAACGACATGACAGGTTCTGCTCCATATCTAATAACTATGTAGCAAGTCATGGCAGTGTTTTAACACTGTTACAACAATAAATTTGTTGCAGGTCTACTGCTCTTCTTCAGTGGGCAGAAGGTCTGGCACATATGCAAGAAGCTGGTCCTCCACAGCTTGATTGGTTTGGATTACTACAGCATGACAGCTAACATGCTGCTGATTCCACAGCTCACCTTATGTATAACCTATACCTGTTAATAAATTTTTTTTTAATGCAGAACAGACCTTAAATCTGCCAAACAATAAACTATTTGTCATTTGCATACCTGCTTGGGCTGAGTTTAGTCTGCTTCTTTTTATACACTGCTTGCAACATGAATGTTCCTTGACCTGATTATTTACACTGTTAACACAATCTTCATAGCTCCAAGACAGTCTTCACTCCAAATGTCACGGAGGCTTAGCCTTTATTTTTCATGAATACTTTAGACATGGTTCATGTGCAGTCAGACTTGCTAAAATTTGAGGATTTGCAAGTGTGATCCTATGCCTTTTTTATTAATAACAAGTGTCTGATTGATACATTTATTCAACCTGAATGTTGGGTCCTCATTTCTTTTTGCTATAGATTCCTATATTTTTAGTACTTTTAATATAAATGTAGCTTATTCAAGTTTTTTTTTCCACATTTTGTTTGTATACTTTAGGTATATTTAGGTATGGATAGATATAGGTTTGTTTAGGTAAACATTTAGAACAACAACAATATATTTTGAAGAAATGCAATTATTTTCAACATAATATATAGAATAAAAAAATTAAGGAGAAACATATTAACCTTAGTTTTAGTATTTTTGCTAGCTCCTATGAAGGCATAAGTCTTATTTTAGTGAAATTTCATTGTTTCTTTCATTATAGGTGGCAATCATTTTCTCTTCTAAGGTTCTGGTATTTACCTTAGTCCTTACATTTAGAAAGGCATGCCAGACAGCACAGCTATCCTTGGGAGTGATTTTTGCCATGTGTGACAGACCTAGCCAGGAGAGAGACTTTTGGAGGGGACTGAATGCCAGCCTCCTGCAAACCAATGTTCTATTATGTTTGTCTGCCTTGGATCACAGGATGTGTATTGCATTGGAGGGTTTGTGTTTGTCTGTCTTTGATCACAGGATGTGTATTGCATTGGAGGGTTTGTGTTTGTCTGCCTTGGATCACAGGATGTGTATTGCATTGGAGGGAGGGGGGATTCTTCCAACAGCTCTCCCTGCTAACACTGTGTACTGATGAGACGTTAAACACACCTGACCTGTTTGTCCATGGTCATTGGACAGTTTAACCCGCCCTCTTTTCCAAGGGTGGGGGGGACGAGTCTCTGAGTTATTTTATGTGTTGTGTCCATGTGTTATAATTCCTGCTTGACCCTGAAGACAGAGCATCTTGTCTCGTTTTTGGGGTGGATTATTTGTATGGGTTCCTTGTTCGGCTGATTGAAGTGTTCGGTAGCTGCCTTTGTGTTTGGGTATTGAATGTCCTAAACGACTTTAACCCCTTTCATACTCTGGGTGTCGTTACACTGGTGGCTAGCAGCGGGATCATTCCCACAGCCCAGAAGGACAGCTACAAGAGGACACAGGACAATGGAAGCACAGTATGGATGGCTAAAGCTCTCTAACCTCAAGGACTTACTGGAGAACCGGGGCCGACCGGCCAACAACCGTTAGAAGAGGGACATTATCGCAGAACTAGTCAAAATGGATAGAGCTGAAAGACCCAACATAATCGAAAGGCCCAGCGTAACAGACAGGACACCCGAAGAAGCAAGTTTTGATCGGGCTGTTAACATAAGACTGGCACATTATGGCCCTAACCCTACAGCGGAGATCATAGACCGAGTTATAGCGGCTGTTGATGCAAATTGGCTACAGCAAAGAGGTGCTGCAGCAGCGGGAGTCACAACAGCACCAACTGAAAGGAGAAAGGTACATTTTGCTGCTTTTAAAAACTTCATTGAAGCAGAAGAGGAGATTGATGGGTACCTTGCAGATTTTGAACGGCAATGTGCCCTACACCGGGTGCCCACAGAGGAATGGGTTACCATTTTGTCTGGGAAATTGTCCGGCCGGGCCAGTGAAGCGTTTAGGGCCATCCCAGACGAGGATATTATGAACTATGGGCTGGTAAAAGAAGCACTTTTGGCCAGGTATGCCGTCACACCTGAGGCATACCAGAGGCGGTTCCGAGAGATGAGCAAGCGGACTGGAGACTCATATACCGAGTGGGCATGCCACCTACACTGCACGGCATCCCACTGGGTCGCTGGATGCCAAGCAGTATCCGGGGAAGAGGTGCTGCAGCTGTTCCTGCTGGAGCACTTCTTTGACAAGCTGTCCCCGGAAGTCAGAGAGTGGGTCCGGGACCGAAAACCTTTCACCTTTCCTGAAGCAGCTCGCCTGGCGGACGAATACACAGATGCCCGCAAACTGGATAACCCTGTGGTCAAGACAACAGCTCGGGTGGATTATCGATCAGCGGCACCCCCTCCAGCTGGTGCCTACAAACCACAGTTGTACCGCCCTACAGCACCACCTCCAGTGGCCACTTATTCTCGGCAGCCCAGGTTCAACTCCCAGGACTACTCACAACCCCTCAGGTGTTTCGGGTGTAAACAGCTAGGGCACAAAAAGCCAGACTGTCCGTTGAATCCAGCCAGGCAGTCCCACTCTTGGAGAAAGCCAGCAGGGGGGAATCCTCGCACATCCATGCCTGCGGCTCACTACATTGAGAAGGAAGAACGTTGGGGTGTCCTGCACGAGGCTGATCTAGTACAAGCAGCTAACCAGGACAACCGGCAGCAACACAGGCAGACCGTCCGGGTTAATGGAAAGGTAGCCAATGGCCTACGTGATACTGGCGCCACCATGACCCTACTATGGAAGAACCTCATCCCAGAGAGCCAACACACCGGGGACACTGTAGTCGTAAGGGTAGCGGGAGGCACCATTTTCCGGCTACCCGTTGCCCATGTTCACCTGGATTGGGGGGTTGGTTCGGGACACGTGAATGTGGGGGTGATGAAGGATTTGCCAGCGGATGTACTACTGGGGAATGATTTGGCCCTCCTCATTTCTGCTTACGCCCTGATAGGCCCTGCTGAAGCCAACCCAGTGACTATCCGTGCCCAGATCCCCAACAGCATGATGGCGTGAGCCCAGTCACCCTGTCTTCTCTCCAGCGGCTGAAAAGACTACAGGGAGAAGGGCCAGTCAAGACAGAGCATCTTGTCTCGTTTTTGGGGTGGATTATTTGTATGGGTCCCTTGTTCGGCTGATTGAAGTGTTCGGTAGCTGCCTTTGTGTTTGGGTATGGAATGTCCTAAATGACTTTAACCCCTTTCATACTCAGGGTTAGGGATGAGCCGAACACCCCCCTGTTCGGTTCGCACCAGAACATGTGAACAGGAAAAAAGTTCGTTCGAACACGCGAACACCGTTAAAGTCTATGGGACACGAACATGAATAATCAAAAGTGCTAATTTTAAAGTCTAATATGCAAGTTATTGTCATAAAAAGTGTTTGGGGACCTGGGTCCTGCCCCAGGGGACATAGATCAATGCAAAAAAAAGTTTTAAAAACGGCCGTTTTTTCAGGAGCAGTGATTTTAATAATGCTTAAAGTCAAACAATAAAAGTGTAATATCCCTTTAAATTTCGTACCTGGGGGGTGTCTATAGTATGCCTGTAAAGGGGCGCATGTTTCCTGTGTTTAGAACAGTCTGACAGCAAAATGACATTTTGAAGGAAAAAACTCATTTAAAACTACCCGCGGCTATTGCATTGCCGACAATACACATAGAAGTTCATTGATAAAAATGGCATGGGAATTCCCCAAAGGGGAACCCCGAACCAAAATTAAAAAAAAAAATGACGTGGGAGTCCCCCTAAATTCCATACCAGGCCCTTCAGGTCTGATATGGATATTAAGGGGAACCCCGGCCAAAATAAAAAAAAAAAAATGACGTGGGGTTCCCCCTAAATTCCATACCAGACCCTTCAGGTCTGGTATGGATTTTAAGGGGAACCCCGCGCCAAAAAAAAAAAAAAAACGGCGTGGGGTCCCCCCAAAAATCCATACCAGACCCTTATCCGAGCACGCAACCTGGCAGGCCGCAGGAAAAGAGGGGGGGACGAGAGTGCGGCCCCCCCTCCTGAACCGTACCAGGCCACATGCCCTCAACATTGGGAGGGTGCTTTGGGGTAGCCCCCCAAAACACCTTGTCCCCATGTTGATGAGGACAAGGGCCTCATCCCCACAACCCTGGCCGGTGGTTGTGGGGGTCTGCGGGCGGGGGGCTTATCGGAATCTGGAAGCCCCCTTTAACAAGGGGACCCCCAGATTCCGACCCCTCCCTGTGTGAAATGGTAAGGGGGTACAAAAGTACCCCTACCATTTCACTAAAAAACTGTCAAAAATGTTAAAAATGACAAGAGACAGTTTTTGACAATTCCTTTATTTAAATACTTCTTCTTTCTTCTATCTTCCTTCATCTTCTGGTTCTTCTGGCTCTTCTGGTTCTTCCTCCGGCGTTCTCGTCCAGCATCTCCTCCGCGGCGTCTTCTATCTTCTTCTCCTCGGGCCGTTCCGCACCCATGGCATGGGGGGGAGGCTCCCGCTCTTCTCTTCATCTTCTTCTCTTCTTCTTTTCTTCTCTTCTTCTCTTCTTCTCTTCTTCATTTTCTTCTCCGGGCCGCTCCGCAACCCATGCTGGCATGGAGGGAGGCTCCCGCTGTGTGACGGCGCTCCTCGTCTGACAGTTCTTAAATAACGGGGGGCAGGCCCCCCGGTGACCCCGCCCCCCTCTGACGCACGGGACATGACGGGACTTCCCTGTGGCATTCCCCGTGACGTCACAGGGAAGTCCCGTCAAGTCACCGTGCGTCAGAGGGGGGCGGGGTCACCGGGTGGCCCCGCCCCCGTTATTTAAGAACTGTCAGACGAGGAGCGCCGTCACACAGCGGGAGCCTCCCTCCATGCCAGCATGGGTGCGGAGCGGCCCGGAGAAGAAAATGAAGAAGAGAAGAAAAGAAGAATAGAAGAAGAGAAGAAGATGAAGAAGAAGAGAAGAGCGGGAGCCTCCCCCCATGCCATGGGTGCGGAGCGGCCCGAGGAGAAGAAGATAGAAGACGCCGCGGAGGAGATGCTGGACGAGAACGCCGGAGGAAGAACCAGAAGAGCCAGAAGAACCAGAAGAACCAGAAGATGAAGGAAGATAGAAGAAAGAAGAAGTATTTAAATAAAGGAATTGTCAAAAACTGTCTCTTGTCATTTTTAACATTTTTGACAGTTTTTTAGTGAAATGGTAGGGGTACTTTTGTACCCCCTTACCATTTCACACGGGGGGGGCCGGGATCTGGGGGTCCCCTTGTTAAAGGGGGCTTCCAGATTCCGATAAGCCCCCCGCCCGCAGATCCCCAGAACCACCGGCCAGGGTTGTGGGGATGAGGCCCTTGTCCTCATCAACATGGGGACAAGGTGTTTTGGGGGGCTACCCCAAAGCACCCTCCCAATGTTGAGGGCATGTGGCCTGGTACGGTTCAGGAGGGGGGGGCCGCACTCTCGTCCCCCCCCTCTTTTCCTGCGGCCTGCCAGGTTGCGTGCTCGGATAAGGGTCTGGTATGGATTTTTGGGGGGACCCCACGCCGTTTTTTTTTTTTTTGGCGCGGGGTTCCCCTTAAAATCCATACCAGACCTGAAGGGTCTGGTATGGAATTTAGGGGGAACCCCACGTCATTTTTTTTTAAATTTTGGCCGGGGTTCCCCTTTGGGGAATTCCCATGCCGTTTTTATCAATTAACTTCTATGTGTATTGTCGGCAATGCATTAATAGCCGCGGGTAGTTTTAAATGAGTTTTTTCCTTCAAAATGTCATTTTGCTGTCAGACTGTTCTAAACACAGGAAACATGCGCCCCTTTACAGGCATACTATAGACACCCCCCAGGTACGAAATTTAAAGGGATATTACACTTTTATTGTTTGACTTTAAGCATTATTAAAATCACTGCTCCTGAAAAAACGGCCGTTTTTAAAACTTTTTTTTGCATTGATCCATGTCCCCTGGGGCAGGACCTGGGTCCCCAAACACTTTTTATGACAATAACTTGCATATTAGCCTTTAAAATTAGCACTTTTGATTTCTCCCATAGACTTTTAAAGGGTGTTCCGCGGCATTCGAATTTGCCGCGAACACCCCAAATTGTTCGCTGTTCGGCGAACTTGCGAACAGCCAATGTTCGAGTCGAAGATGAGTTCGACTCGAACTCGAAGCTCATCCCTACTCAGGGTGTTGTTACACCATGTTTGGTGAATTCCCCTGTGGCAGTAAATGGGGCTGGGGATGCATCATTAGCTGTTAAGATTCAGGGTCCAACGGTGCCTTAGCATCCACTATCCTGCTGACTGTGAATGAGAGCACCTTAAAGGTACCTTTTAAGGTACTTTGCTAGTGTTCCCCCACTTACAGCAATGCTCCCTCCCCATTTTAGGAGCATGTTGGCTTGGCATGGCTTGGGTACACGCTCGCTATCCCCCCTTTCCTAGCCAACAAGGCTGCATGTAAGGGTCAGGTATCAATCTTGGGGGCTTCACTTTTTGTGAGGTTACCCCTTAAAATCCATAACAGACCCAAGGGCTTGGTTATGCATTTTTAATGTTGCTGTTTAACTTCCTTAGCGGTATTCCCGAGTGTGGCTCGGGGTGAATTTTCAGTACCAAAAGTGGTGACCCTGATCCACACTCGGGATCGCATCGCAGGATCCAGGCAAAGTTACTTACCTTGTCTGCAGGATCCTGCGATGTCTCCCCGCTGTGTGTGGGAGCCGTGTCTCAGCTCGATCTATCACTGTGTTGGGCTCCGTTCTCTATGAGCGTTGCGACGCACAGGGATGGAGCATGGCGCCAAATTCAAAAAGTTAAAAACACAATACATATACAGTACACTGTAATCTTACAGATGACATTACTGTATCAAATTATTTCACATCCCTTTTGTCCCTAGATGTTTGTCCAGTGCCCTGCATGCAGTTTTATATTGTAAATACTGTTTTTTCTGACTGGAAACTGTCGATTGCCCATAGCAACCAAAAAGTGTCCCTTTACATCAAAGCAGTTTTAGACCAGCTAGAAAATAGCGATAATAAATTAGAATCACTTGCAGAATTTAGCGATAGTGATTTGTGAGAAAATTCGTCATGAAACATAAAAGTAATGACAGCGACAATTCTGCAACTGAGCAAATTTCAGTGTTTTTTACTTCATTACATTATTGAATATTTTTTATTATTATTATATTATTATTTGTTATAATTATTTATAATTATTTATTATATTATAATTTATGATTTCGTGTTTTAAACTTTATCATACCCAGGATGTCTTCTAGACTCTTGTTTGGAAAGATTTAAGTGTGTTATTCCTAAGAATTACAGGCCTACAATATAAATGTCAAATTTCCATGCAAAACATTGTACCGCTTTGAGCATCAAACATCTGACATAATCATACCGCCAGGAAGGTTAAGGCTTTCTAAAAGTGCTGCTTCCAGCCAAACAATATTTTTTAAACTTTTTGTTTTTGCATAGGTACATGCTTCCCCCATGACGTACCCAGCCCCAATGCCCTTTGTTTGACAATCCCTTCACTATTGGCCTTAAAAACAAGAAAAATCAATTTGCAGGATTTATCCCTTTTAGATTTCATAGACTGCCTCTTCATTACAGAAAGCTGGCTAACTTCCGACTGCAACACCATCCTAACTGAATTGGTGCCCAAGAACTACAGTATCCTATCTGAGCATAGAATAGGAAAAAAAGGAGGAGGTCTAGCAGTGATTTTCAAATCGCACCTGGGGTTCACCAAACCAAACTTACAGAACTCAGTGCCTTTCATGGAAACACTCTCACTGCATCTTCAAACAACACCTCAAGACACCATTCACATACTACTATGCTACAGACCACCAGGACCAAAGACCAATCTCCTCACGCCGCTCACTGAATTCTTCTCAATGCACACCTTGAAAACCAAAAACCTTCTGGTACTTGGGGATTTCAATCTGTGGGCAAACTCTGCCCAAGACCCTATTGCAACCGCCTGCGTTAACCAAATGGAAGAACTTGGCCTGCAACAACTGATAAATGCTCCTACGCACGGTTCAGGACACACTTTAGATCTCATCTTCAAACAGAATATGGACATCGACGTATTCGACAACACTCCACTACCATGGACGGACCACCATGCTATCAAATTTAAAATCACCACTAACACCATCCTCCGGAAACAGAAACGGACAACAGCAACACACTGGAATAGATCTCAGAAGAAACTACACTCTGAACTCTTCAAAACTACATTGTCGAGCAAAATTCTTCTGCTAAACCCAAACCTCTCAACGGAACAAACACTCAACTCCCTAAACAATGTTTTACTACAAACAGCAGACTCCGTGGCGCCAAAACGCAGAACACCCGTCCGCAAAAAAAACTCGAGTTGGTTTAATGGCACTCTCACCCTACTCAAGCAAGAACGCAGAAGAGCTGAGAGAACTTGGAGAAGAAATCCCACCAAGGAAAACCATGCTAACTACAAAGCACTCACGGTGAAATACCACAAGGCAATCTTTAAAGCCAAAAAAGAACATTTTGCAGACACCATCTCATCCGCCTTAAACCGCCCGCGGGAACTTTTCAAAATAGTTGCTCAATCAATGAACCCGACCTGCCTAGAGCCCCCTGCAAACGATACTCAAGAATTCTGCAATGAGTTATCAGATTTCTTCATCGACAAAATCGACAACATTCGGAAAGCAATTCATCAGAAAATAACAACCAACCTCACCCAACCAATGCAAAAAGAGCATATCGACACGAACATCACTCAACCACCGAAGTTCTTTTTATCCCCAATCACTACGGACACGACTAAAAACATCATCGGAAGCCTTCGCGACAGCACATCACCGAACGACATCATCCCCACCAAATTGTTCAAAGAATGTTCCGACATCCTGGCCCCCACCCTAACACATCTCATAAATCAATCATTCAAAGAAGGGACTGTGCCAACCTCCCTCAAGCAAGGCATCGTCAAACCCCTGCTAAAGAAACCTAATCTCGACCCTAAAGACCCTAACTGCCGCAGACCAATAACAAGCCTCAACACCATCTCCAAGATTATAGAGAAAGCAGTAGTACAACAGCTACAACACCACCTGGAGACACACCACCTCCTGGACCCTCTGCAATCAGGCTTCCGCCCAGGCCATGGCACAGAAACAGCACTTCTCAAAATATGGGACGACGCCCTCGAAGCAGCAGATGACGGAGAACCGAGTCTCCTGGTACTGTTAGACCTCAGCGCAGCATTCAATACAGTGGACCACAATACTTTACTTGTCCGCCTCTCAGAAGTTGCAGGAGCCACAGATTCTGCCCTAAAATGGTTTACATCCTTCTTAGAGAATCGCTCTCAGACAGTGAAACTAGGAACATTCACCTCGGAATCTCGGGCAGTCTCCTGTGGAGTCCCTCAGGGCTCACCCTTGTCACCAGTGCTATTTAACATCTACATCCGCCCGCTTCTCAATATCATCAGGAAAACGGACCTCTGCTTCCACTCATACGCAGACGACACCCAACTCTACCTTCGCATTAACGGACAAAAAGATCATCATCAGCAACTACAGAAATGCCTCACTTTAATCAATGACTGGATGACCACTAGCTCCCTCAAACTCAACGGATCAAAAACAGAACTTCTTCTCCTGCAAGCCAACAAAAATTCCAAAATTAAGACTCCGTGGACACCACCCTCCATCCTCAGACAGACCATCTCCCCCAGCACCAAAGTCAAGAGTCTCGGAGTCATCTTTGACTCAGGAATGACAATGGATGCACAAATAGGATCGGTGGTGAGCGGATCCCACCACCTCCTCCGCCTGCTTCGCAGACTCATCCCCTTCATCCCAGAAGAGGACAAAGCGGCAGTTGTGGGAACAATCATCAATTCCCGACTCGACTACGCAAATTCCCTCTACGTAGGTCTACCCCAATATCAGCTTGCGCGCTTGCAACTCATCCAAAATACGGCGGCAAGACTGTTAACAGGAAAAAAGCCCTGGGAATCCATCTCCCCATCCCTAAAAAGCCTACATTGGCTAACTGTGAAGAATCGGATCATATTCAAGACCCTCTGCCTCACCCATAAATGCATACAAGGAAACGCTCCGCAATATCTCCGGGAAAAAATAAAACACTACACACCGAATCGCAGTCTTCGATCAGCTAACCAAAACCTCCTCATCATTCCCAAATACCGCTACAAAGCAAAGGGAGAACGTAGATTTGCAGACCAAGGACCTCGACTATGGAATGCTCTCCCAACCAACCTCCGCATGGAAGAAAACCACCAGGCCTTCAGGAAAAAACTAAAGACCTTCCTTTTCTAGAAGCTGGCTACAGAGAATACATCTAGCGCCTTGAGGCGATTCAGTTCGCAATTGTAGCGCTTTACAAATCATTCATTCATTCATTCATTCATAGATTTCAGTGGAGTTTGGGGAACATTCAGAATTCTCCAAACATCCCTTGAACCAAACCCAGAAACTTTTGAATCATGATGAATCACTACTGAGCTGTTCACCAGTGCTCATAAGTCTCCTGATACTGGAGACCTGCAGACAAACCTCCCCCTACATCAATGTAATTAATTCTGTAGATTTGTGTTTCTTCTACCTCTCCTGCTGCCGTTTGATTATTCCTTCATCACTTTTAAGATCACCAGTCATCTGAATGGCATCTCTAACATGAGGAAGCAAAGCCCTGCATCTACCAAGATGGCTGAACCACACTGAGACACAGCACAGAACAAGGCATGGTACGTTAGGGCCAAAGATTAGCTGTGGACATCTACAAGCAATATTGGTGACTAGTCATTTTCCTTTTGTGGTGCAATTTCCTTTATTTAGCCCCTGAGAGTTATGGAAGCTCCTTTCAAGTAATTCTTTTTTTTGCAGCAAAATCAATTTAGCCAAAATCCACACATCCCTAATCACTTGTTTTTATTTCACAACCTGATATATGGTATTTAAGTTGAAATGTTTAAACAAGCAAAAAAATGCTACATGAAGAAAGGTAAATAGATTTTTACAAATGGGCAGCTTCTTAAAGTAGGTAAATCTGGAGTTTAGAGGTGAAGTTTCATTGAAAATACAGCTAAAGTTGGAGCTCTGCTTTTATCTTCTTTTCTAAAAAGGCAAGATTTCAAGAATTAGACACACATTCCCTGATGTATTGGATATGGAATGAAGTATAAATCCAGCAAAGGGTAGTTATATAACAATTACCATTGTGAATTTTAGACTTACGCTTGACAATAGTAACATCAGGCAGAATTTTGATATAAAAGGTTGCATTGATTATAGGCTTTTTACAAGCAATTTAATCATAAAATAGACTCAGTGATTGTCTGTGCTCTTGTGATAACATCAGTGTCTGCAAATCTCTCCTAGTTTTATCCAGAGCAAGAAGGTAAACTGAGCTATCATACTGCAAAGCAGTCTCACAAAGAAAAAGTAGACATGACGAAAGATTTAAGTGTGACTTATGAATTTAAAATGAAATAAAGCATTTTTTTTTTACTCCTATACAGGTTTTAGAGAAACAATTAACTTATAAAACACAATAAAACAGTACAAATAATAGACATAATACACAAATGGCAAGATAAAGAATTTAGTTGTAATTGAAGTCAATAGAAAGCATGTCAACGTATGCATTCAATGCATTAAAATGTGTGATGATATTCTTTTATGAGTACCTATTTGTTTAATTCATCAGTAAAAAATGTAGGTGAGAATGCAGATCAAAAAGAACATCCCCTTTGGGATTCTTTACAAATCTTTAAGTTTCCCAAGATTGTTTAAAATAATTAACTGTTGACTGACTCCTTACTCGTTTCAGATAAATAGAGAAAACAAAATGAAAAAGCAGCTTTGCTGCCACCTACCTTGCAAGGTACCGCCCCAATGTTAAAGGTTTGTGACCTGGTGTGATTCAGGGGGTGTCCCCCCTCTTTTCATGACCACACAGTGTATTTAATAAATCTCCAAACCCTTTTTCTTTTCTTTTTTTCTCTGAAAGGGAAAAAAAAACAGGATTGTGCTATGTCATAGAACTGTTCAGATGTCAGGACTGGGTGGACAGGTAAATAGAAATTCTTTTGGCAGGTAAAACAGTTTTCATATATGTATTTCATCATATTTAGCAGTTCGTCTGGAGTTTAGCTTTAAGCTAGTTTCATACTCTCCAACACGAATAATTACATGAGGTACAGATAAATATCAGTTAACATTTAAAATGAATCTGTACTAAATGTGAATGTAGTGATTTGATTCCAGCATTTGGTTGCAGCATCTAGAGTCTTTTGAATGCACTTTTAGATATCTTCAGAAAATCCCAAGAACCTCAAAAATCAGGCACTCTATTATACAAATATTCACTTCAATGTGTTAATTGAATACTGTAGTCTTATTCTGCCTACTGTATCTTGCCTTCATAATGTGATGGACAGATTCATTAACCAATAGAGAGCAGCAAGAGGTGGGAAAGGCAGGCTAAAACACAGACTTCAGGTACTGAAGTCACAATAAGTGTAATAGAGTAGTGTCAAAGACTGTGTCAGGAAGATCAAGGTTATTGTGGTGTGTGAAGATCAGAGCGTGCCCACAGAGCAATTTCTGTCTGGTAAACAGAGTGTGTACTGTGTCCAGTCTGTGCTTGTTTGCTAATGCATGTGCACATTACCATGAATTAGCATGCACTGACTTATGTCACCCAATGACGTATTTTAAGTACTTGTAAAGGCTAAATAATATATTTTATATATATATATATATATATATATATATATATATATATATATATATATATATATATATATATATATTTATTTATTTATACATGTTATACTTAAATGGTCTGTGCAATAGTATTGCAGAAAGTGGCCCTCCTCTTCTGGGGTTCCCTTTTGGCACACTTGGCTCTTCCTTTTTTCCTTTTCTTTGTGTGCCACCAGAGGAAGTGGCTTCCTATGGGGGTGCACATGGCTCCAGCTGCTGCCTCTCTGTCCTGTAAATGCAGGGAAAGAGAAGATAGCTGCTGCAGATGGGCACAGCACTGGATCGAATAAGGCAAGTATTTAGAAGGGGGGTTGGGGGGGTGAAACAAATACTGGGACCTCTAAGGAGGTAAGGTAAAAGGTAAAAAAAGTAAAAAAAATTAGGGCTGCGGAAATTAACGATTAATTCCTCGATTAATCGTTCATTTTTTTGATGGATCAAAATTTTTTTGATCGTAGGCTGCCTGCCCTGGGGCCGCTTTGGGCCAAACTGTGGCTGCAGTGCAGCGCTCCACTCCCTCCTCCTCCTCCTCCACTATATGTCATACACAGTCTGCGGGCATCTCATGCTCTGTGAGAGAAGTCCCGCCCTCCTCCTAGATCAGCTCGTGTGACGCATTGTTCTGTCTATCACACGAGCTGATCTAGGAGGAGGGCGGGACTTTTCTCAAAGTGCGGCCAAAGTTTTCACACTCAGATCCGAGACACACAGCGGGAGATGCCCGCATACTGTGTAATCTAGGCAATGACTACAGTGAGGCTGTGATTATGGGCACGGTGAGACTGCATTATGGGCACGGTGAGACTGCATTATGGGCACGGTGAGACTGCATTATGGGCATGGTGAGGCTGCCATTATAGGTACGGCGAGGCTGCGATTATGGGCATGGTGAGACAGCATTATGGGCACGGTAAGACAGCATTATGGGCACGGTGAGGCTGCGATTATAGGCATGGTGAGACAGCATAATGGGCACGGTGAGGCTGCGATTATGGGCACGGTGAGGCTTCAATTAATGGGCACGGTGAGACTGCATTATGGGAACGGTGAGGCTGCGATAATGGGCAGGTAAGTCTGAGATTATGGGCACGGTGAGACTGCATTATGGGCACAGTAAGGCTGAGATTATGGGCAAGGTGAGGCTGAATTTATGATGTGTTACATCCTAGCCATGACCACTTTAAGGTGTAACTGAACTAAGGAGAATTTCTAAGAATTTCTAAGTGGTCATCATCAGCATCAGTGACTTGTGAGCACACCTGCATCTTGATTATCCTGTTGTTTGACCTGGCTTTCCTCCTGACTCCACCTTCTTCTGATCTCCTGTTTCTGACCTTGGCTTGTGTTCTGACTAGGTCTTCTCCCTGCTATTTTAGTATTTTTTATGTCTATCTAATATCTTTCTGACCCTGCCTTTGTACCAAACTGGTACTTCTTCTGCCTGGTTGTTACTGACTCTTGTTTTGTTTTTTTTTTCCTTTTTTTGTGCTATTTTTTAGATTCCTGCATCTGCATCTGCATTCCTGCATCTGCGAGTTCCTGTGCTCTGTCCTTGTAAGGGTATATTGCACAAGTTCCAGTCTAGCATCTACAGCATTCTGTTAGTCTTCTTCTGTCATCTAACCCATGGCACCAGGGTATATCACAGGCACCCGTGCCACTCCTGGTCCTGTGTCCAACTCCTAGGGGTACAGGACAGAAGGTGAAAGGGCAGCACTTTCCTTAGCTTGGCCTCTACCAAGTATGTGACAGCTTTCCACTGTTCATTCACATTACTATTGGCTTGTCACTATGATGAATTACCTCACTGGTCATGGGACAGCACAAAGGACTAAAAGAGGATATAAAATAAATAAAGAGACACAACACAATTTCATGTTGGCAATAATGGCCACGGCATTTATTAAGGGGTTACCCAAATGAACAATAATCATTTATAGCAAAATCTTTAACTTAAAATTCCATAACCATAAAATATTTAATTTATTAATGATATCACGTAGTCCATCCAGAACTGAACTGGATGACAAACCCCAACAGCTGAAAGCCACTCAAGAACTGAGTGGCTGAACCCCCCAAAATGCCGTGGCCTGCTCAATCATGTTTTGCAAACCTAAAATAAAAATGTCTAAACCAACTTCCGACAGGTGTACGAAATCAATTCCATATAAACTAGGCAGGAAACCCTCCAGGTCTACATGGCGATATGAAAAACCGCCTTGAGAAACGACTAAATTGCGTATGGTTCTATTTACGCGTTTCCTAATCTTGTCCATAGAATGAAGATTACTTAACTCTGACCAAAGGAGTCTAGGCACTATTTCTGAAAAAATTATAACTGTAGAAGGAAATAACAACTTAAAAGAAGATAAGTCTCTTTTCATTTCGCAAATCAACTTCCAAATTTTAATCCTGCCCAGGTCATTGCCCCCGGCATGAACAATAAGTGCATCGGGAGAAGGCCACTGACTTAAAAAAGTAAATTAACTAGTCCTTTAAATTCCTCCATCTCAGCCCTCTTATTCCCCACCATAAAACTTGAAAACATCTTTCATCCAGACCAATATTGATTGTACCATTCTTGATGGAAGCTCTCCTTTTGGCCCAAAATATAAAGGAATATCCTATTATCCAAATGATTGGAAGAACCTAAGAAAGATTAAACAATAACCAGATCAGGATGGATATACAATTTAAATCTATCACTATCCCAATGCCCCAACTGTTTCAAACCATCTCTAGAAAACCCGAGAAGGCTGGCTTCAGTAGCCGCCCCAATCCTAAAAGAGTGAGAAGAGAAATGAAAACCAGAAAGGTTAAGTTTCTTTAGGCAAGAAGACAAGACAGATGAAAATTGGTATCTAGTTATTGGAGATAGATTAAGATGAATAAAGAATGAACCCGCAGTAGGGGGTTGAGAAGAAAGATACTGAGTAACTCTAAAAACTGGACATATGGCTTCAAAAGGGGCTTTATAAAGCATCAACCAACATCCCTTGCCTGATTGATCCATTTTGGATCTACGGATAAAAATTCTAACCGAATCTTCTAAAACAGAGATGTCTGAAAAAACTAAAAAGGAAGAAGAGAATTTATTAGGTGCCGTGAATTCACCTAATCTAAGAGCACCAAAAATGCAAAAACGAAAGCCGTTCTGAACAGCAAAGTCTCAAAAGAGGAAAAGCAAACTGATTCCAGTGTAGACATAAATTTTATCAATAAATTAGAGGAAATAGGGCGTCTACTGTCCACCGCCGGAGAGGATCTTCTAAAACCTTTTAGCATTTGTCTAACTGGAAAGAAGGAATTAATGGCGGGTAGTCCTGATATTTTCAAAAAGAATGAGGCCCCTGCTACAATTTTGCTAATCGAAGCAGGGCTAAGTTTAGCTTGAATCAAAGAGGAGACAAAACATAACGCCATATGCACAGTAACTGTATTAAAAGAAAAATTGTACTCTTCACAAAATTTTCACCACCTAAACTAAGCTTGTGAGTATTCTTCCCAAGTTTTGGGAGTGATGGAATTTCTTATATTTTCTTCTATTACTCCCATATCAGGCCCCAGAGAAAATCTGGGAAAGGGAAATCTTCCTGGTCTGCCTCTGGAGCGAGTTCCCGAAACCTCTGGAACTGCAAACGAGATAAAGAATCGGCAATCTCATTAGTAATACCCGGGACATGTTTTGCTTTCAGCCAAATGTTAAAAGTCATGCATTGCAAGACTTAGATGACAAGCAGTTTACTGCAAAAAATACTCCTTTATTATCCGTATGTAGCATAACTCGTTTATTTTCAAAGAATTTACTCCAAATAGTAATGGCCACTACTACTGGAAACAATTCTAATAATACTAAATTGCGGCTAATATCTGGTGACCTCCAGGACACAGGCCATCTTTTAGCACATCAATGACTAACAAGGAAGGCACCAAAACCAACCGAACCAGATGCATCGGTAAACAGGCGAATATCAGAATCCTTAACAAATTCACTCTGCCATACAGCTCGGCCATTAAAGTTGATCAAAAACTGATCCCACACTTTTAGATCCTCCTTAATGAGCCGTGTAATGGATATATGAGAAAAAGGATTTTTCAAACCCCTAGTGGCTAGAGCAAATCTCAAAGAAAAGATTCTCGCCACTGGGATGACCCTGGATGCAAAAGCAAAAAGACCCAACAAGGACTGAACGTCCCTCAACAGAACCCTTCTTTTTGACAAAATTTTTTTTATCAAAAACCTAATTTTTATAATCATCGGCAAATGGAATTCCATGGCTACAGAGTCGAATTGTGATGCCCAGGAATTCAATAACCGTTACTGGATTGCCAAAAGACTCACAAACGTTGAAAAAACAATTCAACATTCCTGAACAAACTTGAAATTCGGCAGGGCCTATGAATAAAAAATCATCTAAATAATGGATAGTGCCACCTTGAGGGGAATTTTGTGACAAAACCCACTGTAAAAATGTCGAAAAGGCCTCAAAATAACTGCAAGATTTGGAAAAACCCATGGGCATGCACTTATCAAAATAGAATTTATCCTCAAAATAAAAACCTAGGGAATTAAAACCAATGGGGTTGACTGGCAAAGTCAAAATGCGGATTTTATATCTGCTTTCGCCATAAAAGATGCTTTGCCAAAACGCTTTAATAGGCAAAGAGCTTCTTCAAAGGAAGCATAGGACACTGCTGATTCAAAATCCGCTATCTCTTCATTTAAAGAATTTCCATGAGGATAAGAAAAATGATGAATCAGCCAAAAAGAACCTGGCTCCTTTTTTGGTACCAGGCCTAAAGGGGATAAACGAAAATTTTTAAAGGGAGGAGAGTGAAAAGGTCCAGCAATTCTGCCTTCTTTTAATTCCTTCAAATTTTTTTCCCTGACTATATCAGGGTGCGCAAGGACAGAACGTAAATTTTTAACCAAAAGACAACCTTGCCCTGCAAAAGCAGGAACTGAGAAACCAAATTTAAATCCTTCATAAAGAAGGTCCGCCATCTTGCGGTCTGGATACTGATCTAGCCAGAACTGCATTTTTGACAATCTCACTGGCGTCCATGCCCTTTGCATTAATGTCTCTTGACTGAGATGTGGTAGCTGATTTTTTAAAACAGCGGGATGCTGGATGGGTACCTGCGCAGAATGTGCATTCGTGCTTATATCTGCAATTCGATAAGAATCTGCTTTGGGAATCGTTATATGCAAAGCATATTCCTTTACGAAAAGTCGATTGATTATTCGCTAATTGCGGTCTCTGTGTATATTGAGGTCTCTGTGGCAGCATCAGGTTCAACCATAAACCTACATCTTTTACCCCCCATCGGAGGGATGGGTGAACAGAGAGCTTTTGTCTGAAGCTCTCATCATAACTAAACCATGCAATTGCACCAAAGTGGCGGTATGCCTCCGCCACTATGTCCAGGTGCCGAAATAAACCTGAGCATTTATCCGGAAACGTTCCCCCATAACAGAAGCAAAGATACAAAAGGCCTGAAGCCAATTTTGAAAAGTTTGGGGAATTGCACTCCTCCTATCTTCCTCAGACCTATCATCTATTCTTTTATCAGATTTCAACAAAAATTCTTTAGATGACGGGAGCAATGATAAAATATCTATGAATTCTCCACGCCATATTTTTTCTTTAACAGCAGTAGATAAATGATATCCAAGAGGAGATAATTCACAGGGGAGAGCCTCTTTAAAACAGGATTCAGAAAACAGAGTTTTAACAGGTAAAGAAAATGTAGAATTAGAAACAGAAACAGGCATAGAGGGAACAATATTGGTATTATGTACAGGTAATTTATTCTCAATCTTTGTATTCAAATGGTTAATACTCACTGGCATGGTGGGGTTACCTTGTGAAAAAACATTATCTGATACCGTTAAACCTCCTGAGCCACCGCCACTCCACACATTACCAATATTAATAGGTTCACCCATTTTTGCAAGTACATTTGCTAAAGAACCAACTACTTTACCCAATTCTATTAAATGTGAATCATTTCTCTCAACAGAATAATGGTTCATGCTAACAGGCTGCCCAGATGTTGGCACCTCACAGGATATGCCCGCAGAAGCTACCTGAGGTGATTCCATTCTGGCTCTGTCTGAGGAGCGTGACCTATCCTGTTGTACTTGTTCTCTCACAGGGGAAGAGGGAGAATTATCCCCTCTCAACCTCTTTCCCCTGTTACCTCTGCGACCTCTCTTCATACCAGCAGGGGGAGCTGGGTGACTGTCATTTATAATGACTTCAGTGGGCACCGACTGGGCATGCTCTATGTCAGCCGAGGCCGACGCAGACGGAACCGCATCTTCTTCTAAGCACCGCCTTAACCACTCCGCCCCTCCACAGCTCTCAGCTTTGTGGATAATACGGCGCAGCAGCTCTTCCATCTTACAGGTAATGCTGACTGCAGCGCAGGTCCGTCTTCTGTAGAGTCTCCTCAGGCGGTGAACGGAGCGGGAAAGCCGCTAGCTTATATAGCCACAGCCTGGCTCAATCCCGCCTGATTCAGCCAATCGGAGACCGTTGCTACGCTGCTCCAAAATCTGCCATCACCTGGGGCAACCTAAATAACGAAAACGGAGGGGGGGGGGAGAACAGTGGAACATACTACCTCCCTCTGTACTGTCCCATGGAGCCCCGCATAAGCGCTAGGGGCTCAGTCATTAGGAATGTACAGAATACAGGAAGGGTGGGCAACACCATATTTATGAAGAAATGCTAAAGCTTTGGCCCAGCAATCAACCATATGTGCATGCTTTTTGAAATTTAGAGGCCTGTACTTTTTGCAGAAGTTTTATTTAACAAGAATCCCTCCATAAGAGTTAGTTGACTAAGGTCTAAATTACACGTGATTTGCTTTGTGTTTTCTAATAATTCAGTTGACTAAGCCTCTTCAGCATTGTCTTGTACTTGTATCCTATGTTCTCACTATTGTCTGCTCTGCAGTTGTCCCATGACTGAATGCATGATCCTGGGACTGATAGCTATACAACACAAGGCAAAGGTGAAGATAATAATGAATTGCTCTTTGTAACATGCATGGCTGAAAGAAATGCAAGATACATCAGTGTGCTTTAGCCCTCAGCCCTGGAATTCAATTTAGAAGGTAGAGAAAAATGTCAGGGTAAACTTTTATACATTTCATGGAGGAAATTCTCAGTGAGGGGGCTTTGGTATTTCACATAAGAAATGAAACACACATATACAGTATATTATAAAGAAATATAAGATCTGTCACTTCTGACTATTTTTTTTAAAGGTTCAAGTTGTATGGCTGTCATCCGTACCCTTTCATTACTATTTAGGGAGTCAGTGACCCAGAGCCCTAACACCTTCTATGCACATGCTTGTTTCAGTTCACTGACTTATTTAATAATATCAAAAAGATAATGACAGCTCCAGAACATGCATACCTAAAAACACATGAGCAATAGCAGATCCCATAATTCTGTCCTGACAGGTTCTTTTTAAGAAGATAATTAACTTAACAATGATGGAGCCATGATTTGGTATGGCCAACTGCATACTACTCTGAGAACAAAGGTTAACATACAAAAGATGTTATAATTTTCTTACCTTCAACAGCAAGTCTTACAAATTACAGGAAAGTCAGAAAATTGATTTTTTTTTCTGCCAGAAAAAAATGTGTAACTTATTAATTTCAAATGTTAACACCATTGTTTTCCTTAAGTATCTTCTCATTGCCCTTATCTTTTTCTTTTATCAATAATGTTCCTTATTCTCTATCTTGCAGAGACAGACTTGCATGTACTCATACACAACTTACATTGACAACATAATGAAGGCATTGCAGAGCTGTCAAAGAAAATCTTTTATCATTTGTAAAATTATAGGCTGGTAGAAAATTACTTAACTGTGCCATTAACTCCAGGCGCATTTGGAACAAATAAGGAGTCTTCCCTTTTGATATTATCTGATATATGAGAATAATAATAAATATTCCAGATTGAAGCAGGCTTATAAAGATTGTGGACATTACTAGCTCCTGGGTTAGCACAAAATTCAATACACCATAGAAATCAGAAGAAACATGATAATAATGCACAATGGATTTAGTTTTGCAAAAGATTTTGCAAAATAAGAAGATATGTTTTGAAGGTGTAATATTAAAATTACAATGTGAAAGAAACCCCTTCATTCCTGGCACAATGCAGGTATCACATAAGAGGTCACATTTTGCAAAGATTACTTTAAACTAGCACTAGAAATGCATAAAAGGCACTCACAACATTTCTGCAGAAGATTTAACAAGCTCAGATAATGGTAGAAGTCAAGAGATAACCTTAGTTTCACTGTGTTCACATTATCATAATTTTTTTAAGTCACAAACTTTCACACCTGTTCCTTGTGTAAGAAAAGCTTTCCAAAGACCCCAGGTGCAGAATAGGTACAGCCTAACCAAATCTCTATTGTGAATGCAGATGGCATGACAGCAAGGGGTCCACTTAGCTTTTGAAGCCTAATAGCACCTTCCTGTCCAGTGGCTACACAAAATTTTCCATTGGTATGAAATGAAATTTTTTTCAAGTCTCTGTTTTGTGTGCATTGATTTTGTGGGTTTGATAATTTACAATTTTTTAATTGCATCCCTGTTTTTTGGCATATGTGAGCAGACATATTTCTCTTTTTTTTTACTATAGTATTCTGCCAATACAGCATACCAAACAAATACCCCCTGATGTGACTTGAGGAAAGTTAAGTACCTAAGGCAACCACAAAGTTTCTCTTCATTATATGCACTCCATCATGCTTCACAATTGGGATTAATGTTGGTGTTGGTATGCAGAGTTGTGTTTTTTTTTTATTTGAAACATAGCACTGTGCACATTTACCAATTGTTCAGCTTTTGTTCCATCAGTAAACTTAAGATGGTTAGCTTTCTTTTGGGAGATGGCAGTAGTTTTGTTCTAAGTATGCTCCCATACACACCACTTTTTTCATTTTTTTCAGTGCCCCTTGATGTATAGCGGTGATCATTATAGGATTACTCAGGCAACTTTTATACACCTTAAAGTATATATATCGTTAAAGGGAGGTGATTTCCTCTCATAGACAGTTGTCACCAGAACAGGTATCCCAATTCAAGATTTCCCACCTATTCATGTTCCAGTGACAACCATAAAATTTTGGATTCTCCATCATTTTTTTTTCATGGTGGCAATGGTCACCAGGACTAATAGACAAGGTCACCGTGCCAATCAAGGACTCAACAAAAAACAGGCAGGAATTCAATTTCTTTCCAATTCTAGCAAAAATAATAAAAATGTTGGCTGTATATACACTTTTATGCCCTGTACACACGGTCGGATTTTCCGACGGAAAATGTGTGATAGAACCTTGTTGTCGGAAATTCCGACCATATGTAGGCTCCATCACACAATTTCCAACACACAAAGTTTGAGAGCTTGCTATAAAATTTTCCGACAACAAAATCCGTTATCGGAAATTCCGATCGTGTGTACACAAATCCGACGCACAAAGTGCCACGCATGCTCAGAATAAATTAAGAGGTGAAAGCTATTGGCTACTGCCCCGTTTATAGTCCCGACGTACGTGTTTTACGTCGCCGCGTTCAGAACGATTGGATTTTCTGACAACTTTGTGTGACTATGTGTATGCAAGACAAGTTTGAGCCAATATCCGTCGGAAAAAAATCCATTGATTTTGTTGTCGGAATGTCCGATCAATGTCCGACCGTGTGTACAGGGCATAATTCTCACATTTTCACTTGTTCTGTGGTTCTTTAAAATCACTTTTGATTGCCCCTTATCACACTACATCAGGATTCTGTTTAGAAGAGCACCCCTACTCTCTTTTCAAGATGTAACCATCCTAGGTTAATATGCACTTTCAAACAATGACCTGGTTGTTTTAACTAACTAACTAACTAACTAACTAACTAACTAACTAACTAACTAACTAACTTACTGTTCAATACAGGCACAGCAATGTATAGGTTGATTGTATTTATTATAATGACCTAAATAAAGGTCAGATCATATATTTAGAGCCTTTATTCAGAATCCACTTTCTTAATAAGGGTTCACAATGCCTTCCAATAAATGATTGTCCTGCTGCCTAAGGCTATTGTGCAACAAGGCATATAAGTGTATAGAAATAAATAAGGGTGTTAGATCTAAATCCTGGTAATGGTTTTGAGTTGTGCGCCAAGCCTCCTATCAGATCCTGTTGATATACAGCCCCTCAGGGATTCACATATTTCACATTATTGCATATTTCAGTACTATTAATGCAAACTCCCGTCCAAGGACATTGAGGTTGGTGTCAACAGTTGATTAGTCATTCCTGTCTGCCTAGTCCTTTATGTTTTGCTTAATCCCTAGAAGTGTCTTAAATCAGCTTTATATGAATCCCATGCCAAAAAGTCCATCCTACAAAAAAAAGCATTTAAGGTCTGTCTGTTCCAGTTATTCATGACTTCAAACACTATTTCCCAAATCATCTGCATATTGATCGCTTAAGCAAAAACCTTTGATCTCGTATCAATTGATTCCCCTTAGTAGCAGCCCTGATTTTCTGTCAAGTTCATTCATTACTGATCCATTCTTACTCTCCTTTAATATGTTCTGCATTGCAGTTACATGTCGATTTTGCATATTTGATTTCTAATGTGTCTGACCCATATTTCACCATATAAGAGAACTGCTCAAAATAAACTTTTTACTTATATGGGTAGTAGGATTTAATTGCACTACAGTGATATGCTAACTACATAGAAAAAAAAGCATTTTTCATAGGACAACACTTTTCTAAAATAACTATTTGATGGCAAAAGATTGCTTCTAATGATCAAGCTCATTGACATTTGTAGAATTTTGGTGTTAATTGCACCGGTTTCAAAACTTATAACACTCAAAAACACTTCAGATTCAAGTCTGGATGTGTGAAATTCTGTAAAAATATTAATATGAAACTATAGTAACATTTGCCTGAAAGTCATTTTGGCATGGCTTTCACATTTTATATGCTTGCTATTCCATATTTTCATTTTTCTATTTCACATATATATAGATCTGTAGATCTTTCATATAACATCTATCTGAATATTATCAGCAGTGTCAGCATTCCTGAAGTACAAATACTGAAATCATTAAAAAAAAATGTATGGACAATTTCCAAAAACGTTCTTTTGCTCTGAGCAGACAGACCTGAACTGGGAGACGTGAAAAGAAAACCAAAGTGGTTGTGCAGAACAACTAATCAGGAAGCGTACAGCTTCTACAGAGTACACATATTTACTGTACATATATACAGTACAGTACATATAAACTGTGTTAGAACATTATTTGAAAAAAAATATATGTAACCCAATCAGTAATATCTTATTGTACATAAGCTTTAACACGTTATTGTAATTTAAACAATAATTTTCAATATTTCTTAAATCTGCAACTTTCCTTAAAGGGTAAGTTCACCTTTGTTCACTTTTGTTTTCTAAATTACAGCTCCCCTATGCACCAATATAGCATTCATGTAATTTTTTTGCAAAATATCAAAGCTTTCCATTAAATCTACAGTCACTTACTTTTCTTGTCCTAATCCACGTTTCAATTAGTACAGTAATGTCTTCTTCCTGATCAGACTGTAGGTCATGACACAGGATGGAGTTTATCAGGTGACCTCATTAGCACACACCCTGCATCATCCACCCACCCACTCTCAGCTGCACGTTTTTAAATGAAATGCAGTCAGTAATCACCCTTCTCACTACATACACAATCAGATTGCATAGTGTATGCCCATATTTATACAAGTACATAGAAGGGAGTGGACAGAAACACTCAGCTGTCAAGCCCCGTTCAACTCTGCATAGCGGGAACTCATTCCCGCATGCGTTTTTTTTTTTTTTTTTTTTTAGCGAGGGGGGTAGGCGTTTTGGAGCATTTTCACTCATCACACATAGGGCAGTCCATCCCCCTGAATGGGCTGCCCTAAACACAGTAATCGCCCCAAAGAAGCTTCACAACTTATTTTTAGAGCCGAACTTGGTTCGTTTTTTTACTGAGACTTTTGGTGCAGCGCATTTCTGAAATGCAAGGAAATGCACAGATGTGAATGGAGCCTCATAGTTCTTGTGTTACTGCACCAATTTCACTTTCAGGCCCCATTCACATCTAGCATAATGGGAGCACACATTTTGTGTCTCGTTTTTCCTGTGACGTGCATAGGACAGCCTGCTGATTTCAATTGGCTGCACTACATGTGGTTAATGGGACATTTTGGCATTTTGTGAGTTGTGTGTTTTTTACTGTGCGTTTTGCAGCATTTGCCACTCGTTTTTTTCACATGGCAAAATGTGTGTTTGCTTCTGTGTTTGGTGTGCCATTAACAATTAATGGTACTGAAAGCGCAACTAGTAATTTTAGGTGTATAAACATTATTATTATTATTATTATTATACAGGATTTATATAGCACCTACAGTTTACGCATCGCTTTACAACATTAGGGCAGACAGTACAAGTACAATACAATTCAATACAGGAGGAATCAGAGGCCCCTGCTCGTTAGAGCTTACAATCTAGGAGGGAGGGTCAAGTTATACATAAGGGTAATAGCTGTGGGGGATGAGCTAATGGAGAAAATAGTGCAGTTGTTAGATGGAGGCAGGATAGGCTTCTCTGAAGAGGAAAGTTTTCAGGGATCGCCTAAAAGTGGATAAATTTGGAGACAGTCTGACAGATTGGGGTAGGAAATTCCAGAGGATGGGCGAGGCTCGGGAGAAGTCCTGGAGGCAGATATGGGAGGAGGTGATGAGGGAGCTAGAGAGCAGGAGGTCTTGGGAGGAACGGAGATGGCGATTAGGTTGGTATTTTGAGACTAGGTTAGTGATGTAGCTGGGGGCAGAGTTGTGGATGGCTTTGTAACTTATTGTTAGTATTTTGAATTTAATTCGTTGGGCGAGTGGTAGCCAATGGAGGGATTGGCAGAGAGGGGTAGCAGACACTGAGCGGTTTGTAAGGTGGATGAGTCTGGCAGCAGCATTCATGATGGACTGAAGGGGGGGTAGTCTGTTTAAAGGTAAGCCAATGAGGAGTGAGTTGCAGTAGTCAAGGCGAGAGATAACCAGGGAGTGAATCAGGAGCTTTGTGGTTTCATTGGTTAGAAAGGGACGTAGTTTAGAGATGTTGCGGAGGTTGAGGCGGCAAGCTTTGGAAAGTGATTGGATGTGAGGCCGAAAGGAGAGTTCAGAATCCAGGATAACACCTAGCACCCTGACATCTGGGGACGGGTGGATGGTTTTGCCATTGCTCTTGACAGAGAAGTCAGGGGAAGAGGCACGTGGGGGAGGAAATATTATAAGCTCGGTTTTGGACAAGTTGAGTTTGAGGAAGTGGTGTGACATCCATACAGATATGTCGGTTAGTAAGTTAGTGATGCGTGAGGAGACTGATGGAGTGAGTTGAGGGGTGGAGAGATAGATTTGTGTGTCATCAGCATAGAAATGATATTGAAAGCCGTGGGAGGCTATCAGCTGACCCAAGGAACAGGTGTAGATTGAAAATAAAAGAGGTCCAAGAACAGAACCTTGGGGGACCCCGACAGAGAAGGGAAGAGGAGTGGAGGAAGTAGAATTGTAAGTGAAGGTGCGTTGGGATAGGTAGGATGAGAGCCACTGAAGAGCACAGTCACGGAGATTGAGGGAGTAAAGTAGTAGGAAGTAGGAGTACAGAATAGTGCCCGTTGGTTTTTGCAGTTAGTAGGTCATTTGTGAGTTTTAAAAGAGCAGTTTCTGTGGAGTGTTGAGGGCGAAATGCAGATTGAAGGGGATCAAGAAGGTGGTTTTTAATGAGGTGGTCACTCAGTTGGTTGTAAACCAGGCGTTTAAGGAGTTTAGAGGAAAAGGGGAGCAAGGAGATAGGGCATAGGTTGTTAAGATTGGTAGGGTCCAAGGACGGCTTTTTGAGTATGGGGATGACCAGTGCATGTTTTAGAGCATCGGGGAAGATGCCAGAGGTGAGGGAGAGATTGAAGATGTGGGTTAGAGAGTGTAGGATGGAGTCAGAGGGCGACCGTAGCATTTGAGAGGGAATAGGGTCCAGGGGACAGGTGGTTGGGTGGGCGATAGAAAGGAGTTTAGCAACTTCATCTGTAGTAGCAGATTTGAATAGGGGGAGTGTCAGTTGTACCTGTTGACATGGGGTATTAGCTGGGGGAGATACCTATAGAATGGAGATTTCATCACGGATTGTATCAATCTTGTTTTTGAAGTGATTAGCGATTTCCTGGGCAGTGAGTAAGTCAGTGGGTGGAGGCGGTGGAGGACAAAGTAGAGAGTTGAAGGTAGAGAAGAGTTAACAGGGATTGAAAGAAAAGGTGTTAATAAGAGTTGTAAAATAGGTTTGCTTGGCAGTGTGGAGGAAAGAATAGTATTTTTTGAGGGCAGATTTGTATTGGTTGAAGTCTTTGAGAGACTTAGTCTTGTGCCACAGACGCTCAAGAGCGCGACTACGTTTTTTGAGAATTTTAGTGTCATCTGTTTGCCAGGGTTGTAGGGGTCGAGGCCTGATTCTGCGTATAGTGAGGGGAGCGAGCTTGTCCAGGGTGGAGGACAGAGATTTATTGTAGATGGACGTGGCTTGGTTGGGGCAGGACAGGGGAGAGATTTTGTCATAGAGGAGGTCAGTAGCAGAATAGAGGAAAGAGGAGTTGAAGTTGCAAAAGTTTCTACGGGTGATGGTTAGGCAATTGGAGGGAAAGGTGGTGGAAGACAGGGGGAGAGAGAAACTAATAAGGTGGTGGTCGGAGAGAGGAAAAGGATTGTTTGAGAAGTTGCATGGAGTGCATAGGTAGGAGAATACAAGGTCAAAGGTGTTGCCATCAGAGTGATGAGAAGCCTGTACCCATTGCTTCAGGTCAAATGAAGAGGTTAGACTAAGAAGTTTAGAAGTGGCAGGAGTGTTTGTATTAGCAGGGATGTTGAAATCACCGAGAAGGATTGTGGGAATTTCCGAAGAGAGAAAGTAGGGTAGCCAGGCAGAAAACTCATCAAGGAAAGTTGATAATGGTCCAGGGGGCCGGTAGATCACAGCAATTCTTAGGGAAGTAGGAGAGAATAGACGTACACAGTGGGCTTCGAATGATGAGAGGGAAAACGAGGGAGGAGGGTGAATAACCTGGAAGGTGCTCTGGGGGGATAGGAGGAATCCCACTCCACCTCCCTTGCGTCCATTAGGCCTAGGGGAGTGAGTCCAGTGAAGGCCACCCTGGGAGAGGGAAGCAGGAGAAGGGGTGTCATATTCGTGGAGCCAGGTTTCGGTGAGAGCAAGTAGATTAAAGGAATTAGTGACAAAGAGGTCATGAACAGCACTGAGTTTGTTGCAGACAGAGCGGGCGTTCCAGAGGGCACAGGAGAGAGGGAGACTGGTGTTGGGAAGAAGAGGAATGGAGACTAAATTGTGTAGATTGCGACTACTACCAGAGGGTGTAGGGTGATGGTGATGGGTGTGTTGGGCACAATTAAATAAGGGAGGCTCATGGTTTGGGGAAATATCTCCAGTGATTAGGAGAAGAAGAAGAGTAAGGGAGGTAATATGAGAATATGATTTGTATGAGGGAACATGCTTCAATATCCTGGGGGGTTTGTTAGCAAGTGAGCTTAGAGTTAGAAAGAGATGATGAGTGCAGTAATAGGGGGAGGGGAGAAGTGAGGGTGATATGTACAGATTGTGTGGTGGAGCAGAGGGATGTAGAAAAGAGAGCTTGAGGAGAGAGGCAGCAATTGTGAAGAGGAGGAGAGGTAAAGAGTGCATGTTTCAGAGAAGGTGAGATAATATGAAAATGAGGTCACCTGCAGTCTTTTGTAGTTTGCTTTGTGCAAATCGCTGAAGTGCAAGAGCAGAAGTGCCACTTATTTAAAGAACCCCACTTCTTTGGAAGAACCCCCTGTATGTGCAGCCCCCTGTATGTTCCCCCGTAAAGAAGGCCTTGTTATATACTGTGTTGGGTGTGGATGGAATCTGGCAATTAATCAATTAGGAGGGCATATTAGGAACACAGCAAGCAGGGCATAACTTTCACACCACAATCAAACTGCAAGGGGACTAAAAGTAAGGGACCCCGACAGAGAAGGGAAGAGGAGTGGAGGAAGTAGAATTGTAAGTGAAGGTGCGTTGGGATAGGTAGGATGAGAGCCACTGAAGAGCACAGTCACGGAGATCGAGGGAGTAAAGTAGTAGGAAGTAGGAGTACAGAATAGTGTCCATTGGTTTTTGCAGTTAGTAGGTCATTTGTGAGTTTTAAAAGAGCAGTTTCTGTGGAGTGTTGAGGGCGAAATCCAGATTGAAGGGGATCAAGAAGGTGGTTTTTAATGAGATGGTCACTCAGTTGGTTGTAAACCAGGCGTTCAAGGAGTTTAGAGGAAAAGGGGAGCAAGGAGATAGGGCATAGGTTGTTAAGATTGGTAGGGTCCAAGGACGGCTTTTTGAGTATGGGGATGACCAGTGCATGTTTTAGAGCATCGGGGAAGATGCCAGAGGTGAGGGAGAGATTGAAGATGTGGGTTAGAGAGTGTAGGATGGAGTCAGAGGGTGACCGTAGCATTTGAGAGGGAATAGGGTCCAGGGGACAGGTGGTTAGGTGGGCGATAGAAAGGAGTTTAGCAACTTCATCTGTAGTAGCAGATTTGAATAGGGGGAGTGTCAGTTGTACCTGTTGACATGGGGTCTTAGCTGGGGGAGATACCTATAGAATGGAGATTTCATCACGGATTGTATCAATCTTGTTTTTGAAGTGATTAGCGATTTCCTGGGCAGTGAGTAAGTCAGTGGGTGGAGGCGGTGGAGGACAAAGTAGAGAGTTGAAGGTAGAGAAGAGTTAACGGGGATTGAAAGAAAAGGTGTTAATAAGAGTTGTAAAATAGGTTTGCTTGGCAGTGTGGAGGAAAGAATAGTATTTTTGGAGGGCAGCTTTGTATTGGTTGAAGTCTTTGAGAGACTTAGTCTTGTGCCACAGACGCTCAAGAGCACGACTACGTTTTTTGAGAATTTTAGTGTCATCTGTTTGCCAGGGTTGTAGGGGTCGAGGCCTGATTCTGCGTGTAGTGAGGGGAGCGAGCTTGTCCAGGGTGGAGGACAGAGATTTATTGTAGATGGACGTGGCTTGGTTGGGGCAGGACAGGGGAGAGATTTTGTCATAGAGGTGGTCAGTAGCAGAATAGAGGAGAGAGGAGTTGAAGTTGCAAAAGTTTCTACGGATGATGGTTAGGCAATTGGAGGGAAAGGTGGTGGAAGACAGGGGGAGAGAGAAACTAATAAGGTGGTGGTCGGAGAGAGGAAAAGGATTGTTTGAGAAGTTGCATGGAGTGCATAGGTAGGAGAATACAAGGTCAAGGGTGTTGCCATCAGAGTGAGTAGAAGCCTGTACCCATTGCTTCAGGTCAAATGAAGAGGTTAGACTAAGAAGTTTAGAAGTGGCAGGAGTGTTTGTATTAGCAGGGATGTTGAAATCACCGAGAAGGATTGTGGGAATTTCCGAAGAGAGAAAGTAGGGTAGCCAGGCAGAAAACTCATCAAGAAAAGTTGATAATGGTCCAGGGGGCCGGTAGATCACAGCAATTCTTAGGGAAGTAGGAGAGAATAGACGTATACAGTGGGCTTCGAATGATGAGAGGGAAAACGAGGGAGGAGGGTGAATAACCTGGAAGGTGCTCTGGGGGGATAGGAGGAATCCCACTCCACCTCCCTTGCGTCCATTAGGCCTAGGGGAGTGAGTCCAGTGAAGGCCACCCTGGGAGAGGGAAGCAGGAGAAGGGGTGTCATATTCGTGGAGCCAGGTTTCGGTGAGAGCAAGTAGATTAAAGGAATTAGTGACAAAGAGGTCATGAACAGCACTGAGTTTGTTGCAGACAGAGCGGGCGTTCCAGAGGGCGCAGGAGAGAGGGAGGCTGGTGTTGGGAAGAAGAGGAATGGAGACTAAATTGTGTAGATTGCGACTACTGCCAGAGGGTGTAGGGTGATGGTGATGGGTGTGTTGGGCACAGTTAAATAAGGGAGGCCCAGGGTTTGGGGAAATATCCCCAGCGATTAGGAGAAGAAGAAGAGTAAGGGAGGTAATATGAGAATATGATTTGTATGAGGGAACATGCTTCAATATCCTGGGGGGTTTGTTAGCAAGTGAGCTTAGAATTAGAAAGAGATGATGAGTGCAGTAATAGGGGGAGGGGAGAAGTGAGGGTGATATGTACAGATTGTGTGGTGGAGCAGAGGGATGTAGAAAAGAGAGCTTGAGGAGAGAGGCAGCAATTGTGAAGAGGAGGAGAGGTAAAGAGTGCATGTTTCAGAGAAGGTGAGATAATATGAAAATTAGGTCACCTGCAGTCTTTTGTAGTTTGCTTTGTGCAAATCGCTGAAGTGCAAGAGCAGAAGTGCCACTTATTTAAAGAACCCCACTTCTTTGGAAGAACCCCCTGTATGTGCAGCCCCCTGTATGTTCCCCCGTAAAGAAGGCCTTGTTATATACTGTGTTGGGTGTGGATGGAATCTGGCAATTAATCAATTAGGAGGGCATATTAGGAACACAGCAAGCAGGGCATAACTTTCACACCACAATCAAACTGCAAGGGGACTAAAAGGCCAAAATTGTAAAGATAAGGGAACCCATAATTTAGGTAAGACTTAATGGCTAAATAAACATTGAAATAATGTGAGCATGGCTACAGATGTAGTTGAGACAGCGGTGACAAACAGATTTACCAAAAATGTATATAAGTGGTCAGTCAATTTTCAGTTTGCAGGACATGGGAATATAAACGCAGATTACCAAAAATGTATATAAGTGGTCAGTCAATTTTCAGTTTGCAGGACATGGGAATATAAACGCAGATTACCAAAAATGTATATAAGTGGTCAGTCAATTTTCAGTTTGCAGGACATGGGAATATAAACGCAGATTACCTGTGAAGAGAGAAGAAAATGTTCAGATGGATGGTGCAAGAGCAGAAGTGCCACTTATTTAAAGAACCCCACTTCTTTGGAAGAACCCCCTGTATGTGCAGCCCCATCATGTATTTAGTGAGAAGGGTGATCACTAATTGATTGCATTTCATTTAAAAAATGTACACCTGGTAATGGGAGGGTGGATGATGCAGGGTGTGTGCTAATGAGGTCAGCTGGTCAACTCCTTCCTGTGTGATGACCTAAAGTCTGATCAGGAAGAAGACATTACTAATGGAAACGTCTGGAAATGTGGATTAGGAAAGGAAAAGTAAGTGACTGTACATTTAATGGAAAGCTTTGATATTTTTGCAAAAATAGGGGAGCTGGAATTTAGAAAAAATTAAAAGTGTACAAAGGTGAACTTACCCTTTAAAATAAAACCTGGTCATCCTGCCATAAATGTCCTTGTTGAAGCTCTCTCTATTGTAAGGTGACAACACGCTATCCCTGTCTTCCAGCTGTACTCCTGCGTTGTCACCCTATCACTCGGGCTTCCAATATTGACTACAAAGGCCTTGTAAACCTCCCTGGCGGTATGATTATTTCAGATTTTTGATGCTGAAAGCGGTACAATCATTTTGCACAAAAATTTGGCATTTTATATTATAGGCCTGTAATTCTTAGGAATAATTCACTTAAATCTGTCCAAACCAGAGTCTAGTAGACATATGATAAAGTTTGAAAAACAAAATAAAAAAATTATAATATAATAAATAACTATAAATAATTATAACAAATAATAATATAATAATAATAAAAATTATTCAATAATGTAATCAAATCAAAAACACTGAAATTTGCTCAGTTGCAGAATTGTCGCTTTCGTTACTTTTAGTGTTTGATGACGGATTTCCCCACAAATCAATGTCGCTCAATTCTGCGAGTGATTCTAATTTATTATCGCTGGTTTCTAGCTGGTCTAAAACCACTTTTGATGTAAAGAGACAGTTTTGGTTGCTATGGACAATCTCTAGTTTCCTGGCAGAAAGAACAGTTTTTATAATATAAAACTGCATGCAGGACACTGGACAGACCACTAGGGACAAAGGGGATGTGTAATTATTTGATACAGTACTGTAATCTGTAAGATTATAGTATACGCCTTTCGATCTGAAGGTTTTTTTGCTGGGTCTCCCACCAATCTCTCTCCCTAAAAGATCCAAGAAACTTCTATCACATATAGTAACTGCCGCACGATGTTTGGTGGCACTAAAATGGAAGCAGAAGGAACCACCTTCGATATCGGAATTGCATTCCAGGATCAGGGATGTCAAGAGGATGGAGTACCTCACAGCCTCCTTAAATGACAGTCTTGAGAAACATAATCAAGTATGGGAGCTCTGGGTCCTTTTTGAAAACCCCATAACCTAAATCTTCACATGACAGGCCTGGGGTTGTTGGTTTCCTCTTTCGGTGGGGGGGGGGGGCTGGGCTTCTGGGGTGGGGCGCGGCTCCGTTGCCTTCATTTCTCTTCCCTATTCTTTACCCAATCTTACTTATCCCATTCTAGACCTTTTGCTAACCCCCCTTTTCTCTATTCCTCTCTATACCTCATAGTCTTTTATTTTCTTTTATCTACCTCTTGTTTGTTCCGTGGTACAAGGTATACAACCAGTAGTATATGACTAAGGTATTGTCTTGCCAATATAATCTTTTTTCATCAATCAGATAGATATGTACAGAGAGACCAGCTTCACTTTATGAGTGCTATCAGGCTTGGCCTCTTCTTTAGAAATACCTACTGCACTTTATAATGTATTACCTTGTACCTTATGTTACTATTTGTGTTCTCTTCTGGAAAATTAATAAAAATTGTCAATTTTTCAAAGATTACAGTATACTGTATCTGTACTGTGTGTTTTACTTTTTGAATTTGGCGCCGAACTCCGTCCCCATGCGTCGCAACGCTCGCAGGGAACGGAGCTCAGCACTGTGAATCGAGCAAGACACGGCGGCTCGCAGATCACAGCAGGTAGACATCGCAGGATCCAGGGGACAAGGTAAGTATCCTCTACAAGGATCCTGCGATGCAATCCCGAGTCTGGCTTGGGGATACCGCTTTTGGTATTGAAAATCCACCCCGAGCCAGACTCGGGAATACCGCTAGGGGGGTTAAAGTACATTGCAAGTTATGGTTCACTGCTCTGATAGATGCCATGTAGCTGTTGTTGGTGCGATTGCAAGTGCACAGGAAGTGGCTTCAAAAAGGCTACAAAAGATCAACAAAGGATGAAAAAAACTATTTTTATTTAAGACAATATCAATCATTTATGATACACAGTGATTCAGCAAAGTAAATGTCATTCAGTAAGGGTTTACTTTGAAGCCTAACTTCAGGACAGCAGTACACTAATACAATATTCTCAGAAGTTCTAACCCTCACCTAGTCTGCTAATATGTGTTTTTATTATTGTCTGTGTTCCTATTGGAAATATCTCCCTAACATCATGTCTTGACAGAACATGGAGGAGAAATCTCTGCAATAGGGTCAAAAATGGCAATAAAAACCCAACAAATGCTTTTAACCTTCCCTGCTTTATCCAAAAAAATATTAAGCTGGAGTTAGGATTTGAAGTGATTGTAAGGGTTAATTTAAAAAAAAAAATAACAAACATATCATACTTACACTGTGCAGCTTGTTTTGACAGAGTGGCCCCGAACCTGCTCTTCTGGGGTCCTTTGGCGGCTCTCGCGGCTCCTTCTTACAGCAGAGAGCGCTTCTCCCAGGGGGTTACCTTGTGGATACGCTCCCAAGTCCAGCATTCAGCGTCCATAGAGGCCGAATGCAGGACTCGGCCCCCGCCCCCCGGTGCCCACGTCATTGGATTTGATTGACAGCAGCCGGAGCCAATGGCTGCGCTCCTATGAATCTATCCAATCAAGAGCCGAGAACCCCGGGCAGAGAGACAGTGTGTCCCCGTGGGTCAACTTCCAGGGCTCAGGTAAATAAAACGGGGGGCTGGGGGGCCGGTCACTTTTCACCTTAATGCATAGGATGCCGGTTTACAACCCCTTTAAAGCTGAACTCTGGACACAACAACTTTGTTATAAATATATTCCTCAATAGCCACAAAGGATATAATCCACTTTGTGTGCACCATGCAAACCCAGATATTACCTTGCAAACGTAGCAGTGACATTATCACTTTGATGTACATAACATGTGCAAAGAGCAGAGCGGCGGGAGGGGTCCAGCAGTCACCAACGGCAACAGGCTGCCTGCAAAACTACTTGGAAAGTGGAGACAAGACCAGTCAGCCGGCACAAGTGGAGAGAGCAGCAGTGACCGGTCTTTATTACAGGAAGCTCCTACACAGAGGAAAAGTTTTACTCTGGGCTACTGCACAGATTGGGAAACAAAGCAAAGCACAGTAAGATTCAAGTAAAGGAAGCGGTGTATCATTATTGTGTGTTTGGGGCACACGGGTCTCTGAGGGAAGGGGGGTCAGTTGTACCCTGACACACACTGCACACATGGAGTAAATAAAAGTAACTTCATAGCATTTCCTTGGGCCCCACCATTTCATGAGAGGAGCACAAGAGTCAGTAGTTACACTGCAGCCATGGAACTTTATTATTCTTTTAGGGTACGCAGACGGTGGACAGACATATTTTCCGACTGTATTGCCCTGTACACACGGTCGGAATTTTCCGACGGAAAAAGTGCGATCGGATTGTGTTGTCGGAAATTCCGATCGTGTGTGGGCTGCATCGGACTTTTTCTGTCGGAATTTCTGACACACAAAGTTTTAGAGCAGGCTATAAAATTTTCTGACAACGAAATCCGATCGGTTAAATTCTGATTGTGTATACACAAATCCATCGCACAAAGTGCCACGCATGCTCAGAATAAATTAAGAGACAAAAGCTATTGGCTACTGCCCCGTTTATAGTCCCGACATACGCGTTTTACGTCACCACATTCAGAACAATCTGATTTTCTGACAACTTTGTGCGACTATGTGTATGCAAGACAAGTTTGAGCCAACATCCATCGGAAAAAATCCATGGATTTTGTTGTCGGAATGTCCGATCAATGTCCGATCGTGTGTACAGGGCATAAGATTTATAACTCCTCCTCCGCCGCCATACATAGCCACTGCCCTGGTGGAGTGATACCTAGCTGCCTTGCTCCCTCAGTAAATCCTGAGGGTTTGAGGGCAGGGCTGTATCAGAGCAGAATTATAGCTGGTAGGTGTTGGATGCGGGTGGGCATGTATTTGTAGCGCTGAGTCGCTGGCATGTTGCTCAGGTCTTTCCCACTTTTACTCCGCAGCCATGCACAAGGTAGCTTCACACTTCAGTTCTTTACTCCAATGACCAGTCTAGGGGTTTTTGTTTTTGTTGTTTTTTATTAGAGAACTTGGAAAAGGTAAGGGGTATAGTGGGATACTTCCAAATAGAACTATTCACAGCGAGGACTGTAATGCCTCGTTTCCACTGAGCGGATCGGTTCAGTTCAGTTCGGTACGGTACGCTATTTTGGGTGTTTCCATTATAAAAGCGGCCCATACAACCGAACCAAACCATTCCATTCAGGGTCCTGCTTCAGATGCGGGGCCATAGAAAATGGAACGGTTCGTTTAGGGCGGAGCTACGATACATTACACTGATTGGTGGACATGCGACGCCAAGACGGCATTTTTTCTAAACCCACGTATGGCCCCTGTCGGTCCGACTTGCAGTGGAAACGCTCGTCTGAATAGGCCGGACCATTCTAGGCCTTCCAAACCGATCCGACCCGAACCGATCCACTCGGTGGAAACGAGGCTTAACTTCCTTTCCTAGTGAAACTTTCCTGAAGTCCCTGCAGAAGGCATATAAAGACTTCTTCACTGCAGCAGCAAACTGATTGCAGAGCAGAGCAATGTCCCTTAGTTAAGTAGTGGACAGTTCTGGACAAAGCTCTAAGAACACTAGCACGTGTTCTCTTTGTGTGGACCCTCGGATGACTTATGCCCTGTACACACGGTCGGATTTTGCTACGGAAAATGTGTGATCGGAGCTTGTTGTCGGAAATTCCGACCGTGTGTGGGCTCCATCTGACTTTTTCCATCGGATTTTCTGAGACACAAAGTTTGAGAGCAGGCTATAAAATTTTCCGACAACAAAATCCGATCGCGTCAATTCCAACTGTGTGTGGACACTTCCGATGCACAAAGTGCCACGCATGCTCAGAAGAAATTCCGAGACGGAACTGCTCGGTCTGATAAAATTAGCGTTCGGAATGGATATAGCACTTTCGTCACGCTGCATGTTTTAAATTAATGCAGCGCACTCTCTTCTTCTTTATAATGCTAGAAGAATGAAGTTGTTTTGCTGCTCATATTCACACATAGTTCTCACAAACTTTCTTTATTATTTATCGTGATTTCATCAATATAATATTTTTATTTGTCACATCTACCTAAACAATAATTTTTTTGTGATCTTTTTAAATTAATTTTTGGTTTGTAGGATTTTTTTAAAGCCTGATCTTGTGTTTTATTTATTATTTTTTTTTTTTTACTCCAGAATATTTTTCGGTGTGTTTTGTGTGTCAAGTTTCCACAACCCCATTATTATCTTATATTATTTAATCTCAAAGAGATTGTTTGGTGTCTCTTGTTAATTTGACATTGTATTTTTTAAATGTACCTGCCTCCTCACAAACAAACTGCCTTTTTTGAAGGAAAACACACATAGGCGAGTATAATTGAAAAAAAATTCCTTTATTAAGGGCTCATAACCAAACAAAGAGGGAGGCAACGCTGGAGAAACAGCAGAAATTGGCGAAGCCTTTGGCCCCCAGGGCACACATCCATTATTTTCATGCAAAATTGGTGACCTGAGGAGTCCTTATCTAAGGGAGTTCAATCTGGTCCAGAAGTCCAAGAGATCATGAACAGCAGCAGATGACATACATGTCCCCAGGCTGTGGTCATACAAGAGCCTGCATCTTTTGTCAGACCAGATTGAACCCAGGTCATCACTCTCTGGTCTTCCTTCCATGCTTCCTTCCATGCTGTGTCTGTGGTGGTGGAGTTGTGGCAGGAGGAGGAGGAGGATGGTCCAACTCACACAGGTGGGTATTGGGTGTGATTTTGCCCTTCACCCGCTTAGTTAGTGTTTTATAAAGAATGTCCTCACACATGAGGCGTTGGCCCTCCTGCATGTCCTTCAGTTTTGTGGAATCCATGCAGGCAAAGGCCTCTTCATGAGTGGGGAAGGCTCTGAGGGACGCAGAAGCCTCCTGAATCAGCCTGAGTGCTGAATCCTGCACGCTACTCCCCTTCCTGGGTCTTTTGTTTGGAAGGCTGAGGGGAGGGACCTGCGATTCTGTCAGGCTCCTAATGGGCCTGGCCTTCTCCTGGCTGCCATATAGCCCCGCCTCCTCCTGGTTGCCACTAACCCCCGCCTCCTCCTGGCTGCCACATTCCACAGCCTCCTCCTGTGTGCCACATTCCACAGCCTCCTCCTGGCTGAGGTCTTCCTGTGTATGAAAAAGGAACATAGTTTTAGTTTTTTCTTCATCAATCACACACAATTTTCATCTCACGACTGTTGCCAATTGAATGTTAAGAAATATAACAGACTATCATTCTGGGCCCAGCATTTTTCATTCTTGTCCCAATTATTTTTGCCCACTACTGTCTATTGATATGTAAAACACTTTATTAAATCAGCAATTAGTGATCATTAATAACATATAGTAAACATCATTTATTTATTGACCAGAAATCTGTAGAAGAATGCTATACCTGGCTCCAGCTGGGCTCCTCCACTTCTTCCTGGCTGGAAGTCTCAGGTTGGACATCGGAAGCCTCAGCTGGGGTGGAAGATAGGGTGGAAGGAAGAATGAAAGGAAGGGTTGAGAGGGATTCCCTGACTTCAGTCTGGTCTGACAGAAATCGCAGTCTCTCATAGTACCACAGCCTGGGGACATAAACGTCATCTGCTCCAGCTCCGGATCTCTGGGAATCCTGGACCTTCTTGCGCTCCCTAAGATAAGTGCTCCTCAGGCCACCAATTTTGGCTTTTAAATAGGGAATGGTTGCCGTGGGGACCACCGGCTTCACCAACTCCAGCAGTTTCTCCAGCGCTGCCTGCCTCTTTTGTTTATGATTATAATGTGGGTGTTTCACCTGCCACAGACAGGGCAGCTCCCTGTACTTGTCTATGAACAGGGGGAGGAAGTTGTGGTCATTGAAGCCATCCATTTTATCTGCAATACACAAGACAAACCCTAATGTCAGGCTAAAAGTCTCCTAATCTTGTCCTAATATAGACCTCAATCTAGAATCAGTATAGGCCCGAGTTTAAATGTTACCTTCGTTATCACGATCGGCATTTCCAATACTCCTTCCTCCGCTCACAGATCATTTGTACTACGCACGCGTGTTATGCTTTATATACACTGCGCACGCGTGAAACTCCGCCTGCCCCTGACGTTCTTCCTAGTCTATTCCCCACCCCTTCTCGTTCGGCGCAGTGGGGGAAGAGCACATGGAGGAGACACAACAGGTGCGTGCTAATTACAGCAATGAGGAGGAGGAGGAAAGCCCGGAGCCAGAAACGTCCCAATCCCGGAGGAGACGATTTAAGGCATCAAATATGTCCTTTGGGGAGATGTTGGAGATGGTCGACATACTGAAGAGGGGTGACTATGACGGGAAGTATGGACCTTACCCCAACCCCAATGTCAGAAAGGCCAAGATCATGGCGAAAGTTGTGAAGAGTCTGCAGAAGAATTTTGGGGTACGACGATCCAAGGATCAACTCAGGAAGCGGTGGTTGGACCTCAAATTAAGGGAGCATGATCAGTATAGAAGGATCAGAAGAGTGCTACAAAAAAGTAAGTAGTTGTCCTGTGTTCCTTTCTTTATTTTTATTACGTTCGTGCTGCTCCATGTGCTTTTCTTTACTGTTGTACACTTTAAAATGGCAACTTTCATGTTCATGGACACATTATTCGTTCGAAGGAAACATTGTTCGTCCGGCCTAGAAAACACCATGTTTTGTCCAGATGCAGTTCAATATATTTTTTCAGGCATACTTCTGTTAAATAAATTTTGGTGTCTAGATGGGTTTGGAACTAGAATGAAATGCAAACTAGATTCTGTGTAAGGAGAGGACACTCAGCAGCTGTTTACACATCTGGCCACAGGAGCACTAGTGTGGGACACAAGAACACCCTTTTTATTAAGGGGTCCCACACAGGTGCTCCAGTGTATACTATAGGGGTGACTCCATCTGTGAAGCTTGTACAAAACAGGTAAGTATTCAAGCTTTAGTAAGTACATAAATATTTCTTCATCTTTGAACTCTGCCAAAACAGACATTTGTGCCCCACTTCCAAGCAATATTTCATATTCCTATTTCTGCCATCAAATATCTGTGTGCTAAGTATACCTATTTTTTTTACATAGGGGAGAAAAGACTCGGAGGACACCACTCATCAGAGGAGACCACAGACCCCCCACCTCATGAGGAAGTGGAAATCCCCAAAGCCAACAAGAGGAGGAAGAGGGAGACGTGGTGGAAATAGTCACCACAACAGGTGAGTGTCTGCGACCACAGGCTCAGGTAAGAGATGGATGCCGGAATATTTATAATGCATGGTGTTTTTTTTCTATATTTTTAGGTGATCGTGATGTTGTGGATCAAGGTAATTTCACCAGTGAAAGTGCCCAGATCCTGATCGGGGAGATCATGGGGTGTAATAGGGACTTGGAAAACATTAAGAAAAACATCAATGATGTTCAAAACAAAATGAAGAACATCATTGATGTTTTAGGAAGAGTTTAAAACCCCTCAAAATCCCTTACTTAGTTGTGCTTTTTTTACAGAAAATACTTTTCTCATTTTTTGACATATTCTCGAAAAGCCAAATTTTGAAGATGCACACAGTGTGTCAACATGTGTTATCTGCCATCATGGGAGATCAATGTATGCGTTTTGGGGGTGCAACCCCTTCCTCAATAATTCAATAATAAAGTAGCTGAGAGGTAGGGGTTGCACCCCAAAACACGTCCCTTGATCCCCCGTGATGGCAGCTAGCACATGTTGACATTTGTCAATTTGTGTGGCTTTTCCAGGGGTGTCTTCACCCCATCTGCTGAACGCAATATCAAACACAGTTTATAAATACTCCTGTCTGAAATTGCCTTCAATTTCTAACAAAGTTGAACTTTGTAAGTTCCAGATTTGTGTATTTCTTGTTGGTTTTAAACATGCCTGTTTTACCTTAAATGGACATTTCTACTTTTTTTAATGTGACCCAAAAAAATGTTATACAACAAACATGTTGGTTTGTTTTAAACACCTTTTATAAATGCACATGTGATTGTGCTTATATTAAAAAGATTGATAATCAACAATGTGTGGCTTCTTCTTCCAATGCTCCTAAACTTTTTATGTGGTAAAATTGGTGTTTTCTGTGGCAATGGGGGTTATTTACTAAGGGCAAATCCTCTTTGCACTACAAGTGCAGTTTCACTGCAGTCTCACGTGCATTGTAGTGCAAGGTATCTTTGCCTTTAGTAAATAACACCCAACAGTGCTTTCTAATGTTACACAATCACGCCATTTTCAGGACTCAGTCATTGTCAGATAAAAGAAACACAAGCAGTAAATGTCAGCAAAAATTTTAGCAGTTAAAATTTTTTTTTTATTTAAAAAATGTCTCAGACATTGTCTGGCATATTGATGATCTCCCTACCCGCAAAATATTCCATGTATCTTAGAGGGACCTCGTGGGCACTCAGGGGGGGCAAGCCAGGACAGCCAGCTTCAAGCGTTTCAGGGTTGGTTCATTGAAATTAATTCCGGATTCAGGCCCAACTAAGCCAGCATAGTTCACAGAATTTCTCCTTAAAAAGTTGTGGAGAACACAGCAAGCCAGGATGATGTGATTCAGTTTATACTCTGCCATGTGTATGGGTGTAAGAAATAGGTGGAACCGGCTGGCCATTATTCCAAATGTGTTCTCCACCACTCTTCAGGCTCTGGCCAGCCGGTAATTAAAAACCCTCTGGTCTGGGGTGAGGGTCCTCATAGGGAATGGCCACATAAGATGGTACAGCAGCGCAAACGCTTCATCCGCAACGAAGATGAATGGGAGTCCTTCCGCATTGTCTTCTGGAGGTGGCAAGTCCAAGCTGCCATTCTGGAGACGCCTGTATAACTACTTCTGGGCAATGACTCCACCATCCGACATCCGGCCATTCTTCCCCATGTCCACATACAGGAACTCGTAAGTAGCTGACACCACCGCTAACATCACAATACTATTGAACCCCTTGTAGTTGTAATAGTATGACCCCAAGTTGGGTGGTGGGACGATGTGGACGTGTTTCCCATCAATTGCCCCTCCACAGTTAGGAAAGTCCCACCGCTGGGCAAAGTGGGAGGCCACAGTGTGCCATTCCTGTGGGTTGGAAGGAAACTGTGGAGTCAAACAAGAAATAAAAATTATTCATTTTGCACATAAACATGGAAAGCAGATTAGACACAAACATTCTTGGCCAACATCAGTATTACATTTATTTTAGGGAGTATTTAAAGACAAAGGTATAAGGTCCACCTATCAGATCCCCCCCCCCCCCATGGGCCATTTTATAAATTTTATGGGGGGGAGGGAGATGTTTTGGACAGGTAACCCTCTCCACTTCATTGAGAGATGAATGCCTAAATAATGTGTATTACTTTGACCAGCCCCTCCTTACTTACACTATTGGCAGCCCACTGGACAGGTAAGAAATGTCATAATACAAAGATATAAATACACACTGTACACATTTTAGCAAATTTTTACATTCTGCTATTACCTAGCAAGATAATAATAGGATACAGAAACTTAAAAAAGTACCGTTTGAAAGTATTCAGGCAGGCCCTTGCACTACATGCTTTGGGGAATTCATCCATAAATCTGACCACAAAAGAGGTGGGTACAGTGTGTATGGGTTTGGCAAAGTCAGCAGATATAGGATTGGTATCAGCTGAGTTAGCAGTTGGGGGGAGGGTTCCAAATGATTTTGGGACCTAAAAAATAAAAAAAAACTCTGGCACTCTGCCTGAATTTAAAGCACAAATCACAATTTTAAACATTTAAGGGGGTATTTAGGGTAAAGCACTACTATGGAGCTGACAAAATACATTGTTAAGTGACTACAGTAGGTGAATATAGGGCCAGGAGAGCATGCTGGGAAGGTAACTGAAGGCAAATATGTATGAAGGACAAAAGAAAATATAAAAAAATTACAGCATGCATGAGGACAAAGGGGACATTCACAGCATATTACAATCATGGTAATTAGGGAATGAGGAAAGAAATACAATATATTATCAAACATTATATACAATAAAATGTGATGTTAAAGGATAAAAATCTTACCTTAATATAGTCCTTCTGCAGGACCTGGATGATGGCAGAACAGGTCTCCGGGATAATGATCCCCAGAGCCTGGGGGGATATGCCTGTTGAGACCTTGAGGTCCTGCAGGCTTCTCTCCGTCGCCAAGCCTCTAGCCTCTGCTCCGGAGTGATGGCTTGCCTCATGCAGGTATCCTGCCTGCTGATATAGGGGGTCAGCAAAGCCAACAAACGGTGAAATACGGGGTCCGTCATCCGGAGAAAGTTCCTGAAATCATCAGGATTATTCTCACGGATCTCATGGAGCAAAGGCATGTGACAGAACTGGTCACGCTGGAGCAACCAATTCTTGGTCCATGAACTCCTCCCCACCCTGTTCATGGACTGGGCTTGCGTCAAAGTAAGGACCCCAACACCAAGCCCCCGCACAGCACGTACTCTACGATGAGTACGTACACGCAACATGGCTAGAAAATGGTCTGCTGCTCAGAACGAAGTAACAGAACGCATTGAAGAACAGCAAAGCCTGTGAAGAGCGCCCTGAAAATCAATAACGAACAAACAAGAACACAATGACAAAGTCAAGGGTAACTCGCTGCACGCACTGAAGACCAGATACAAACCCACAAGCACAAACTGAACAGCAGAAAACTATCTGAAAACCACGAGTCTGAAAAAGCGTGAATCGTCTCTCACCAAACTTTTACTAACACGAGATTAGCAAAAGGAGGCCAAAGGGTGCCACGCTTGGGTTCTGAACTGCCCTTTTATAGTCTTGTCATACGTGGTGTACGTGACCGCGTTCTTGGCGTTCGTAAATTCCAACAACTTTGTGCGACCGTGTGTAGACAAAACAAGTTTGAGCCAACATCCATCTGAAAAAATACATGAATTTTGTTGTCGGAATGTCCGATCAATGTCCGATCGTGTGTACAGGGCATTAGAGTACAAGAGTGGTTACCTGTCTAAGGATCCTTAGGATGTCTATACTCACAAGGCTTCTGTACCCACCGGCAGTCTTCTCTTTCCATAATACCAGACCAGATGCACTGTAGACTCTCCCTCTGTCAGCTATGGTAAGACCAGGGTTGACCACACAGACTTCAGGCCCTCAGGTCACCCACCTGAGGCCACATGGCCACAAGTACCGGGGTAGGCAGCGCCTCTTCTCCATCCTGGTGCAGACCTCTGCTAGGAAAGACCAAGAGCCCATGTGCTCCTATAGTATAAATTCGAACACCCTCCCCTTGTAATTGGCCAGGGCTAAATAAATCTTCATGCTCCCATCTGCATGATTTCCACCTATTACCGGGGTAGGCAGCGCCTCTTCTCCATCCTGGTGCAGACCTCTGCTAGGAAAGACCAAGAGCCCATGTGCTCCTATAGTATAAATTCGAACACCCTCCCCTTGTAATTGGCCAGGGCTAAATAAATCTTCATGCTCCCATCTGCATGATTTCCATAGTTGATAGGATACAATGAAACTTCAAGACAGCATGAGCAGCACCAGAGCACACAGAGCATATTACATTAGTCAACCACCACTCTCTGTTAAGCAGACAGCAATTACATTTATCTAGCTGTCTCTTTGTTAAAACCAAAAACTATTATACACTCATCCTAGCACCTACCTACGACAGTGCTACATGTCTGTGCAGGAATTATTATGCAGACCAGTGCACACATACCACTGCAAATGGTAAAAATGGAAGATGCGTAAAGTGAAGCACAGGCTACAGTTTTTGCTATATTATTACTAGTATACAGTGCAAACACTGCAGCTATGTGATGATACTTGTAAATAAAGAGTTTTATTTACATATTGTTTGTGCCTGGTATCTGGGTTATAGTGCACAGCTGCTGTTTTGTTTTAGTTTATAAGTACAGATAACATTTTTACACTTATGTGATGATACTGCCACAGCACCTGTGATCAATCATCATCATGCACATAAAGTGCATCCAGTAGCAATCACTGCAGGTAATCGCTGGCCAAACAGAGAGCCGTGAATAGCTGTGACTGCCGGCAACCTGTCATTATAGTGAAGGGAGCTGGTGGCCACACCTAGCCACTGAGAGCAGCTGATGAGAACCACAGCAGGAACTGCTGCTACAATTTTCTTAATTGTTGTTGTTAATGTAGCCACACAGTGATTTGGGCTGCAGATCAGTTTAGTACTGGTCAGTGTGATGTGCGTTCACATCGCAGAGCTCTTTTTTTTTTTTTAAGTGTACAATGTTACACTTCATTCATGTCACCACACAGAAGTGTGGCGTGCTGGGCTTCTGTGCAGTTACATGAGGGATCAAGCAGAGATGTGCAATATTTTTCATACATGTTGCATAATTATTGTTCAGCTTTGGAAAGCAGCGTAACGCTGCATTCTGGTCTGAACAATACACAGAAAACTATTATTTTCTTTTTGTCACTGCAGTTTTCTTTTGCAAGCACTACTTTTTCAGATCGTACTGCACCACACCGCATAGTAGCGCAGTGTGGTAGCAGCTGCATTTGCAAGATGCATTTGGGGTGCCATTACCAATTAGCTGGGAGCATTGTATACTTTACAAGCTTACTGTTGTCTTTAAAATGAAAATCTTTGCCCAGTGATCTGTTCTCAATTAACTTCAATGGAGGGCATGTGAGACATCAGGGGTCTGAAATACTCTTGATGACTCATCAAAGAGAACTGAAAAAGAAAAAAATCACACAAGAGAATTTCGCTTTAGTGAAAAAATGAAAGGTGTCAAAAATAGTTACACCAAAGCACTTTAAAACCCCCCAAATATTTTGAGCCACCAAACACACAAAAGTAAACACACCCGTCAGGGCCAACAATTTATAAAAATGTGTTTGTGTTACATATGTTACATATCGCTGCTAGGGATGAGCTTCGAGTTCGAGTCGAACCCATGTTCGACTCAAACATCGTCTGTTCGATCGTGCGCCAAATTACGAACGATATGGGCCGTCCGTGCCAAATTCGTGTGGCGCGTTACGGCCCGTAATTCACTGCGGCATCGTAGTGCATTGCTGGCTGATGATTGGCCAAGCATGCACTATGACCCACATGCTTGGCCAATCACAGCGCCGTCTGTAGAGAGAGCTGTAATTGGCCAAAGCCAGGGTGGGTTTAGGGTTTAGTACATGCCCCACACTATATAAGGCCACCTGCACGGCGGCCCTGTGTAGTGTGTGTTCCGGCGTTGAGAGACAGTGTCATTTGATGTAAGTTAGATAGATTAGGCAGGACAGTCAGTGAGTTAGCTGCGCTTACAGTGTATTCTGTATGTATATGCATCCCAGGTGTTGTATATATATATTTTTATATATATATATATATATATATATATATATATATATATATATATACACTGTATTCAGTTTAGCTAGATCCGTTCCTGTTATTATCTTCGTACTGACAGGCAGGCTTGTGTTGTTACAGTATTTACAGCTACCTGAAGAAAATTGCTGGTGTTCTTCTGATCCTATTAGTACCACAGTCAGGCAACTAGACTATTTACAGTCAGTGTAGTGCGTCCTCCTAACAGTGTTCAGCTAAAGCTACAAGTTAGTTTAGTGTGACCTCTGCACAGTGTTCAGCTAAAGCTACAAGTTAGTGTAGTGCGTCCTCCTCACAGTGTTCAGCTAAAGCTACAAGTTAGTGTAGTGTGACCTCTGCACAGTGTTCAGCTAAAGCTACAAGTTAGTGTAGTGCGTCCTCCTCTCAGTGTTCAGCTAAAGCTACAAGTTAGTGTAGTGCGTCCTCCTCACAGTGTTCAGCTAAAGCTAAAAGTTAGTGTAGTGCGTCCTCTGAACAGTGTTCAGCTAAAGCTACAAGTTAGTGTAGTGCGTCCTCTGAACAGTGTTCATCTAAAGCTACAAGTTAGTGTAGTGCACAGTGTTCAGCTAAAGCTACAAGTTAGTATAGTGCGTCCTCCTCACAGTGTTCAGCTAAAGCTACAAGTTAGTGTAGTGTGACCTCTGCACAGTGTTCAGCTAAAGCTACAAGTTAGTGTAGTGCGTCCTGTGAACAGTGTTCATCTAAAGCTACAAGTTAGTGTAGTGCACAGTGTTCAGCTAAAGCTACAAGTTAGTGTAGTGCGTCCTCCTCACAGTGTTCAGCTAAAGCTACAAGTTAGTGTAGTGCGTCCTCCTCACAGTGTTCAGCTAAAGCTACAAGTTAGTGTAGTGCGACCTCTGCACAGTGTTCAGCTAAAGCTACAAGTTAGTGTAGTGCGTCCTCCTCACAGTGTTCAGCTAAAGCTACAAGTTAGTGTAGTGCGTCCTCCTCACAGTGTTCAGCTAAAGCTACAAGTTAGCATAGTGCGACCTCTGCACAGTGTTCAGCTAAAGCTACAAGTTAGTGTAGTGCGTCCTCTGAACAGTGTTCAGCTAAAGCTACAAGTTGGTGTAGTGCGTCCTCTGAACAGTGTTCATCTAAAGCTACAAGTTAGTGTAGTGCGTCCTCCTCACAGTGTTCAGCTAAAGCTACAAGTTAGTGTAGTGTGTCCTCCTCACAGTGTTCAGCTAAAGCTACAAGTTAGTGTAGTGCGACCTCTTCACAGTGTTCAGCTAAAGCTACAAGTTAGTGTAGTGCGTCCTCCTCACAGTGTTCAGCTAAAGCTACAAGTTAGTGTAGTGCATCCTCCTCACAGTGTTCAGCTAAAGCTACAAGTTATTGTAGTGTGACCTCTGCACAGTGTTCAGCTAAAGCTACAAGTTAGTGTAGTGCATCCTCTGAACAGTGTTCATCTAAAGCTACAAGTTAGTGTAGTGCACAGTGTTCAGCTAAAGCTACAAGTTAGTGTAGTGCGTCCTCCTCACAGTGTTCAGCTAAAGCTACAAGTTAGTGTAGTGTGACCTCTGCACAGTGTTCAGCTAAAGCTAAAAATTAGTGTAGTGCGTCCTCTGAACCGTGTTCATCTAAAGCTACAAGTTAGTGTAGTGCACAGTGTTCAGCTAAAGCTACAAGTTGTTGTAGTGCGTCCTCCTCACAGTGTTCAGCTAAAGCTACAAGTTAGTGTAGTGCATCCTCCTCACAGTGTTCAGCTAAAGCTACAAGTTAGTGTAGTGCGACCTCTGCATAGTGTTCAGCTAAAGCTGCAGGTTAGTGTAGTGCGTCCTCTGAACAGTGTTCAGCTAAAGCTACAAGTTAAAAAAAGGAAAGAATTGCGTTCAGTGCATAAACAATAAAATATGAAAAAATATAAAAAATTGAAGTGAATACTGAAATACGTGAGAAGAATCCTGCAGCTGAACACTATAACCCCGATATAAGGGCACAAAAATGGATATAGATACGAACAGTGCAGCGCTGGACAAATATCACATAAGTGAAGTGTATTAAATGAGTGAAAAAACCCCACTACGGTGGGTATCAATCAATAAATTGTAGTAAACAGTGTAAATATTAATCAATCAATAAAGTGCTTATAACCTAGCATGATAAAGTGAAAAATAAGTGAACTTGTGGGCAATCTGCTTTTGGTACACCAACGTCAGATTGTACTAGGCAAATTTCCCTGCCCCAGCTGCTGCACCGCAGAAAGAAGTTCACTCCCAGCCATCCACATGCCCAGCGGTTGAATGCTAGCTTGGCAAAATTGCTAGCACTTCAACTGCTACCTTTTCAGTTGGTAGACTCTGCCCCCTTCCGTGAGTTTGTGGAATGTGCGGTTCCTCAGTGGCAGGTACCCAAACACCACTTTTTCTCACGGAAGGCGATTCCGGCTCTCTACCGGCATGTGGAAGGCAATGTCCATGCCTCGCTGGACAGGGTGGTCAGCGGTAAGGTGCATATTACCGCTGACTCATGGTCCAGCAGGCATGGACAGGGACATTACCTAAGTTTCACCGCGCATTGGGTGACTCTGCTGACAGCTGGGAACGATGCAGGACAAGGTGCAGTAGTGTTGGAGGTTGTTCCACCACCACGCCTCCAAAATGCCACTACTAATGATTCTGACACACCTCTCTCCTCCACCCCCTCCTCTTCTTCTTCCTCCATGGCCTCTTCCTGTGCTTTGTCCTCTGAGCCAGCGGTTCTCTGTAGGCGTTCAAAGGGCTATGCAAATATGCAGGCCAAAAGATGCCATGTGGTGCTTGATCTGGTGTGCTTGTGGGTACACTGGGGCAGAGGTTCTGTCAGCTCTGCAGGGGCAGGTTCAGAGGTAGTTGATGCCATGCCAACTTAAGGCAAGAATGGTGGTTTGCGACAATGGCACCAACCTCCTCTCTGCCCTCTGACAGGGACAACTGACCCATGTGCCCTGTTTGGCTCACATCCTTAATTTGGTGGTGCAGCGGTTCTTGGGCAGGTACCCGGGCTTACAGGATGTCCTGAGGCAGGCCAGGAAAGTCTGTGTGCATTTCCGCCGGTCATATAATGCCAGTGCTCGGCTGGCAGACCTCCAAAAGGAGTTTAACCTGCCCAAGAACCGCCTAATCTGTGACATGCCCACCAGGTGGAACTCAACGTTGGCCATGCTGCAGTGGCTGCACACGCAGCAGAGGGCCATCAATGAGTACCTGTGTGACTATGGCACCGGGACAGGGTCAGGGATGCATGCACTATCCTGTCACCATTTGAGGAGGCCACGAGGATGGTGAGCAGTGACAGTGCATGCATCAGTGACACTGTCCCCCTTGTCCACCTGTTGGAGCACACGCTGCATGGAATAATGGACAGGGCACTTGAGGCAGAACAGAGGCAGGAAGAGGAGGACTTCCTTAGCTGTTAAGGCCCCCTTTATCCAGACAGTGTTCCTGCGTGCCTGCCGATCACACAGGAAGAGAAGGAGGAGGATTGTGTCAGTATGGAGGTGGAGCCTGGCACTCAACATCAGCAGTAGTCTTTAAGGGATCATTTACAGTCCCAAGAAACACATGGACTTGTACGTGGCTGGGAGGAGGTGGCTGCAGATCATGTCGTCCTTAGTGACCCAGAGGACTCCGGACTGAATGCCTCATCAAACATACGCTGCATGGCCTCCCTGATCCTGCAAAGCCTGCGGAAGGATCCTCGTATTCGTGGTATCAAGGAGAAGGAACAATACTGGCTGGCAACCCTCCTTGATCCACGTTACAAGGGTAAGGTTGCGGACCTTATCTTGCTGTCGCAGAGGGAGCAGAAGATGAAACATCTTCAGGAGGCCTTGCTGAAAGGTCTGTGCAACGCGTTCCCAGAGACTGGGGTTACAGTCTCCTGTTTCTGGACAACGTGTTGCTGAGGCTTCGGTCAGTCAAAGAAGGAGCGGTGGAGAAGGTGGCCATCTGACCGATGCGTTCAGACAATTTTTTAGTCCGCAGCCCCAAGGTATGGTCGGTTCCAACAACCATCGCCAGCGTCTGTTTTACATGGTGCAGGAATGCCTAGGGGCAAGATCTGACCTGGACACCTTTCCCACCGAAAATCCTCTGGGTTACTGGGTCTTGAGGATGGATCACTGGCCAGAGCTTGCACAGTATGCAATTGAGCTACTGGCATGTCCTGCATCCAGCGTTCTTTCGGAACGCACATTCAGTGCTGCTGGAGGCTTTGTAACTGATCACAGGGTGCGTTTGTCCACCGACTCGGTCGATTGACTGACCTTCATAAAAATGAATCAGTCTTGGATTACCACCAGCTACCAAGCACCTGATGCTGATGTAACCGAATAAATTTTTTTGAAATGTCAGATCCCTTCAAAGACTGCCTATGCTGATGCTGAATGATTATCCTGTTATACTGAGTAATTATCCTCTTCCTCCTCAATGATCATGATGCTAGCTTATAGGGATGAGCCGAACACCCCCCTGTTCGGTTCGCACCAGAACATGCGAACAGGAAAAAAGTTCGTTCGAACACGCGAACACCGTTAAAGTCTATGGGACAAGAACATGAATAATCAAAAGTGCTAATTTTAAAGGCTAATATGCAAGTTATTGTCATAAAAAGTGTTTGGGGACCTGGGTCCTGCCCCAGGGGACATGTATCAATGCAAAAAAAAGTTTTAAAAACGGCCGTTTTTTCAGGAGCAGTGATTTTAATAATGCTTAAAGTCAAACAATAAAAGTGTAATATCCTTTTAAATTTCGTACCTGGGGGGTGTCTATAGTATGCCTGTAAAGGGGCGCATGTTTCCTGTGTTTAGAACAGTCTGACAGCAAAATGACATTTTGAAGGAAAAAACTCATTTAAAACTACCCGCGGCTATTGCATTGCCGACAATACATATAGAAGTACATTGATAAAAACGGCATGGGAATTCCCCAAAGGGGAACCCCGAACCAAAATTTAAAAAAAAAAATGACGTGGGAGTCCCCCTAAATTCCATACCAGGCCCTTCAGGTCTGGTATGGATATTAAGGGGAACCCCGGCCAAAATTAAAAAAAAAAAATGACGTGGGGTTCCCCCTAAATTCCATACCAGACCCTTCAGGTCTGGTATGGATTTTAAGGGGAACCCCGCACCAAAAAAAAAAAAAAACGGCGTGGGGTCCCCCCAAAAATCCATACCAGACCCTTATCCGAGCACGCAACCTGGCAGGCCGCAGGAAAAGAGGGGGGGACGAGAGTGCGGCCCCCCCTCCTGAACCGTACCAGGCCACATGCCCTCAACATTGGGAGGGTGCTTTGGGGTAGCCCCCCAAAACACCTTGTCCCCATGTTGATGAGGACAAGGGCCTCATCCCCACAACCCTGGCCGGTGGTTGTGGGGGTCTGCGGGCGGGGGGCTTATCGGAATCTGGAAGCCCCCTTTAACAAGGGGACCCCCAGATCCCGCCCCCCCCTGTGTGAAATGGTAAGGGGGTACAAAAGTACCCCTACCATTTCACAAAAAAACTGTCAAAAATGTTAAAAATGACAAGAGACAGTTTTTGACAATTCCTTTATTTAAATACTTCTTCTTTCTTCTATCTTCCTTCATCTTCTGGTTCTTCTGGTTCTTATGGCTCTTCTGGTTCTTCCTCTGGCGTTCTCGTCCAGCATCTCCTCCGCGGCGTCTTCTATCTTCTTCTCCTCGGGCCGCTCCGCACCCATGGCATGGGGGGGAGGCTCCCGCTCTTCTCTTCATCTTCTTCTCTTCTTCTTTTCTTCTTTTCTTCTCTTCTTCTCTTCTTCATTTTCTTCTCCGGGCCGCTCCGCACACATGCTGGCATGGAGGGAGGCTCCCGCTGTGTGACGGCGCTCCTCATCTGACAGTTCTTAAATAACGGGGGGGGCGTCCCCTCTGACGCACGGGACATGACGGGACTTCCCTGTGGCATTCCCCGTGACTTCACAGGGAAGTCCCGTCAAGTCACCGTGCGTCAGAGGGGGGCGGGGTCACCGGGAGGCCCCGCCCCCCGTTATTTAAGAACTGTCAGACGAGGAGCGCCGTCACACAGCGGGAGCCTCCCTCCATGCCAGCATGGGTGCGGAGTGGCCCGGAGAAGAAAATGAAGAAGAGAAGAAAAGAAGAAGAGAAGAAGAGAAGAAGATGAAGAAGAAGAGAAGAGCAGGAGCCTTCCCCCATGCCATGGGTGCGGAGCGGCCCGAGGAGAAGAAGATAGAAGACGCCGCGGAGGAGATGCTGGACGAGAACGCCAGAGGAAGAACCAGAAGAGCCAGAAGAACCAGAAGAACCAGAAGATGAAGGAAGATAGAAGAAAGAAGAAGTATTTAAATAAAGGAATTGTCAAAAACTGTCTCTTGTCATTTTTAACATTTTTGACAGTTTTTTAGTGAAATGGTAGGGTACAAAGTACCCCCTTACCATTTCACACAGGGGGGGGGCGGGATCTGGGGGTCCCCTTGTTAAAGGGGGCTTCCAGATTCCGATAAGCCCCCCGCCCGCAGACCCCCACAACCACCGGCCAGGGTTGTGGGGATGAGGCCCTTGTCCTCATCAACATGGGGACAAGGTGTTTTGGGGGGCTACTCCAAAGCACCCTCCCAATGTTGAGGGCATGTGGCCTGGTACGGTTCAGGAGGGGGGGGCGCACTCTCGTCCCCCCCTCTTTTCCTGCGGCCTGCCAGGTTGCGTGCTCGGATAAGGGTCTGGTATGGATTTTTGGGGGGACCCCACGCCGTTTTTTTTTTTTTTTTTGGCGCGGGGTTCCCCTTAAAATCCATACCAGACTTTCAGGTCTGGTATGGAATTTAGGGGGAACCCCACGTCATTTTTTTTTTAAATTTTGGCCGGGGTTCCCCTTAATATCCATAATCAGACCTGAAGGGCCTGGTATGGAATTTAGGGGGACTCCCACGTCATTTTTTTTTTAAAATTTTGGTTCGGGGTTCCCCTTTGGGGAATTCCCATGCCGTTTTTATCAATGAACTTCTATGTGTATTGTCGGCAATGCAATAGCCGCGGGTAGTTTTAAATGAGTTTTTTCCTTCAAAATGTCATTTTGCTGTCAGACTGTTCTAAACACAGGAAACATGCGCCCCTTTACAGGCATACTATAGACACCCCCCAGGTACGAAATTTAAAGGGATATTACACTTTTATTGTTTGACTTTAAGCATTATTAAAATCACTGCTCCTGAAAAAACGGCCGTTTTTAAAACTTTTTTTTGCATTGATCCATGTCCCCTGGGGCAGGACCTGGGTCCCCAAACACTTTTTATGACAATAACTTGCATATTAGCCTTTAAAATTAGCACTTTTGATTAATCCCATAGACTTTTAAAGGGTGTTCTGCGGCACTCGAATTTGCCGCGAACACCCCAAATTGTTCGCTGTTCGGCGAACTTGCGAACAGCCAATGTTCGAGTCGAACATGAGTTCGACTCGAACTCGAAGCTCATCCCTACTAGCTTATAAGAACATTTTTGGTTCTGGGCGCCACCAGTCCCGCTACCAGTGCCTAAGGCCCAATTTTTCAGCCCCTTTTTGACAGGGGCATGTAATTACAATTTTACATGCAATTCTTTGCAGTAGGGCTAGTTCCTGCTCTCCAACTAGAGTATCTGTGAGGAGTTGCAGTGTTGTGGCACCAGCACCAGTTCCTAAGGCCCAATTTTTCAGCCCCTGTTTAACGGGGCGTGTAATTACAATTTTTGATGCAATTCTTTGCAGCAGGGCTAGTTCCTGCGCTCCAACTAGAGTATCTGTGAGGTGTTGCAGTGTTGTGGCACCAGCACCAGTGCTTAAGGCCCAATTTTTCAGCCCCTGTTTTACATTAAAGCCGCAAGCAGTTTTAAATGACTTTTTTCCTTTAAAAATGACATTTTGTGCAGGGACTGTTCTAAGCATGGGAAACACGGGCCACTTTACAGACATACTATAGACACCCCCCAGGTATGATATTTAAAGGAATATTTCACTTTTTTTTTTTTTTACTTTAAGCATCATTAAAATCACTGCTCCCGAAAAAACGGCCGTTTTTAAAACTTTTTTTTGCATTGATACATGTCCCCTGGGGCAGGACCCGGGTCCCCAAACCCTTTTTAGGACAATACCATGCAAATTAGGCTTTAAAATGAGCACTTTTGATTTCATACGTTCGAGTTCCATAGACGTCAATGGGGTTCTAACGTTCGTGAAAATTTTCGGTCCGTTCGCAGGTTCTGGTGCGAACAGAACCAGGGGGTGTTCGGCTCATCCCTAATCGCTGCATACTCAGGAATAAGAGCAATAATTCTAGGCCCATTATTCACAATTAACTCTAAACTGATGATCTATAGGGGCTTTTAAAACGTTGCCAATGAAGGCCTCTTGACCTCCTCCCTAGGGAAAGAGAGCCTTGACTGATGGGGGCATGGCTAGGTACATGATAAGGGAAATGATTGGTGGGGTGGGATGGGATGAGCCTGAGCTCAGAAAAGTGTATGCCCCAGGGAATTCTGGGTCTTTTTCGGAAGAGTCTTTGGAAGAGCTGCTGTGGACCCTGCACCCTCTACCATGGATACTGACCTCCTGTTGGCCAGGGTCCACGAGATTGCTCTTCAAGGTCGGGCTGAATGGCTGTTCTCCCTCCTCACCCAGAGAGGCCCCCCTCTCCCTTTTCCACTGCCGCCTGCGGATTCCCCAGTTTCCAGGGCCAGGAGACGTACCGGTCCTCCTTCCCGACTTAGCCCTAGTCCTTCCAGGCCTTCATATTCTGCCCCTACACCCCCCAGAGCCCCTGTTGCCACTGGTCCTGGCTCCCCTCCCTCTCCGCCCCCCGCTGCCAGAGTCCTCCCCGGCGGGTCCCCCCACCCATCCGTGCACACTGCGGCCCGCCCGGCCCGCTCCCGGAGCCCCAGAGTCCTCCGGCGGTCAGTAAGGGCTTTTCCAGTCGCCCCCCGCAGGCGCCCACCGCGGCGCTTTCTGCCTCTGACCACCGCCCGCATTGTCCGTGGCCCCCCTCCTGGTGCTCAGCCGGGGGGAAGGTGGGGGGGCGCTCGGCGGGCGTCCGTGGTGCCAGATGCCGGGAGCGCCAGCCTGGAGCTTCTGCAAGTGCTGTCCCTCCTCCTCCTTCCTCCACGCTGTCTCTAACTGCTGGCGTGTCCCTGCCAGCGTCTCTCCCTGTGCCCAGTGGGGCGGGAGATTTGAATAGCAGTTCAATCCATACTTCTCTCCTGGCCACTATGCATCCACATCCCTCTGCACCCAGCTGGGTGGGGGATGGTGGTAAATCAGTCACTCACCCCCTGCAATTAACCCCTGCCTTGCCACATCCCCCTGTACCCAGCTGGGTGGGGGATGGTAGAGCTGCACCTGCCACGCACCCCCTGCCACTGTCCCCTGTCTTCACACATCCCCCGCACCCGGCTGGGTGAGGGATGGCAGGGTTGACCATGCCGCTCACCCTCTGCCATGGCCCCCTGCCTTCCCTCATCTCCCTGGCCTGGCTGGGTGGGTGATGGCCGACGGTCGCCTGCTCCTGTCCCCTCATCACAGATCCCTGACCATCATCAGCTCCTTGTGCCCGCCTGGGCTGGAGCTTCCCACCGAACATCTGCTGCCACAGCCTCCTCCACCATCTCCCTGTGCCCAGCAGGGCAGGAGATTCCCATTGGGGGCATGCAGCTGTGACTGGCAGGGTGGGAGATGCACACGCCACACCCAGGATATGGGCTGCACCCGCTGCGAGCCCTCCATCTGGGATCTCCGGCTGCTCCAGATGCTGCTCAGCTGCCGTCACTTCCCCTCGGGCTCTTCAGGGTCGGGGACGGACCACCGCCCCTGGACCTATCCTTTCACCAGCATCCTTCAGCCTCGCCAAACATCAACTTTCCTCCAGGCGATGGACGCTGCGGCCCCCTGTCAGCTCCTCCCACGGATGATCCTGCAACGGGCGTTCCTCCTGGACCTGCGGTTGGTCGCCCCTCTTCAGCTGCACACCCACGACTCAGTGAGTATGATTGTGATTTGATTTGGGGTAGATCCAGCGACGCTGCCGCGGGTGCCGCTTTGTGGGCAGTCTCACCTACCGGCACGCACCTGTCGGAAGACATCAAGGATAGAATATGGCGTCGCAAATTCATGGATTTCCTCGCTTTAGTCCCTCCCGACCGTGAGACGATCGACAAATCCCGTCGGGTTGATGTGGCGGCACAGGGTGAAAAATCTAAGCAGCTTCCACTGATGATCGGGACGTCGGCTGCCCCCAAAAAAGGCCTATGCTGGCTGTTCAATGAGAGCCACTGCAAGTGGTACACCGCGTGCCGTTTTAAGCACGAATGCTCACTTTGCGGGGGAGCTCACCCAGCCAGCCAGTGTTTCAGAAAGGGAAGACAACAATTGTCCCGGCCGTGGGGCCAAGCCTGATGTTTCTAAGCCAGAGAACCCCGGGGATCATCTCAGAGCTGCTTCCCTGGCTAGACCGGTACCCTCTTCATAGAGAGGCCTTGATCCTGCGCGACGGTTTGGACTGTGGTTTTTGGATCCTCTTTACTCCTTCAGATGTGCCAACCATGTCACCTAATTTAAAAATGCCCGTTCAATTCGAGTCCGTCGTGGCCGAGAAACTTCAGAATTGGATTTGGGGCACATGGCGGGCCCGTTTGATCTACCCTCCTACCACAACCTGAGGGTTTCCCTCCTCGGTGTGGTCCCCAAAAGGACGGAGGGAAAATTTCGCCTTATCCACCACCTGTTTTATCCTTCTGGCTCCTCGGTCGAATCCAGGGTCCACTATGCCTTGTTTGACAGGGCGCTCCACTTGGTCAGGACAGCTGGTCCTTCAGCCTTGCTGGCCAAGGCAGACATTGAGTCCGCCTTCCGCCTCCTCCCGATCCACTCAGAATGCTTTCATCTGCTGGGATGCTACTTTCAGGGAAGCTACTTTTTTGACATGTGCCTTCTCATGGGCTGTGCCATTTCTTGTTATTTCTTTGAACTCTTCAGTAGTTTCCTTGAACGGGTAGTTGTCCAGGCAGCTGGTTTGCATTCTGTGTTACACTATTTGGATGACTTCCTCTTCATGGGCCCAGCTGACAGCGGTGAGTGCCAGCAGCACCTGTCTGTTTTTAAGGACACATGCAAGCGGTTTGCCATCCCACTGTCAGCTGACAAAACCCAGGGCCCTGTGACGGTTATGTCCTTCTTGGGTATCGAAATCGACACAGTGGAGATGGTTTTCCGGCTGCCCAGTGACATGCTGGCCAGGCTACTCTCCCTGGTCCGCTTGGCAAAAGGGGCTAAAAAGCTGCAGTTTAAACAACTTCAGTCTTTGCTGGGTCACTTTGTCTTTGCCTGTAGAGTCATCTGCATGGGGAGGGCTTTCTGTAGATGCCTGGCGTGGGCCACAAAAGGGGTGGCTGCCCCCCACCACTATATCCGCATCACCAAGCCCATGCAGTATGACTTGGGGATGTGGCTATCTTTTCTCCAGTCCTACAATGGCCAGTCATGTTGGTTGCTGGTGGAGGTACCGTACTCACAGCTGGAGCTATACAATGATGCGGCAGGCTCCTGTGGTTTCGGTGCCTTTTTCCAAGGGGAGTGGTCTGCTGAGTGTTGGGCGCCCTCATGGGCCCGCATGGATTTTTTGTGCGACCTCACACTGCTGGAGCTTTTTCTGATTATTGTCACCATTGAGCTGTGGGGTCAGCGGTTGTGCAATCGCCAGGTGGTTTTCTGGTGAGATAACATGAGTGTGGTGCAGGTGGTCAATCAAAAGTCTGCCAGATCTCCGGTCGTGTCGTTGCTGCGTTTTTTTGGTTTTAAAGTGCCTTCAGTTTAACATTTGTTTTAGAGCTAGGCATGTCCCTGGAACTGCTAACGATATTGCCAGTGCTCTCTCTCATTCACAGCTCAATCATTTCCGCGCCCTCGCACAGTCGGCTTCCCTGGAGGACCTACTTGTGGAACTTCATTTCCGATGTTTGCTAGACCTCCTCCGGGCGTCTCTGTCCCTGTGGGCATCGTACTGTCGCGTTTGGGAAGAATGGGTCCAGGTGTCAGGCGCTGAGTTTTCCATCTCGTCTTCATAGGAAAGACACGTTGCTTTATTTTCTTACCTTGTTTACTTACTACAAAAATGTTTTTCCGGTTCCACGGTTTCGTTGGCCATGTCTGCTTTGTCTTTCTGGTTTCAGCTCCTGGGGTGGGAGGACATTACAAAAACGTTCCCTGTCCATCGGGTCCTGCGGGGTTGGAGACGTGCGACCCATTCCCCTGATTCCCGGTGACCGGTTTCCCTCACCAGTCTCTCCAGTATCCTTTCCTTGTTGCCGTCCGTTTGTTTTTCTCCGTTCGAGACCCTTCTCTTCCAGGTGGCTTTCTCGTGGGCGTTTTTCAGGACCTTTCGCATTGGCGAACTGGTTTTGAAATCCACGTCCTCAGCCGGCGGCACCCTGACGAAGGACGTTACCGTCTCTGATCGCTGCGTGTCGGTTTTGTTGCGCATGTCAAAAACTGACAGTTTTGGCAAGGGCAGAAGGGTTGTTTTGTACCCTTGCGGGGGCCCCTTCTGCCCTGTTTCTTTGGCCTCCCCCTTCCTGTCCTCACTTCCCCCTGCCTCTACTCTTTGTCCGCACCGATTCCTCCTCTCCTAGTAGGTTTCTGCAGGTTTTTTGTTGTTGCCTTGAAAAATTGGGCCTCCCTTCGCGTGACTTTGTGACCCACTCCTTTCGGATCGCCGCTGCCACCACGGCTTCTGGTATGGGTTTCTCTGATATGGAACTCCAGCGTTTGAGTAGGTGGGAATCATCCCGTTTTTCTTTGTATGTCCGTCCACACCTGTTGTTTTAAATTTCAGATCATCACCCGGTTATGGTTTGGATCGTGGGAGATTCCTTCATTTACTGGGCTGCTTGTCAGGCGGAATGTTCGGCGCCACGGGAAGAATTTGAGTTTTGCCTATGATCTCGCCAGGATCCGCTGGATTGGGCTTCGCAGTTTACGCTGGCCTCAGGTCCTTCTGGAGCGTTTGCGCCTCCGGTCCCACGTATCTGGTCCCATCATCTTGATCGCGTTCTGTGGACTTAATCTCTGCTATCAAGTGGGATATTGCTCAATGCTATGCAGTTTTCACCAATTTGGTTCTTATCTGGTCGGAAATCGTGCCTCGCCTGCTGTGGGCCAGGGAAATACCTAGCCCCCGTCTAGAACACTTCCATCAAAAAGTTAACGCTCAGGTTTGTTCGGGAAAATAGGTGGGTTCATCATCCATCATAAGGATCTGGAGGGTACTAATGATGATCTGTTGAGACCGGATGCTGTTCACCTTAATGACATTGGGTTGGACATATTCAACCTCGACCTGCAGCGAGGTGTGGAACAGGCGCTGGCTGTGGTGGGGCGCTCATCAGTTATTAACTGATGGGCGGTTGGCAGTTTTCTTGACCTTGCCAGCAGTTAAAGTGCTGTAATGGGCTATGCCCTTGAATGGAAAATTGGAAGTAGGCTGTCTGTCCAGCACTTATGGTAAGGACAGGCCCCCCTTCCCTCTTTTGGTTAAGTGCTCACAATAGGACTGTGACTGGCACTGGTTAAATATGTTTACATGTTATGTGTTGGAATTTAATAAAGCTCTGGCCTTGCCCTTTCCAACCTAATGGTTGTAAGTGTCTTATTATAATGAGGTAAAGGGCAAGGGTGGTGGGGGATTTGATCCCTTGGTGTTACGTTAATTGGGACCTAAGCCCATTGCACCTCAGCAGTCATGGAAAATATAGGGCACCAAAGTTTGTTGTCATTTTGCAGGCACGTGAAATTTTAAAGCTGAAGGCCAGCTTTTGATACACTTTACATAGTTTGTTTGGACCAGGCTGGCACAAACAAACTATGTCCTTCACTCAACATGTGAGGCTGCTACAGTAGATGTGCTGTATAACCTGTATGTAGCTGAGGCTACAAATAGCATACAGCACTGTGTTCTGGGTTCGAGCCGAGGCTTCCTGTCTCAAACCTGGAACACATTAGAGTCTATCTGACCAGCTCTCAGCCATTCAGAGAAAGCGCTGTGTTCTAGCAATGAATACAAAGCTTCCTCTGATTGGCAAGAGATGCATGCTGATGAGATCACAACCTCTTACTTACTGCTAGAATACATTGCTTTCTCTAAATGGCTGAGCGCCGATAGACTCTAATGTGTTCCTGATATGAGATAGAAAGTTTTGCCTCGAACCTGGAACACAGGGCAGTATGTTGTATGTAGCCTCAGCTACAACAAGTTTATACAGCACATCCAGCGGCCTCACATATAAGTGAGGAACATAGTTCGTTTGGGCCAGCCTGGCCCAAACGAACTATGTAAAGTGGCGTTCAGCTTTAAGCTTTGATATTTTTGTTATCTATTTACTCAGTGCAACCTCATGTTTTCTGTTTTACCCAAAATTGGGTGGTATATTGAATACTCCTTTAAGCCATGCCCAACATTTAGCACAATGTAATCCATGTCCACCTTTCACTGCGGCACGCCATATTTTCTTATCCACTAAGTCTAGGGCCCAATTTATGATTCTGCACACAGGTCTACTGCTTTCATAAAAGGCCCCTGAATAAAGGATACACATGACTGCTGTGTTTAGGCAAAATTAGATTTTCCTGTAGTTCAGGTTTCAAAATTATCCTTTGCTGGGGGGATGAACTCGCACCGCAAGGGTTAATTACTTGTTTAGTTTAGGGGAGGCTCTTTGCACTTTAACCACTTCAGCCCCGGAAGGATTTGCCCCCTTCCTGACCAGGCCATTTTTTGTAATATGGCACTACGTCGCTTTAATTGACAATTGCGCGGTCGTGCGATGTTGTACCAAAACAAAATTTATGTCCCTTTTTCCCCACAAATAGAGCTTTTTTTCTGGTATTTGATCACCTCTGCGGTTTTTATTTTTTGCACTATAAACAAAAAAAGAGTGACAATTTTGAAAAAAAAAAAAAAATACAATATTTTGTACATTTTGCTATAATAAATATCCCCCAAAAAATAAAAATAAACTAATTTCTTCAACAGTTTAGTCCAATATGTATTCTTCTACATATTTTTGGTAAAAAAAAATCGCAATAAGCGTATATTAATTGGTTTGCACAAAAGTTGTAGCGTCTACAAAATAGGGGATAGATTTATGCCATTTTTATTATTATTTTTTTATTTTTACTAGTAATGGGGGTGATCTGCGGTTTTTTTTTCAGACTGCAACTTTGCGAAGGACACATTGGACACTTTTGACACTTTTTACTATATAAATGTCACTGGCAGGGAAGGGGTTAATACTAGGGGCGATCAAGAGGTTAACTGTGTTCCCTATGTGTGTTTCTAACTGTGGGGGGAATGTGGCTGACTAGAGGAGGAGAGAGATCGTTGTTCCTACTTAGTAGGAACACACAATCTTTCTCCTCTCCCCTGACAGAACTGGGATTTGTGTGTTTACGCACACAGATCCCAGTTCTCGCTCTGTCACGAGCGATCGCGAGTGTCCAGCGGTCATTGCGCCCGCCGGGCACAAGCTGCAGGTGTGCGCATGCCTGCTACAGCATCTTAAAGAGCCAACATACAGCTACGACAGCTCGCCCAGGGGAGCCAACCTGCCACAGTATAACTGCAGCGGCTGGCCGGGAAGTGGTTAACTTACCTGATCCTTTCGCTCCCCCAGTATATGGTGCCTCCCATGCTCAGGCAATGGGCTGTCCCTTGGCATCATCACATCCAATGCAGGGTGTCATCATGCTTTGATCTCGATAATGTCAGGACCTTAGACTGCTGTATTGTGGGGGAGAAGACACTGCACCATGGTATACCTTTGATGTACCAGAAATCAGGTGCATTTCCCCTTACAATAGGGTAATTTTCTCATTGGCTGTCTAGTCAGATCCACTCATAAATTTTTCAGACTGATCTGAATGGTAATTCCATGTAAGTCTATAGGTAGGTGGATGTAAATGAATGCACATCCTGCCCTTAGACCAACATGGATCTGGTAACCTCATCATCCTCAGCACCCTGCATTGTTCTTGATGATGTCCGGACCTTCGACTGCTGGAGCATGGGGGAGAACGTGCTTCCCCTCTGCATGAAATAATTCTTACCTTTCCCAGAGTTGGGCTTTAACTCACATCTGTCTTATGCTTTAGTAAAAGTTCTTTTTACTAAGAGCATGTAGAAAACACATTTCAACATTTTTTTCCAGAAAATGAGATACAGTATTTCACTTTTCAATACTTTTATTTTGTATAGTAGGTAGAATAGAAATATCCAAGGATTTTAATGCGTCTCTACATAAGCTGTTGAAAGGATTGCAAAATCAATATTGAGTATTGCTGAGAAAAAGGGCCTGAATGAACCTTATTTTTTTTTGAAGTTGCAACCTGTTCTAATATTTTAGGTGGATTAAAACAATATAGTTTCTTTTTTTTCCCTGAGTATTAGAAAAAAAAAAAAGGTATTTTTCTTTTTAATCAACAGGTCAAATTAAAATGCCAGTGCATTGTATTATCAAAAAAGGGTGTATAAATGGGTATACAAGTAGTAAAGGACCCTTCAAACTGTTGTGTTGCAATAATGTGCAAATCATGGTGTTATGTGTTGCAGTGTTGTTTATTGTGAACAGCAACCCAATGCACTATTACAGTAGTAGGTTACACAATCACTCTGCAGTGCACCACAGCGCACCAAGTGTTGTGGCGTGCTGCATTAAAAAAACATGGTCATTCACAATGTTCGGTGTCTCAAGCTGAACTGCCAACTCATTAAATAAACCATATTCCTTAAAGCAGAATTAAAGTATAAAAAAAAACTGGGAGGGGGCAGCTCTCTATTATAGGAGTGACATGCAGTTCCTCTTTGGCAATAAAAAAAATATATACCTGTATGCTTGCATTCTTTATTGTATATGCACAGTTCACTTTACTCTACAGCAGTGGTTCTTAACTCCTGTCCTCAGGACCCACCAACAGGCCAGATTGCAAGATAACTGAAATACATCACAGGTGATATCATTTACTGCTCAGTGATTGCAGTATTCTAGTCTGCATCTCCCCCAAGGTAATACTGGCCTGTTAGTGGGTCCTGAGGACAGGGTTTGAGAACCACTGATCTACAGCACAGTGTCTGTCTGTGTGCTGAGATGACTGAGCATGCATAAGAGGGTCATCATCCTGTAAATAAGATGACCGTAGACTGGCACCCACCCATTACCCTGCAATCCAGTCAAGATGGCTATACACTGGCACCCACCTGTTATCCTGCAATCCAATCAAGTAGGCCGAAGACCATCACCTGGAAGAAGCTGAGGAGAAGATCCTGTGTCGGTGAGTTGGACTGTTGAAGCAAAGGTAAATACTTTATTTCTGCTTTAACACAGCTTGCTTTGTCTGTTAATGCAACACGTATTACAAATGGCGCCTGAGGGTTATTGGTAAAGAAAAGGGGAGTAGAGGTTATCTGAGGGCTAGTTAGGTTATATGGAACTTAGAGGCTCAACTATGGAGAAGAAGGAACAGAGAATGGGAAAAAATAAGTATTTCACATTTCCATGGAGCAGAAACATATAGGCCTTTTCCAGAAAGCACGAAGTATAAAGTAACCCATAGGAACAATTAACCAAAATTCACCACTGAAGCCATATTGTTGAAAAATTGACTGGTTGCATGGATATGGCTAAAGGTGACAAATCGATTTGTGCCAACTTGGATTCTCAGCAAATCCATCTGTCACAGTCACATAACAAACACTAAAGCCGCTTACACACGAGCGGAATGTCCGACAGAAAAAGTCAGACAGAAGCTTTTCATCGTATATTCCAATCGTGTGTGTGCCTCATCGGACTTTTTTTTTTTTAAATTCTGACGGACCTAGAAATAGAACATGTTCTAAATACTTCCTATCGGGAAAACCACTCATCCGTATGCTGTTCCGACGGACCAAAAACGATGCATGCGCTGAAGCAAGTACGAGACGGAAGCTATTGGCTACTGACTATTGAACTTCCTTTTTCTAGTCCCGTCGTATGTGCTGTACGTCACCACGTTCTGGACGGTCGGACTTTGGTTTGACCGTGTGTAGGCACGACCGCTTCAATGGAATTCCTTCGGAGTTCCGTCGGAGAAACCTTCGGAGTTTATTCCAACGGCAAAACCGGTCGTGTGTGCAGGGCATTAGGAGTCTATGTGCAGATGTTTAAGAATTCACACAGCCACCACAAATATCTGCCGTACTGTTGGTAATACCATGATCTCCCATGATTGTCAGCTCCATTTAGTGGCCACAAGGTGTTTTGTTTTAATACTAATAAATAGAATACTGCATTATGGCCACTATACAGAACTGAGGATTAAAAGAGATAATAGTTTAACAAGCAATACGACAGGCATTCATGGTGCCTGTGAGAATGCTTAAGAAATCTGCACATCAAATGTTTTATAAATAGACCCCCTTAAAGTGAATGTGATTGTGAGCATTGACGCATGGGAACTGCTACTACTGACTTGTTTTTAAATATATACTGTAGACCCTGAGATGTTCATTATATTTATGTCTTCACAACCTAGTGGGTCACTGACCTGGAACAATCGTACAGCCATACCCACTTCCTGCATGCTTTTTCTAGATCAACTAAGATCAGTATGACATCCCAGTGACCATCACTTTAAAAAAAAAAAAATCACCAATGGCAACTTCTATATTTCTATCCTCGGGGGTTTTCCTTAGGGGGACTTAGCAGCTAGCATTTTTTTGTGATAAGTGCATACAAGCTAAATAATATGTAAGTGTAATATTTACATGTATTTATTACCTCTCACAGAGTTCAGCAAAAGGGTTAATTTACTAAAGGCAAATAGACTATTCACTTAGCAAGGACATTTTCCCCACAGCTTAGTAAATGTGGGGAGGTTTCACTTTGTAAAGAATACCCAATAACGTGCAAAGAAAATAAAAAAAAACAACATTTTTACTTGGGTTGCACCATCCACTGTGCTTTTACTGTACATGTTTGTTTTTAAGAATTTGTAACAAAATTGATGTATTATACATTGGTATACTTTGTGCATGGGGTACCGATAAAGTCTAGGTTTTGCTTCTCTCCTAAAGAGGAACTGCAGTCTGCTCACATAATTTGTAATAAAAACATCTTTGACATTCTGAAGCTTCCCTCCAACCACTTTGCATATTATCTTATATATACCAAGATTCCGTACTTGCCAAATATGCTGCATAAATCTCCCTCCACTGAGTCTGGCTGCAGCCATTTTAACTGTGGGCAGCTGAAGCTGCTTCCTGTTCACTTCCTGGATTTACACAGATACAGAGAGGCACATCTCCAGCTCTGCAGCTCTCATTGTCCCTCTTATGACTCACCCCTCCCTTCCTGGCGAAGGAGCTGTGCATGATGTCATAAGCTTAGGCTTTTTACCAGACAAGAAATAGGAAGTGGGTTGTATGCAGGGGCGGACTGACCATTGAGCCACTCGGGCACTGCCCGAGGGCCCTGGGCCACTAGGCGGCCCCATCAAGGTTGCCAGCCTCAGTAAAACCAGGGACAGTATGTATAAATCTGTGGGGTTTTTTTACATCTGTCTGTGTATACTGTGTGTACATGTATGTATATACTGTGTAATGGTATACTGTGTGTGTGTATACTGTGTGGCCCCATAATCTCTGATTGCCCGGGGGCCCCACAATCTCCTATTGCCCGGGGGCCCCATGAGTTATCAGTCCGACCCTGGTTGTATGACGTATTTACTGGCAGAAAAAAAAAATATGTTTGACTGTCCAAAGCTGAAGGGCAGAAGATTTAATAGATGCTCTGCTTTAAGTTTCCTGAGAATAGGATGTGATACCCCTTCTTTCCTTTCTTTTTTTTTTGGGGGGGGGGGGGGTATACGCATTGGCATTGATCCCACCTCATGTAACATTTCTGCTTACACATGATTGGATGATGGAAGTCAGAAGAGCATTATTCACCAAGCTTACATAGTTAATCTGGTTGAAAAAAAGACACAAGTCCGTCCAGTTCAACCAATATTGAAAGACTGGAACAGTAACAGTCTCTTGTTCTCTTGTATGTTTTTGTTACACATATACATTCTCAAAATGTATTATCTGTGGGTAATTCCCTTACAAAGCACAACATCCGTTGCAAAGTGAACAGTCTATGTGCCTTAATCAACCCCAATGCATACATCTGATTCTCTCTCAAGAAGAATGGTGCCATCTTTGTTCAGACTCAGTATGCACTTTTTGGACTCTGATTCTGCCCCAAAGATGACATGGCCATGTATATTCTGGTTCCTGTGCAATTATTGTCTGTGTTCACAAATGTTTAACTCAGATCAGAGATTTGTGATTTGCTACAAAGTTACAATGTTACAGTCTGATCATTTGGAGAGAGGAGACTGAATAATGATTCCTCTTCTCTGCAGCAGACTGTTGACTTCACTTCAGCCTAAGGAATGCCAGTGACTAGATTCAAAGAACTGCTTTTTATTGATAAAAGGCACAGCTTTTTTTGAAAAAAAGTATACTGTTGTTATTTATTGTGACATGCCAGGAACTGATTCATGCAGATTTGTAAAGCTACTGACAGGTTCACTTCTTTGTCAAGTGACCTGATCCGATCTGCTTGTGAGATTTCCAGGAAGATCTGAACGGAAGCTCCATGTAAGCCTATGGAGAGGTGGATGTAAATGAATGCACGTTCTGCCCCTAGACCTAACATGGGTCTGTTACCCTCTGGGAGGTCAAAATTGAACTGACACAAAAGTGACATCCATACCACTTGACTCCAATTCACTAGAGGATTCTTACTGATCGGACCAGACATGGCCGGCGTGAACAAGCTCTAACTCTTTTTTTTTTTTTTAAAGAGCTGTGAAGAAATACCAGTAAACAGCTCCGCTGATAAAAATAACTGTGATGAAATTTCTGGAGCAACAAGGAATACAAATTACCATATGTAATTGTAATCAAAAATCCATCAACAGGACCAACAACAGGAAAGGATGGTATGATGTCTTAGAAAAAAATGACGGAAAGAAAAAAAAAAAAATGGTAATAATAATAGTTTACAATATGTTAATTAGCATGATGTTAAATATAGCATTTTATGCAAACCAATCAATCAAAAACAATGTATTCTACAGTAATTGGCTACAAACTGTCCTTCAATATAACCCCACTGTATAAAAATAACATAAAACAACACACTTAACTTTTTTTTTTTTTTTTTAAAGCAGCACTCTAGTTTAGATTTTTTTTTACTTATCTTTGCTGCAGAGGGAGTCCTGACTCCACTTCTTTTTTTTTTTCTGTGCATTGCAGGTCTTTGTTTTGCATGTAATATACCTTTCTGCATGACACTGAACTTCAAACATTGAGCTGCTTCCTGTTGTATCCAGCTGACATTAGTTCTCAGTGCTACAGGGGAGACCTGAAGGGCCTGGTATGGAATTTAGGGGGACCCCCACGTAATTTAAAAAAAAAAATTTGGTTCAGGGTTCCTCTGTGGGGAATTCCCATGCTGTTTTTATCAATTAACTTCTATGTGTATTGTCGGACCAGCAATGCATTAATAGCTGCGAGTAGTTTTAAATGACTTTTTTCCTTTGAAATGACATTTTGCTGTCAGACTGTTCTAAACACGGGAAACATGCGCCCCTTTACAGGCATACTATAGATACCCCCCAGGTATGAAATTTAAAAGGATATTACACTTTTATTGTTTCACTTTAAGCATTATTAAAATCCCTGCTCCCGAAAAAATGGCTGTTTTTAAAACTTTTTTTGCATTGATCCATGTCCCCTGGGGCAGGACCCAGGTCCCCAAACACTTTTTATGACAATAACTTGCATATAAGCCTTTAAAATTAGCACTTTTGATTATTCATGTTCGTGTCCCATAGACTTTAACGGTGTTCGCGTGTTTGAACAAATTTTTTGCCTGTTCGCATGTTCTGGTGCAAACTGAACAAGGGGGTGTTCGGCTCATCCCTATTAATCACCATTGGGTTTTTTATTTTTTGCGCTATAAAAGAAAAAAGACTGAAAATTCAGTAAAAAAATGAATTTTTCTTTGTTTCTGTTATAAAATTTAGCAAATTTGTCATTGTTCTTCTAAAAATTTGGCCAAAATTTATACTGCTACATATCTTTGGTAAAAATAAGTACAAATTGGTGTATATTATTTGGTGTTTGTGAAAGTTATAGAGTCCAAAAGCTGTGGTGCCAATCATTGAAAATTGATCACACCTGAAGTACTGACAGCCTATCTAATTTCTTGAGATCCTAATGCTGGCCATACACTATACGAAAAATCGGCCGAAAAATCGTTCGTATAGACACTTCATTCGTTTTTCTGCAAGTTAATGGGCACAAATCGATAATCGTTTGTGACGTTTTTGTGGGAAAAAAACGAACGGGAAGTTTGGAAAATTTCTGCTGAACGTACGATAAATTGCAAGGTTAATGTGTTTCCCGTCCGAACTGTCTGCACTAGGTATATGTAAAAAAACGAACAAAAAATTATTTATTCATGTCCACTGAACAATTTATCGGTCATTACATGATGGCACGATCGTTTGCGGTCACGGTCGAACGTTCGTTTTTCGAAAATGTTTTCGGCCGATTTTCTGTATAGTGTATGGCCAGCATAACATGCCAGGAAAGTACAAATACCCCCCAAGCAACCCCTTTTTGGAAAGAATACATTCCAAGGTATTTAGAAAGATGCATGGTGAGTTTTTTGAAGTTGTCATTTTTTCCCACAATTCTTTGCAAAATCAAGATTTTTTTTTTTTTTTCACAAAATTGTCATATTAGCAGGTTATTTCTCACACACAGCTTATGCATACCACAAATTACACCCCAAAACACATTCTGCTATTACTCCCGAGTATGGCGATACCACATGTGTGAGACTTTTACATAGCATGGCCACATACAGAGGCCCAACATGAACAGAGCACCTTCAGGCGTTCTGGAGCACCCAGGCCAATTCTGACATTTCTCTCCTACATGTAAAAATCATTATTTATTTGCTAGACAATTACATAGTACCCCAAAACATTATATATGTTTTTTAGCAAAGACCCTAGAGAATACAATGGCGGTTGTTCCAACTTTTTATCTTGCACGGTATTTGCGCAGCAATTTTTTGAACGCGTTTTTTGGGAAAAAAAACAGTTTTGTGCTTTGCAGCGATACCTCACATGTGTGGTTTAAACATCATTTTCATATGTGGGCGGGACTTATATGTGCGTTCGCTTCTGCATGCGAGCACATGGACAGGGGCGCTTTAAAAATGTTTTTTTCTTTTTATTGTTCATTTTACTTTATTTATTTTAGTTTGACACTTTTTTCCAAAAAAAGTGTCAAACTAAACCTCTTGCCTCCCGTAAGAATGATCAAGCAGTGGAACAGCTGCTATGATCATCCTTATGGTGTAGGGAAACGCCGGCTGAAAAAGCTGATATCTGAATGATGCCTGTAGCTGCAGGCATCATTCAGATGTCCCCGCACAAAGTCAAGGACGTCATATGACGTCCGGCGGGTGGGAAGCGGTTAAAACGCAGGGTATTGCAGAGCAGTGCAGGGTATTGCAGGGTATTGCAGAGTATTGCGGGGGAATGCACGGTATTGCAGAGTATTGCACGGTATTGCAGAGTATTACACGGTATTGCAGGGTATTGCAGAGTATTGCAGAGTATTGCAGGGTATTGCAGAGTAGTGCAGGGTATTGCAGAGTATTGCGGGGTATTGCAGAGTATTGCGGGGTATTGCAGAGTAGTGCAGGGTATTGCAGGGGATTGCAGAGTATTGCACGGTATTGCAGGGTATTGCGGGGTATTGCAGAGTATTGCGGGGTATTGCAGAGTAGTGCAGGGTATTGCACAGTATTGCAGAGTATTGCACAGTATTGCAGAGTAGTGCAGGGTATTGCACGGTATTGCAGGGTATTGCACGGTATTGCAGAGTATTGCACGGTATTGCACAATATTGCACAGTATTGTAGAGTAATGCAGGGTATTGCAGAGTAGTGCAGGGTATTGCAGAGTAGTGCAGGGTATTGCAGAGTAGTGCAGGGTATTGCAGAGTATTGCAGGGTATTGCAGAGTGTTGCGGGGTATTGCATGGTATTGCAGAGTATTACAGAGTAGTGCAGGGCATTAGAGTATGTACCGATCGGTACACAGAGGGGAGGGAGGAACCGACATGACATGATGCCGGTTTCTGGCAGAGTCTTCTACAGGTCCAGGGAAGAGGATCCTTTAAGTAGGAACCCAGAACCCTGAAGGTTGGCACAACGTTACCCGCCGTGATGGGTGAAGGTTGGATCTGTCTGTTCTCAGCAGTCCTGCTGCGGGGATAAGGTAAGTGAAGACAATCCCCTGTGTATACACCCTATGGATTATCTTCTATGAGTAGTTTGCATGTCTTACCTGTTTTCCACCACTAGAGGGAGTAAGGGACATACCTGGTGTATACTTACATGCCTTCTAGGATACATGCTCAGTGAAGCCGGTCTGTAAAGCCGCTCACCTCCTCTGATGCAGTCTCTGCTACATGATCTGAAAGGGGGAACCCACGAAGTCTTGAGGGTCCCACGTAGTGCTCCGGTTGTCACCTTTCTCCCCCCCTCCCCCCCGGCCGCCGCCATGTTGGTCCTACATGCACATGCGTGCTTTTACGACGGATTTGGCGGGGAAGGAGGGGGGCGTGGTTTCTAGCGTCGTGCATGGCGCATCAGTGCACAGGCGCGAGGCGGCTGTTTTTAAAAGCCCAGAACGCCAGAGCCCTGTAAGCGGTGGGACACAGAGCTGTGGGCAGTAAGCATCTCGGTGGGTTTGGATCCAGGCATATCTAAGACACCTACTCGGCATCAGGTTGTGCAGACTAAGCTAATAATAATATTGTAAGAGTAGGCACAACAGTGATTGCATTTATACTAGTACCTCTGCTTTTGTCAGCTTAGGATTATGTCTCCCCGTAAGAGGGCTTCAGGGGCAGGTAAAAGAGCCTAGATCTAAGGGTTCTGGAGGCAGCCACACAGGATGAGCCATTGCCCCTGTCAGGCTTGCAGCCTCTCCCAACATTGCAGCTCTGCATAGGTCTTTTAAAGACGGTTGTTTGCATTCTCAGTATGTGGTGTACAGGAGACGTTAGCTGCTTAATCACAGCACCCTCACAAGAGGGCAGAAATTGGGGTAGTTCCCTTGCCCTAAATCCTCAATCAAGAGGATCAACAATCTGATGATGAAAGATCACCATCAGGGGACAGGGAACAGGTGCAATCTGACGAGGCGGAGGTATCAGAGGCCTCACAAGCTCTGGAGTTGTAGCTGAAATCTTTTTTAGAGATTCATGCTGCGTATAACTTACCCTCAGCCTAGACGGCCGAAGCCTCTGTCTCCTACTTGGGTTTTTTTCTTACATTCCCATAGGCTTCTTGTACCTTTCCAAGTCCGTTCAAAGAGGTGTAGAACCTCCACAAGGTCCTCATGCAGGTGCTTGCTTACAAACTAGCCAAACACACAACTGCTGAGATGCCTACGGCCATATCACCCTGAAAGCGCCCGATCTTGTCTGATCTCAGAGGCTAAGCTGGGTCGGACCTGGTTAGTACCTGGATGGGAGACTGTCTGGGAATACCAGGTGCTGTACATGGCTCTGTGCACATTGTTGCTAACACAAACAGCTAAACGCATGAGTGCAGGAACGCACGTCAGCAGAGGATAACTTCCTTTTTATCAGTCCACATATTTGTATAAATTACCTGAGTATTGGAATGTACAAGATGCATGTGGAAGAACATGTAATACACATAGAGATACATGTTTTTTTTTCTGTTTGTGGTGGACTTACATAGTCGCATGAGAATGCTTGGTCGTTAAGTGCTTATTTGCACAGAAATGCCGAAAAATCGCATGAATGCCTAAAATCGCATAATTGCCTAAAAACGCATGAATGCCTGTTTGCATAAAGATACGGCGTCGCACAAGAGTGCTTGACCCCACGAGAGTCCTTGTTTGCCAAGGGATACTTGCTCACGCAGAAAGGCTTGTTTTCACAGAAATGCCTAAATCGCATAAGAATGCTTGGGTGCATAAAGTTGCAGGTTCGCACCAGGGTGTCTGACCTCACAAGAGTCCTTGATTACCCAAGAATACTTGGTCATGCGGAGAGGCTTGTTTTACAGAAATGCCTAAAAATGCATAAAGATGCTTGATTGCATAAAGATACTGGATCGCACAGGGGTGCTCGATCTCACAAGAGTCCTTGGTCTCACAAGGGTACTTGTCCGCACAGTAGTGCTTATAATGCATGGAATGTTTGGTCGCATAAAAGATGCTGAATCGCATAAGAATGCATGATGGCCTAAGGTTGCATAACGAGGCATGTTAATTTAGCCTCCTTAATTATACAGGATTCCTTATGTTCACATAGGAATACGAGTCTGCCTGGATACAGGATGTGTAATCTTGCATTACACATTCAGAGACGCATGTTTGCTTGCAAGGTGACCGTTCCATAGCACACGTGCTATAGGTATGCGTGTGTACAGCACACACGGTTTATGTTTTAAACATATTATAGAAAATTCATGCTTCCATGAACACACGCTTCTTTTGAGGCATATGGCGTTATCTCTTGCCACGTACACATATGGAGAATCGTTTGCATATGTGTTTTCAGAACTTGTCTGCATTTCACAGGGAAACAGCACCTCTTCTGGTTGGTAGGCTTGCCCTTGTGGTTTGCCACCATGCTCAAGTCTTTTATAAACTGCTAGGGCCCGCCTCTAGTGGGTCTAAAGGGCTTAGGGTATAGCTGTAATGGCTTACCAAGCCAGTCTGTTGCCGATAGATCAGTCGGTAGCATGACTGGACCTAAATGTGTCCAGCATAGTCTTTATAGCCCCTAAGCAGGCTAGAGTATTTGGGGACATAGCCCAAAGTAGGGTATCTTTTACCCGAATCAAAGGTCAAGACCATAAAGATTTGGCCCAAGGGGGCAAAGCAAGGGATAGACCTTCCATTTGCCTTTTGTATGAGGTTGTTCGGGAAGATGGTAGCCTCATTTAAGGCTGTTCCTTTTGCCCAGTTTTCACTCAATGCCATTACTGAACAGCATACTGTCTGCTTGGAGCAAGAGGATCCAAGCCTTATGCTGGCCATACACTATACAGAAAATCAGCCGAACCCATTTTCGAAAAAAGAACGTTCGGTAATGACCGCAAACGATCACGCCATCAGGTAAGTAAAGATTTTCGATCGTTAAATCGTTTATGAACAGCAATGTATCGTTTTTTCGTTCGTTTTTTTCATTTATAAAAGGAAGTGTCAAAATGTGTTTGACCTCTGCACTGTGGCTTCCTGTGTTTGACGAGGAGCAACATACGTTCGTGCGTACGTCGGAACGAACCCTCTACCTACAATATGGATGTGGATGAAAGGACCATTGGCATAGTCATGCTTGGAGTGATGGCTATACAACAAGCAGAGGAACCCATAATCAAAAGGCGAAGGTTATGGAGTAAAGAGTGGCTGAAGAACCGGGATGACTTCTCTCATATGAGATTGGTTCGAGAGCTCAAGGAAAACAATCCAGATGACTATCGGAACTATCTGAGGATTCCTGATGAGTCCTTTCAGCTCTTATTGAGTAAAGTGTCACCCCTTATTACCAAAAAAGACACAGTCTTAAGACCAAGCATCCCAGCAGAGCAGAGACTGGTAGCAACACTTCGCTTTCTGGCAACTGGCCGAAGTTATGAAGATTTAAAGTTCACTACCGGAATCTCTGCCCAGTCACTTGGCCGCATCATACCAGAGACCTGCCAAGCCATTATAAAGATCATGCAAGAGGAATACCTAAAGGTAATGACACACTGCTTTTATTTTTAACTCTCAAACACTGTACAGCTTGCTTTGTTTAACTTTGATTTTAGAAGCTCTAAACATATCAGTAAACTCAAACTAGTTCATAACATGTCAAACTGACAAACATAACATATTTTAACCCAAATGTATGTTATTCACAAAGATGTGTACTGATAATCATGTCCCCAGTTGCTTTGTTGACGATCCTGCTGTGGGAATGGTACGTGCCACTGATGCATTTGTTGAGGTACTTGCAATGATTGTGGGTGTGCGGTTTGCAATGATTGTGGGTGTGTGGTTTGCAATGATTGTGGGTGTGTGGTTTTGTGCTCAGCTAAGTGTGTATTTGTGGTCAGCTCCCCCCTTAACCCTTTATTAAGAAGGTGAATGAGTAATGGTTCCAGTAATTGTTTTTGGTCTTCTGACATCCTGCGTATTTTCTTTGCTGCAAATGCACCCAGGTCATCACATTCATCCTTCTTCTGATTTAACGCTGCAGATGCTTGTAGTAGAAAGTTGCCTGTTGCATCTTGCTTTGTCTTTCTCTTTTTGGTAATGCTTACTGGTGGTGATGTGACAGTTTGTGTTTCACTGCCAAATAGATCCTGTATAATAAAGCCAATTGTTATAATTTTTGGACAATTAAGCCTTAAATTTTTTTGTAACATATATTTTTATCTTTGCACAGCTGCCATCATCTGTGGAGGAATGGAAATCAACTGCCAAACAATTTCAAGAGTATTGGAATTTTCCAAACTGTGGTGGTGCCATAGACGGCAAACATGTTTGGATAATACCCCCAGCAAACTCTGGCTCATTCTTCTACAATTATAAAGACAACTTTAGCATTGTCCTAATGGCAATTGTCAATGCCAAATATGAATTTATATTTGTTGACATAGGGAAAAATGGCAGAAATTCGGATGGGGGAATAATAGAGAAGACCTCTTTTTTCCAGCACTTAAAAAATGGACTTCTACATCTCCCATCCCAAGAGGACACAGTTGAAGGTCTCAACTTCTCATTTGTTGCCGATGACGCGTTTGCGTTATCTGAGCATATTTTAAAACCTTTTGCCCTCAAAAACCTGACACCTGAGCAAAAAATTTTTAATTATAGGTTATCTCGTGCTAGACGAGTTGTTGAAAACGCGTTCGGTATTATGGCCAACCGTTTTAGAATATTTCATACAGCAATAAATGTAGCCCCCCCAAAAATTGACACAATAGTCCATAGTTGCTGTGTGTTACACAATTTCTTACGGCGTACTAGCTCCACCTACATGCCCCAATCCCAGTTGGACCGGGAAGATACTTTGTCTGGGGATGTCACGCCTGGTGAGTGGCGTAATGACACCGAAGGCTTATTAAACCTAGGCCGTGCCCCACCACGTCTCTCCAGTCAAGTCGCTCGCCAGAGTCGCATTGATTATATGCACTATTTTCTGGGTCCTGGAGCAGTAGATTGGCAAAACAATATCTAAATGCTATGTAAATTTGAGTGGCTGCATTTATATATTATTTCATTACTAAATACAGATGTCATGTAAGATTTTTCTTTAAATAAACAAAATTACCAAGTTACATGTGCTTTGATTTTTGGATGTATTCTCTTCAATTTTTAGTTTCAGATGTGTATAATAAAACATAATATTATGACTTTACCTGACTGTCTGCCATTTCGTCAAATGTTCCATCTTCTTCATCTCCTGAAATATTCTCACTGATACTGTCTAAACTTGACACAGAGGGTCGTGCTTCCTCCTGGTCAGTCAGAAAACGTAGACTCTCAAAATACCACAGGCGTGGCACATATACTTCATCTGCACCTGCACCAGATCTTTTGGATTCATTAATTTTATTTAATTCTTTTTTGAAGATCGTACGCAGATTGGCTATTTTTTTGGTCACATAGGATATATCTGCTTTTGCATACACAACAGTGCATAGTTCCATTAATTTAGTATACGCTTCTTTACGTTTTTGACGATCTGAGTAGTCTTTGGAGCGCACTTTCCATAGACATGTAAGGTCTCGGTACATTTCAATGAATTGTTGCAGGAAATGTGGTGATGTAAATTTGTCCACCATTGCTCCTGTAATAATCAAAAATGCAGCATTGTTCAGTTGCCAAACTACACCTAACAATTAATACCCTATAACTATTGTACTGGTCTGCTTACCTTCAGTTCTTCAAAATCTTCTGTGTATTGGCCCGTGTAATCCTGTTGTCTGGTCAGTGGCAAGACAACGTTCTGTTCGGTGTGTGTTAAGCACCATACACACGATCGGACCTTGTACAAACTTTCCCGTTGTTTTTTTGTAAAAAGGGCCTTGTCTCTCTGAACTTGTATTGCATGCAGACGGTCTGACGTTTAGGCAACAAACACGAACGTAGTGACGTTACAACGTACGGATGACACTTCCAAAGAAGACGTTAAATTCTTCGGCGTCACACTTCGGGCTCCCTCTGCTAATTTCTAATTATTATACGTTTGGTCAGTGCAGATTCGTGCGTTACTTTGCGTTTACGACCGTTTGTAAAATTGTATGACAACCAGCCATGTTACGCAATCCTAGGAGAGAGTGTGTTGTTTATGGGCTTGCAGTTCTTGCTGTGACTCTAGCTCGGTCCAGGAATAGTCAGAGTAGTAGGATGAGGATTATTTGGGCCAAAACTTGGCTACTTAATCGTGACCAATTTAGCCATATGCCCTTGCTGCGTGAGCTGCAGGAGAATAATCCAAATGATTCTCTGAATTATCTCCGGATGACGGACTCCTGCTTTCAGCAACTATTGTCCTTGCTGTCCCCCTATATCATGAAGCAGGACACCTGCATGAGGGCTGCTATTCCAGCAGAGCAAAAGCTCATAGCTACCTTACGTTATTTGGCGACAGGGAGGGGTCCCCAGGATATCAAGTTTACCACTTGGATCTCTCCCAAGGCTCTGGGAGAGATTATTCCTGAGACATGTAGTGCTATTATCCAAGTCCTGCAGAAGGACTATATTCGTGTAATTTTTTGGATTTAATATCACCTTTGTGTTTTTCTAAAGTATTTTATAAATTTATTATTCCATCCTTCCCATTTTTGTAATATGCTGTGAATGAATGCCCTCTTTGTCCTCATGCATGCTGTAACTTTTTGGTGGCCTACATGCATATTTTCCTTCACTAACCTCCCCAGCATGCTACCCTTGGCCCACACACACCTAGCCTAGTAACTTAAAACTGTATTTTTTTAGGCTTCATTTTTAGGTTTACCACAAACACCCCCTAAAATGTGTCCCAATCTTATTCCTGTCCTTTAAATTCATGCAGAGTGCAAGATTCCCTTTTTGGTTGTGCAAACACTTATTCCCCCCCCCCCCTAAAAAAACACCCAAAAAACAGTCAACCGATATAACTACTCTATCTGCTGATTTTGCAAAACACATACATAGTATACCTTATTTTTTTAGGTAAGATTGCTGCCTAAATTCTCAAAAGCATGTAGTGCAAGGGCCTGCAAGATTACCTTCAAAAGGTCAAAATGATACGTTCGTTATGATGAATTTAGCATTATGAGGGGCTCACAACATCCCTGTGCTGTGCTGACTTCCTGTGTTTATAACTTTATCATAATGAATAATCCTAATTAACGAACATTGTTATTATTTTGTCCGATGTATGTCAAAATGTGTATAGATTTGAACAATGTGCCTTCTTATTTACGGATTTGCCCACTTCTTACCTGGCCACTGGCCTGACAATGTTCTAAAGATGGATGGTCAGGCAAAATAATACTTAATTTTTCATGCATTTAGCTCTCGTGGAAGTGTAGAGGTTTACTTGTCAAAACCAGCTACCAATTCAACTCCCCCCCCCCCCCCCTTAAAGTTTAGGAATGTGCCACCAGAGGGGGTGAGGGAGCATATAATTACAATTTAGCCTTTTTTGGATGTTGGAATGAATGGACGCCACTCTGACGGAGATGTGATGATACGTACTGAATTTTAGGATCGTATACAAAAAGGGACCTTAATTTTTCAAAATGCTCTGGACAATATTGAGGTACTAAATTTTGTCTTTGGGGCAGATGAGGCTACATTGCCTCAGAGAAAAGTGATGAGCCTTTTTCCCGACCAGCTCAATAGGCTGTGATGCCAGCTATGGAAAGTGCATGTGCCGGTTTTGGGCTCCCAGAATGCCCGTCTTGTCAGTGAACAATATATGGACTACTTTTTTACTTGCTGATTAATTATTTTACTTCTTAATAAAATGAGATTTTCAAGGAACTACTGTTGTCTGTTTACTAGCTTTGCAAATAGCCTTGATCTTTTTAATTTTTGCCACTAGTGCAAACCAACCTGATGTGCAACATGAGGTGACAATCTCACTTTGAGCTAACTATTATATTGTGCTGTGTCTCAGCTACACACATTTTAGAGTACACTGTCAATGTAACCACAGCAACTTAACAAATATACTGGTATTGAGCATTGAAATAAAAAAACACACATTGTTTTTTTTCTAAAATGTTTTTATATGTGCACATTCCTGTGCGTTTTTTTCTTTTGACAAACAGGCATATTGTAAAACTGAACTTGGATAACAACCACGAACTTACAAAGTTCAACATTAACAAAATATGTTAATTTTAATTTTCTTTATTTATTCGAAACAATTGGTTTACAAAATTGTTGCTTAAAAATCTTTATGTAAATTTTTTTTTGATATTTTTTTGATATTTTTTTTGATATTTTGTGTGTAATTATTTTTTGACAATTTTTTATTTTTTATTTTATTTTTATTTTTTTTATTAACAAACAGAAACAAACAATAATTTGGACATAATCATGCAGCAGGAAATGAAGAACATGATAGATGTTTATGGACGTCAAAAGTGTTTAGATTCTACCCAAAACATCTATCATGTCCTTCATTTCCTGCTGCATTGTGTTGAGACGATCTCTCATGGCATCTATTTCGCCATTCCATAGCATGATCTGAGCTATGAGCCTTTGGGCGCTGTCTGATGTAAAGTGGTCGGGTGGCTCTTCCACAACCAGAACATCACCTAAAAAAGTGAGAAAAAACATGTATTTAGAAATATGCAGGCATACATAGATTACCTGAAGCTGGGGTGTCAGACACTCACCTGGTGAGGTACAGGCTCCCACTTCCCCCACCTCTCTTTCATCATGTGTGATGCTGGTGCTGGGTTCAGGTTGGGGGTCCCGGCGATGTTGGGGGTCCCGGCGAGGTTGTGGGTCTCGGCGATGTTGGGGGTCCCGGCGAGGTTGTGGGTCCCGGCGATGTTGGGGGTCCCGGCGAGGTTGGGGGTCCTGTTGACCCTGTTGTCTGCGTCTTTGATTCCCTATGAACAATTAAAAAAAGGTATACTTAGCACACAGATATTTATGGCCCGAAATAGGAATATGAAACATTGCTTTCAAGTGGTGTACAATTGTCTGTTTAGGAAGAGAACCAAGTTGAAGACATGAAACCGAGCCCTTTCTTTGATGGCTGTCTCCATCCGGCCTACCCTACCGCATTTGGGTCGCACGCAATATCTATGCTTGTTGGTTGTTAACCATTTTATTGCTCTCTCTATGTATTTAATATTGTGAAATAAAAAGTTTTTAATTTTACATTCTTTTCTCTTATTCACCTGGAATACTTTAGCACCGCTATAATCCCCTGTCCCTTTACTCATTGGTTATGATTAAAAAGACCTTTGACCCCAAATTCAATACTTACCTTTTTGGGCCAAGTTTTTATGGTGTCCCACACTAGTGCTCCTGAGTCCAGATGTGTAACCAGCTGCTGTGTCCTCTCCTTACATTCCACTGAATCTATTTATCAATTAATTAAAATTTCAAAGACATCTAGACAACAATGTCTTTTAAATTCGTTCAATCACATAAATGATCATGACCAAAACAGTCATAAGCCTATATCAGTTTAAAAAAGTCGTATTCATTGGCAAACGATCACTGTTGGTCCTTACGAACGTTATTTCCTACCCGCGAACGTTATTTAACACCTACGAACATTCAGTATAACAGTCAAGAAAAGCACATGGAGAAGCAGGCAAGTGAAGAATCATAAATGGGACACACAAGTACTTACTTTTTCGAAGTTCCTTCCTTATTTTGAGGTACTGATCTGGCTCCCTGTTTTTCAGGTCAGACCAGCGCTTCCTCAGTTGGTCCTTCTTTCTATGGACCCCAAACTTCCGCTCCAAGGCCTTCACCACATCAGTGAGTATTTTGTCCTTGACAAAATTGGGATGGGCATATGGGCCATTTTTCCCATCGTAATCTTGCTTTTTCAAGATTGCAACCATCTCCACCATCTCCTCAAATGACATGTTGGTGGCCTTCCTGGATCTGGATTCTGACACATGTGTTTCCGCCATGTTGCTCCTCACTACGCACCGAAGAGAAAAGGGGTGGGCAATATTAAAGAAAAAGAACGTCAGGGGCGGAGTTTCAGGCATGCGCCGTCTATGTCAAGTTAACACGTGGTACGAACGAATGCGTGATGCCGTTCGGGTAGCGGAGTTTTCACGCATAGGTAGTGTATATCAATCGAACGAGCGTGTAATGTAAGATTACGTTCTGTTTGTGTGCGAGACAAAGGCAATCCGAGAGTCCCCGCGAGAAGAAGCTGGTTCTAAATTCTGTCGCTACTGTTCGTAATTTTTAATGACATTTTTTGAATTTGAAATGTCATTTTGCTGTCTGACTGTTTTAAACAGGGGAAACATGCGCCCCTTTACAGACATACTATAGACACCCCCCCAGGTAATAAATTTAAAGGAATATTACACTTTTATTGTTTGACTTTATTCATTATTAAAATCACTGTTCATGAAAAAATGGGTGTTTTGTAAACTTTTCTGTCCATTCATACATGTCTCCTGGGGCAGGACCCAGGTCACTAAACACTTTTTATGGCAATACCATGAATATAAGCCTTTAAAATTACCACTTATAATTATTCATGTTCAACTCCCTTAGACTTTAATGCCGCGTACACACGGTCGGACTTTCCGGCATACTTGGTCCGGCGGACCAGAGTGTGCCGGACAATCCGCCCGTGTGTGGGCGGCGGCGGACTTTTCCGGCGGACTTTTTCCCAAAAGCCCGCCGGACCAAGATTTGAAACATGTTTTAAATCTTTCCGTCGGACTCAGTTTCGGGCGGAAAGTCCGCTCGTGTGTGTGCTGGTCCGACGGAAAGCCCGCTCGTGTGTAGGCTGGTCCGACAGACCAAATACGACACGAGGGCATGGTATTGCATCTCGCGCTCGCTGCAATAGGAAAAACAAATCTTCCTATTGCGGCGAGCGCGGGGCATACCAGGCCCTTAGGTCTGGTATGGATTATAAAGGGGAACCCCGCTACGCCGAAAAAACGGCGTGGGGCCCCCCCTAAAATCCATACCAGACCCCGATCCGAGCACGCAGCCTGGCCGGTCAGGAAAGGGGGTGGGGACGAGCGAGCGCCCCCCCCCTCCTGAACCGTACCAGGCCGCATCCCCTCAACATGGGGGGTGGGTGCTTTGGGGGAGGGGGGCGCCCTGCGCCCCCCCCCAAAGCACCTTGTCCCCATGTTGATGAGGACAAGGGCCTCTTCCCGACAACCCTGGCCGTTGGTTGTCGGGGTCTGCGGGCGGGGGCTTATCGGAATCTGGGAGCCCCCTTTAATAAGGGGGCCCCCAGATCCCGGCCCCCCACCCTATGTAAATGAGTATGGGGTACATGGTACCCCTACCCATTTACCTAGGAAAAAAGTGTAAGTAATAAAACACACCACACAGGTTTTTAAAATATTTTATTAAACAGCTCCGGGGGGGGGATCTTCCTCCGGCTTCGGGGGTCTTCTTCCGGCTTCGGGGGTCCCTCCGCTTCATCTTCTCCCGGCGTCCGTTTGGTTCTTCTCCGCTCTCCGGCCTCTTCTCCCGGTGTCGCAGGTCTTCGGCCGGCCCCTCCGCTCTCTTCATGTAGCTCTATTGCGAGCGGAGGTCCGGACTTCTGGGCTTCTTGGCTTCTTGGCTTCTTGGCTTCTTGGCTTGGCTTGGCTTCTCTTCTCTTCCCCCAGATGTTGACACGACGCTCTCTCCGGCTGGACTGGTCTCTGAGGGCTGCGTTGTGACTTATATAGGCGGAGACCCCGCCCCCATATGATGTCACAGTCCCTGGGCATGCTGGGACTGTGACGTTTTAGGGGGCGTGGTCGACCACGCCCCCTAAAACGTCACAGTCCCAGCATGCCCAGGGACTGTGACATCATATGGGGGCGGGGTCTCCGCCTATATAAGTCACAACGCAGCCCTCAGAGACCAGTCCAGCCGGAGAGAGCGTCGTGTCAACATCTGGGGGAAGAGAAGAGAAGAGAAGCCAAGAAGCCAAGAAGCCCGGACCTCCGCTCGCAATAGAGCTACATGAAGATAGCGGAGGGGCCGGCCGAAGACCTGCGACACCGGGAGAAGAGGCCGGAGAGCGGAGAAGAACCAACCGGACGCCGGGAGAAGATGAAGTGGAGGGACCCCCGAAGCCGGAGGAAGATCCCCCCCCCGGAGCTGTTTAATAAAATATTTTAAAAACCTGTGTGGTGTGTTTTATTACTTACACTTTTTTCCTAGGTAAATGGGTAGGGGTACCATGTACCCCATACTCATTTACATAGGGTGGGGGGCCGGGATCTGGGGGCCCCCTTATTAAAGGGGGCTCCCAGATTCCGATAAGCCCCTGCCCGCAGACCCCGACAACCAACGGCCAGGGTTGTCGGGAAGAGGCCCTTGTCCTCATCAACATGGGGACAAGGTGCTTTGGGGGGGGCGCAGGGCGCCCCCCTCCCCCAAAGCACCCACCCCCCATGTTGAGGGCATGCGGCCTGGTACGGTTCAGGAGGGGGGGGCGCTCGCTCGTCCCCACCCCCTTTCCTGACCGGCCAGGCTGCGTGCTCGGATCGGGGTCTGGTATGGATTTTAGGGGGGACCCCACGCCGTTTTTTCGGCGTAGGGGTTCCCCTTTATAATCCATACCAGACCTAAGGGCCTGGTATGCCCCGCGACGGGGCTCGCAAGGTGTCAATCTAGCCGATAAAAGCGGCAAGATTGACATCCTTTTCTAGTCCCGTCGCACCTGAGTCACGTTCAAAATGAACGGACTTGTCCGTGTGTGGGCAAGTCCGTTCATTCTGAAAGTCCGCCGGAACTCCGGCGAAAGTCCGTCGGAAAGACGGGCGGACTTAGCCCGCCGGAAAATCCCGGCGTGTGTGGGCAAGTCCGTTCGTTTTAAAGTCCGGCGCACCTGGCGGACAAAGTCCGTCGGAAAGTGTGCCGGACCAAGTAGGATAGAAAGTCCGACCGTGTGTACGCGGCATAACGGTGTTCACGTGTTAAAATCAATTTTTGGCCTGTTCAAATGTTCTGTTGTAAAACTAACAGGGGGGTGTTGGTCTCATCCCTAATGGCAATTAGCTTGCATATTATCTCTTAAAATTATCACTTTGGAATTCTACCATAGACTTTTATAGGTTGGCAAATTAGAAAATGTTGTATGGGGCACACTGCAAACAGCCCCCCCCCCCAGCTGCCCTACTGTCAATGCAGCGTGACCTGTGCCACATACAGCATGACCTGTGCCCAATACAGCCTGGTCTGCCTGTGCACCATACAGCCCCACCTATGCTGAGGAAGAGGCAAGCTACTAGGATCAGCAGAGAGCGGGATTGGCCACTGTACTAGCTTTCATTAGAATTTTCCCGTCTTCCCGGGGCTCATCACATAGCCCCACCTCTTGGCCCGACGCCTTTGATGACATCACATGTCCCGCATTGGATCGGCGTTCTATCAAATGCACTGGCCCAAAAGGTGGAGCTATGTGACGTGAGCCCCGGGAACATTGGAAGTCCTAATGAAAGCTCTTACATCGGGCAATTCAGCTCTGCTGATACGGACAGCTCGCCTCTTCCTCTCCTCTCTCTTCCCCTGGCTGGGAGACTGTGCCGGCGGTGCTCTTATCCTCACTGGGCCCCACTCGGCTGTGGGCCCCATAGCGCCTGCATGGGTCAATATGGTGGTAGTTACGACCCTGAATGCATAGTAATTTTTTTGGGTTAAAAAAGTGAGTCCCATATCAATAGACAGCAGTGGCCAAAAAGGATTAGGACAAGAATGAGAAATGCTGGAGTCAGAATGATCGTCTTTCCTATTTGGACACATTACAAATTAAAAAGTCATGACGTGAAAATTGTTGAGGAATGATTTCCAAAAATTAAAATGATGTTGGTTTTACACACACAGGAACTTTAGAGCCAAGAAGAGCCTGGGCCCAGCAGCCAGACAACAACTGAGTGCAGGATCCCTCCCCTGCGTCCTCCCAAAAAAAGGGCCAGGAAGAGCCAACATCTGGATGAGGCCACAGCTGAGTTCTTAACTAGGGCTACCTCTCTGATAAACACAGCACCCAATAGTGCTGAAGGGTTTGGCTGTTTTAATGCTAGTAAGCTCCGTGAGCTTGACGCAGATCAAAGGGAGCTATGTGAGGCTCTAATCATCCAGCTCTTCAGCAAGGCCAGGAAACAAGAGCTAACCACTAAATCTCATGTGTGTCATTTGAACAACACTCCTCCACAACAAACCTACCCACCCCAGCAAGCCCACCCACCTGAGCAGCATGGTGGTCAGTGGCAAAAGCAGCCCCAAGGATCCACAACAAGGCCACTGGTGTGGGGAGTTTAGGGGCTAATAATTTAGCAGGTTGAATTTTTGGATTTCAGTATGATTTAATAAGCTATATTTTTTCATTTGATGTGTATCGTTTGCTCTTTTTCTTTTGAAATTATAATTTTTAATTGTGATGACAGAGAACATGTCTAATAATTTTGTAAGTTTATTTATGTTGTGAATGCACAATAAGCAAAATGGCCTTAAAAAAAAAAATTTAGGATTGATATCACTAGAACACAAATCCTAACTAAAATATGTTTGTCTGTACTCTGTCAGTATAACCAGCAAAGCAGATTTATTCTTAAGCCATTAAAAATTTGTGATGGTCCTTGCTTCCGACCATACGTGTTTGTACTTTGGACTAAAGTCCGATGGTATTTTGTGCACACACGATCGGAGTTTTGTTGACAGAAAGTTTGTCCGTTCGTAGCCAACAAAAGTCCGAAAAAAAAAAAAAATTTGTCCGATGGAGCGTACACACGGTCAAATGTTGCTCCAGAACTGCTAATTTGCATGTTTGTTGTCAAAAAGTCCGATCGTGTGTGCGGGCCTTTATATAGTTGGTGTTGACGATTGGTCATGACGTTTTGACGCGAACGTATTTGACACGAATATTTCCCTTCCGGGTTAAATGATTTTCAACCATGCGCAGTAGCAACCATTCGTTTTTTCACGGACGAAGAACGCATTAAACTTGCAATTTATCGTACGTTCGGCAGAAAATTTCCAAACTTGCCGTTCGTTTTTTTTCCACAAAAACGTCACAAACGATTATCGATTTGTGCCCATTAACTTGCCGAAAAACGAACGAAGTGTCTATATGAAAGATTTTTCGGCCGATTTTCTGTATAGTGTATGGCCAGCATTAGTTTTTCCCAGGCACCTGATGTTAGAAGTACGTAAGAGCCTCAGTTGGTGGTTGTTAGCCAAAAGTCTACAGGAAAATCCTTTATTTCAGTCACCAGGAAAGTGGTAACTATGGATACCAGACTTATAGGCTGGGGTGCAGTCCTAGAAGAGCTTTCGCTCCAAGGAAAGTGGTCCAAACCGAAAGGTTCCTGCCTGACAATATTTTGGATATTCAGTACTTTGGCCCTCAGGGCCTGGACTTACACGTCACAAGACTGTCCTGTCCGGATACAATCCGACAATGCTGCAGCAGTAATCTATATCAATCAAGCAGGCACCAGGAGTCCGAATGCCCAGAGGGAGGTGAACCATTTTTGTTTTGGACAGAGAGGCGTGTTCCTTGCCTATCTGCAGCCTTCATTCCAAGGATGGAAATTTGGCAGGCGGATTATCTAAGCCACCAGCATCTGTGTCCAGGAGAATGGTCTCTACACCCCTCCATATTTCAGGCTATATGCCAGAAATGGGGTACCCCGGATGTAGATCTTCTAGCCTCCAGGTTCAACATTAGGCCGGACAAATTTTTTTGTCATGAACAAAGGGTCCACTAGCATGCTGAACAGACACATTGATAATCCCTTGGGATCAGTTCTCTCTGACCTAGCTGTTTTCTCCGATTCCGCTCCTTCCGCGTCTTCTTCACAGGATCGGGGCGGGGAAGTAACTGGTTATTCTGGTGGCTCCAGCCTGGCCCAGAAGGGCCTTGGTATACAGGAATCGTAAAGATGGTGGTAGGAAGACTGTGGATTCTTCCACTAAGCCTAGACCTGCTCTCGCAGGGACTAGTATTCCATCCTTCCTTACGAACTCTAAATTGGATGGTTTGACTGTTGATACCTACATCCTGAAAAGTCGTGGGCTTTCGGGTCCAGTTCTCTCTACTCTGGTTAATACTAGGGGTCTGGCCTCCAGGCTCGTCTATCCCAGAGCCTGGAAGGCGTATGCTTCCTGGTGTGAATCTAGGGGTTGGCATCCTCAAAGGTATGCTAGTGGCAGAAGTCTCGCCTTTCTACAGTTAGGGGTAGAAATTAAACTGGCCTTGAGCACATCAAGGGTCAGTTCTTGGCCTTATCAATTTTTTCAGAGGCCACTCGCCTCTCATTCCTTAGTCTGGGCTTTTATCCAAGGGGTGTCGCGTTTAATTCCGTTAGTTGAGTCTCACTTGTGCCCGTGGGATTTGAATGGTCTGTTTTTACAAAAAACAGCCTTGTGAACCAATACGCCATATTCCTTTGGTTCTTTTGACCAGAAGATTGAGTTTCTCGTTGTCATATTCTCTGCTAGAGGAGTATCAGAATTAACAGCTTTTTGCTGCCTAAGGTAGTATCAGGATTTCATTAGAACCAAGATGTTGTCCTACCATCCTTGTACGGGTCCGCATTCTGAGGAAGAAAGGTTGTTATACTCTCTTGATGTAGTAAGAGCAGTCAAGGTCTATCTGAAAGCAATTGCTCTGATACGAAAAGCTGATGCTTTGCTTGTGCTGCTGGAAGGTCCTAGAAAGAGCCAGGCAGCGTTGAAATCCACTATCTCTAGATGGATTTGACAGGTTATTGTTCAGGCTTATGGTGTAAAGAAGAAGATTCCTCCTTTTCAGGTTAAAGTGCACTCAACTAGAGCAGTTAGTGCTTCATGGGCAGTGCATCACCAGGCCTCCATGGCTCAGATCTGCAAGGATTCAACTTGGTGTTCAGTCCATACATTCACAAGATTTTATCAGGTGGCTTTAAGAGGACATGAGGATGCCGCTTTCGGGTGCAGTGTGCTGCAGGCAGCAGTATAGGTCCTCTTGTCCGTTGGCGCTCTATGTTTTCTGATCTGTGTCTCCCTCCCCTCAAATTTGGGCATTGCTCTGTGATATCCCACTAAGTAATTATCAAAGGCTCTGGTCCCATGATGTTTGAACAAGAAAATAGGATTTTTTTTTAAAAACAGCTTACCTGTAAAATCCTTTTCTTTGGAATACATCACGGAAAAACAAAGCTCCTGCCCCTCTTCGGGATTATACATTGGGATACTTATTGCTTTGCTACAAAACTGAGGTACTCTCCATATGGGAGGGGTTATATAGGGGATGAACTCGCCTTGTAATTAGGGTTGCCAGTGTCCAATCACCTGATGGTGACTATCTAACCCAGTAAGTAATTATCAAAGGCTCTGTGTTCTGTGAGGTATTCCTAAGAAAATGATTTTACAGGTAAGCTGTTTTTTAAAAAATCCTATTTTTTGTGATATGGCACTGCGTCGCTTTAACTGACAATTGCGCGGTCGTGCGACATTGCACCCAAACAAAATTGACGTCCTTTTTTTCCCACAAATATAAATTTCTTTTGGTATTTGATCACCTCTGTGTTTTTTTTTTTTTGCGCTGTAAACAAAAAAAGACTGAAACAGTGTCACCCCAATATGAGTTTTAGATTTGAGAATGAACCCACATCCCTATGTAATACAAAACTCAGAAACACTCACAGGGAGTGTAATTCCTCTAATGGGACTTTAAGGAGGGTCACTCAAAATGGAAATACAAAAGTAGGAAAAATATTTAAATGAATAATATTTATTGAAAAGATTAAAAGAGGGTCACCATGACCTAATAATTATGCAAAATAAAATGGATACACATAATTGAATACAGGGAGATTGTGAACACAGGACAAGAACCACTTCTATTGAGAAAATTGATTTGCAACAATAGATGACCCGACATTTTGAGGTATAATAGATGGACCTCTTCTTCAGGGGTAATAGCTATGGTCACGATGGATTTTTACATCTAAAAGATTATCAGACAGAACAGGAATAATAGATCCCCAGAGTAGGCTAAAAGACCCCAGTAGGTGCAGCAACTCCACAAAGGGCACCTCCAAACGAGAACGCATCCACCCCTCACAGAGGGGACAGACCAAAATCAGTTACAATGAGCTGGCTGGTTGTCTCACCCAGCCACTAGAATGTAAATAAAATAAATAAAATAAAATTGATCAGAAGCTTGTTCTATGTTCGGGAAACCTGATATTATTTTATCATTGTGAGAATCTCTGAAAAAAAAAAAAAAAACATACCCCAAGACTTGACTTATAATATATGGGACCACAGGTTCCAGAGTCGTTGAGCAACGAAAGGAAGGACAGATCAGTATTGTCGATCCAGGAGTGTTACTAAGGGGAGTATAACTTCCCTAAAGAGCGTCCAATATAGGTAGTCTGGAAGCATGAAAAATAAGAAAGGGAAACTTAAGTGAGTACATAAACAAATGTATATATGTATGTATGTAGGCTATGTTATGCACAAGTTTTTACTTAGTGTAGTATGCCTATGAGGCACTTAGGCACTTAGTGTGCCTATGCCATGAATACGTCTGTTTTCTGTTTATTTATTCCTGTTCTGTCTGATAATCTTTCAGATGTAAAAATCCATCGTGACCATAGCTGTTACCCCTGAAGAAGAGGTCCATCTATTATACCTCGAAACGTCGGGTCATCTATTGTTGCAAATCAATTTTCTCAATAAAAGTGGTTATTGTCCTGTGTTCACAATCTCCCTGTATTCAATTATGTGCATCCATTTTATTTTGCATAATTATTAGGTCATGGTGACTCTCTCTTAATCTTTTAAATAAATATTATTCATTTAAATATTTTTCCTACTTTTGTATTTACATTTTGAGTGACCCTCCAATTAGAGGAATTAAACTCCCTGTGAGTGTTTCTGTGTTTTGTATTACATAGAGATAGGGATGAGCCGAACACCCCCTGTTCGGTTCGCACCAGAACATGCGAACAGGAAAAAAGTTCGTTCGAACACGCGAACACCGTTAAAGTCTATGGGACACGAACATGAATAAACAAAAGTGCTAATTTTAAAGGCTTATATGCAAGTTATTGTCATAAAAAGTGTTTGGGGACCTGGGTCCTGCCCCAGGGGACATGGATCAATGCAAAAAAAAGTTTTAAAAACGGCCGTTTTTTCAGGAGCAGTGATTTTAATAATGCTTAAAGTCAAATAATAAAAGTGTAATATCCCTTTAAATTTCGTACCTGGGGGGTGTCTATAGTATGCCTGTAAAGGGGCGCATGTTTCCTGTGTTTAGAACAGTCTGACAGCAAAATGACATTTTGAAGGAAAAAACTCATTTAAAACTACCCGCGGCTATTGCATTGCCGACAATACACATAGAAGTTCATTGATAAAAACGGCATGGGAATTCCCCAAAGGGGAACCCCGAACCAAAATAAAAAAAAAAAAATGACGTGGGAGTCCTCCTAAATTCCATACCAGGCCCTTCAGGTCTGGTATGGATATTAAGGGGAACCCCGGCCAAAATTAAAAAAAAAAAAATGACGTGGGGTTTCCCCTAAATTCCATACCAGACCCTTCAGGTCTGGTATGGATTTTAAGGGGAACCCCGCTCCAAAAAAAAAAAAAAAAACGGCGTGGGGTCCCCCCAAAAATCCATACCAGACCCTTATCCGAGCACGCAACCTGGCAGGCCGCAGGAAAAGAGGGGGGGACGAGAGTGCGGCCCCCCCTCCCTCCTGAACCGTACCAGGCCACATGCCCTCAACATTGGGAGGGTGCTTTGGGGTAGCCCCCCAAAACACCTTGTCCCCATGTTGATGAGGACAAGGGCCTCATCCCCACAACCCTGGCCGGTGGTTGTGGGGGTCTGCGGGCGGGGGGCTTATCGGAATCTGGAAGCCCCCTTTAACAAGGTGACCCCCAGATCCCGGCCCCCCCCCTGTGTGAAATGGTAAGGGGGTACATAAGTACCCCTACCATTTCACGAAAAAAGTGTCAAAAATGTTAAAAATGACAAGAGACAGTTTTTGACAATTCCTTTATTTAAATGCTTCTTCTTTCTTCTATCTTCCTTCATCTTCTGGTTCTTCTGGTTCTTCTGGTTCTTCCTCCGGCGTTCTCGTCCAGCATCTCCTCCACGGCGTCTTCTATCTTCTTCTTCTCGGGCCGCTCCGCACCCATGGCATGGGGGGGAGGCTCCCGCTCTTCTCTTCTTCTTTTCTTCTCTTCTTCTCTTCTTCATTTTCTTCTCCGGGCCGCTCCGCAATCCATGCTGGCATGGAGGGAGGCTCCCGCTGTGTGACGGCGCTCCTCGTCTGACAGTTCTTAAATAACGGGGGGGCGGGGCCACCCGGTGACCCCGCCCCACTCTGACGCACGGTGACGTCACGGGGAATGCCACAGGGAGGTCCCGTCATGTCCCGTGCGTCAGAGGGGGGCGGGGTCACCGGGTGGCCCCGCCCCCCGTTATTTAAGAACTGTCAGACGAGGAGCGCTGTCACACAGCGGGAGCCTCCCTCCATGCCAGCATGGATTGCGGAGTGGCCCGGAGAAGAAAATGAAGAAGAGAAGAAGAGAAGAAAAGAAGAAGAGAAGAGCGGGAGCCTCCCCCCCATGCCATGGGTGCGGAGCGGCCCGAGGAGAAGAAGATAGAAGACGCCGCGGAGGAGATGCTGGACGAGAACGCCGGAGGAAGAACCAGAAGAGCCAGAAGAACCAGAAGAACCAGAAGATGAAGGAAGATAGAAGAAAGAAGAAGCATTTAAATAAAGGAATTGTCAAAAACTGTCTCTTGTCATTTTTAACATTTTTGACACTTTTTTCGTGAAATGGTAGGGGTATAAGTACCTCCTTACCATTTCACACAGGGGGGGGCCGGGATCTGGGGGTCACCTTGTTAAAGGGGGCTTCCAGATTCCGATAAGCCCCCCGCCTGCAGACCCCCACAACCACCGGCCAGGGTTGTGGGGATGAGGCCCTTGTCCTCATCAACATGGGGACAAGGTGTTTTGGGGGGCTACCCCAAAGCACCCTCCCAATGTTGAGGGCATGTGGCCTGGTACGGTTCAGGAGGGAGGGGGGGCCGCACTCTCATCCCCCCCTCTTTTCCTGCGGCCTGCCAGGTTGCGTGCTCGGATAATTGTCTGGTATGGATTTTTGGGGGGACCCCACGCCGTTTTTTTTTTTTTTTTTGGCACGGGGTTCCCCTTAAAATCCATACCAGACCTGAAGGGTCTGGTATGGAATTTAGGGGGAACCCCACGTCATTTTTTTTTTTAATTTTTGCCGGGGTTCCCCTTAATATCCATATCAGACCTGAAGGGCCTGGTATGAAATTTAGGGGGACTCCCACGTCATTTTTTTTTTTAATTTTGGTTCGGGGTTCCCCTTTGGGGAATTCCCATGCCGTTTTTATCAATGAACTTCTATGTGTATTGTCGGCAATGCAATAGCCGCGGGTAGTTTTAAATGAGTTTTTTCCTTCAAAATGTCATTTTGCTGTCAGACTGTTCTAAACACAGGAAACATGCGCCCCTTTACAGGCATACTATAGACACCCCCCAGGTACGAAATTTAAAGGGATATTACACTTTTATTGATTGACTTTAAGCATTATTAAAATCACTGCTCCTGAAAAAACGGCCGTTTTTAAAACTTTTTTTTGCATTGATCCATGTCCCCTGGGGCAGGACCCAGGTCCCCAAACACTTTTTATGACAATAACTTGCATATTAGCCTTTAAAATTAGCACTTTTGATTTCTCCCATAGACTTTTAAAGGGTGTTCCGCGGCATTCGAATTTGCCGCGAACACCCCAAATTGTTCGCTGTTCGGCGAACTTGCGAACAGCCAATGTTCGAGTCGAACATGAGTTCGACTCGAACTCGAAGCTCATCCCTACATAGAGATGTGGGTTCATTCTCAAATCTAAAACTCATATTGGGGTGACACCGTTTCATTCATATTTGCAATCAGGGTAGAAAATACCCGCTTCCTCTCCTGGTAGACCCCCCTCTATGTTGTTTCACATTTACAATTACTCTATCTATAATTAGAATCTACACCATGACTAATTATGCAGGAAAGAATTGGGACAATATCATGTCTGGTCTCTATAAGAATTTCTCCCAGAAAGAACAGAAGGACTCTGAATTATTCCAAGTCTTTTTAAACCTTAGAAGACTCTTAGAAAAAAAGTTGTTGAATCACTAGCATATACACTCATTTGAACAATATATGAGGAATAATATCAACCCATTTGGATTACGTATCCAAATCTTTCCCACTATGGAGCAAATAGAACTTTCATTCAAACAGGCTTGGGAAAACAATTTATCAACATGCTCAGAAGGCATGATGTCCCTCCTGATAGAAGAATATAGAAGAATTATCAAACAAACTGATAGAGAACTTGAATCCCTTTATACACAACTGACACCTTTCAAAACGCATGCTTCCTTTGCCCAGTTAGATAATGAGTTAAATGCACATTTGGAACAATTTAATAAAAATATTTTGATAAAAAAGGAACATAAATTCTTGAGGGATCAAACAGCCTTTTCTGAACATAACGCTTATAACTGGAAAAATAGTCAAATTAAATCCTAATCTAATTTCAAAGCCAAGCCTTCTAATAATGATTCTGAATTGTCAGACGCCTCGTCGGTGTCTTCATTTTCTTTTAGGGGGCAGTCTGGACCTCATAGATCTAGAAAATCCAAACGAGGTTCAAATGGAAGTGGCTCCAATGGGAAACATCCCAAAAAACGCATCACCGAAATGCACAATACTACGGCTCACAACAAGGTAACAACCCATTGAATAGGACCACTGCATCTACACTATCTCACTCAGATGCCAACTCACTTTTTCCTAGATTATCCACTCCAGGTACTAAAGCACCATCATCCACAGCAATACAAGATGAAAGTGGAGCAATGGGATCCAGCACCGTTGACACACAATGAAATAGAGATCCGGTAGGTAAATTCATACCCCCATTGGAAATGCCTACTCAGGATCTGAATGTGGTGAATGTATCCACCTATGCACTTTCTGACTTGGAATGCAAAATCCTCTCATGAGGATTGAGTTTTTGCTCTAACCAAAATATTAACAAATTTGAGGCTATCAAGGATCTCCAATTATTTGCTCGTAAGTTCATTTTGAAACAAATGTATTCCAAAGAAACACCTCCCCAACCTAACTTTGAATCTCAAGAACTTAAGGCCTTACCACACTGGTCAGTCTCTTGGAGAAGAAAGGAACCTCCCGATTTGATTGACCAGATCGATTTGGAACACCTACTGGGTCGTTTTGACAATACAGAAACACCCCCCATGCCCAAGTTCAAAAAGAAATTGGACAAATTCCCGCCACTAAACACTAACTCAAATGTTCTAGCGTTTGTCAAACTGGCAGGTAATGAGCTGTGTAAAATCAAAATCAATCAATCTGACCATGACAACATGTCGATTGAAGAGAGATCAGCCTTGAAAGCACTCAAAGACCATCCAGATATAACAATAAAGCCCTCCGATAAGGGGGGCAATATTGTTCTCATGGATAACACACAGTACATTGACATGTGTATGAAAATCCTGGAAAACAAAAAATGGTATTGTAGAATTAATGCAAATAAAATTGCCAAATTCAACCAGGAATTTTATTCCTTGGTTGATTCTGACTTTGAACAGCATATCATTACCAAATCTGAATGGGAGTTCATTAGAACAAAACAACCTAAAATTCCAACATTTTATGCCCTGCCCAAGTTGCACAAATGCATCAAACGTCCCTCTGGCAGACCCATTGTATCTGGGAATGGCTCACTAACTGAAAGTCTCAGCACCTTTATTGATAGGCATCTGCGCCCATATGTGGTGAACCTTCCCAGTTATCTGCGGGACACTCTCCACCTATTACAGGTCTTAGATGGATTGTGTATTTTCCCCCCAAGTCGATCTTGGTGGCCATCGACGTGGAGGTCTTATACAGCTCAATACCCCACAACAAAGGTCTTAGCTGTATTCGACATGTCATTTTGCAGGATGATAGGTTTGATCCAAAGATGAGCGAGTTCGTATTGGGTTCCCTCGACTATATTCTCCAACACAATCATTTCACCTTCAATGGCTCCCATTTCCTCCAGGTGCAGGGGGCTGCGATGGGGACTTCTTGTGCCCCATCGTATGCCAATCTGTACCTGGGGGAGTCTCTGGCTTAGATTTATTGATGATGTCTTCCTTATATGGGATGGCCCTCAAGATCATCTAGAACTTTTCTTGAAGCACCTCAATATAAACAACTTTAATCTAACTTTTACAATGACCTCCAACAGATCCTCAATAACTTTTTTGGACGTCACCATTCATAAGGATGATGTATGTCGCATTAGCAGCAGCTTGTATAGGAAGCCGACGGCCGGCAATACTATACTGCATGCTAGCAACTTTCACCCTACAGCTTTAATTATGTCTATCCCCTTCAGCCAATATTTAAGGATATGTAGGAACTATACAGATTATGTAGTTTTCAAGAAGAAGGCCTACAATAGAGCACTATTGAAAACATGACTTGTTATACAATCCTTCATCAAAAAATACTAAAAAAATCTGATTTCCATCATAACGAGGTTCAGCAGCCAACATTAAATTTTCCAAAAAATTGCCAGCAAATATTGGCATGTCCTTTCTATGGATCCAACGATAGGCCCATATGTAAGCAAAAATCCATAATTTACTTTCAAAAGAGCAAGATCCCTCAAAGATCACTTGGTGTCCAGTGAATTTAACAACATGGTTCGAAGTGACCCCTGCAAATGCCCAGGTACTTTTACCTGTGGTGGCTGCAACTATTGTCGCTACATGAACACTGCGTGTAATGTGATACTTCCCAATGGAGAACGGTACCGCCCCAAACATTGTGCGAACTGTCAGACGATTGGTGTTGTGTATCTCTTGCTCTGTGACTGTTTCTGCTTTTTTGTAGGCAAAACTATTCAGCCTTTTTGGCCACGCGCCTACCGACACATAGTGTCAATGCAGACCAGTAACCCTAGCCTCCCACTGGGGAGACACGTTAGGGATCTACATGATGGGGTTGCCCCTAAGATTTCCTTTTTAATATTGGAAGGGTGCACCCCGGAATACGAGGAGGGGATACCAACAAATTACTTATGCAGGCTGAACAGAGATGGATTTTTCGCTTAAATGTGACAAAACCTCCGGGCCTTAATAGTATCTCATTCAGACCCTTGCTGGAGGGCTTTTCCTCTGGAGGATCTGAGTGGGAATCCCAAGACTAGCACTGTCTTATTCTGACATTTGGGAATTTACTCCTTTTGGGTTCATTTACCAAGTGTTCTACTTAATATGTGGCTTTATTATCCCCAAGTGACTGTTTAATCTACTTCTTCTATTTGGTTGTAATATACACCAATCTTGTAAGATCGGTGCCCTGTTCTTGACCTAGTGATTTCCTATTTTATTTTTCATCATTCTAATTCTTCAGTTTTAAAGATTATAGGGATATTCAATATTATTTACTTTTTGTATTCTGACATGTACTGTTTAAATCTGACTATTACTTACCTTTTGTATTTTGACATGTATTGTTTAAATCTGCTTAGTAGACTGCATCTTTGTCAGCAATTTATGTACACCTGTTTTTTAGTTGTCACTTAGACCAGGGAGGAGCCGGTCCTTCCCAGCTACTCATGGACCGATATACTTCCTCCCAGGTTGGTGGGGTTTGCCTTCTTGATCTCTTTCTCTCTCACTTTTCTACCTCTTGTCTATTCCCTATTTTCCTTTCTTCCCAGGTGTTGCACCACTCTCCACTCGGCGCACGGGGGGTCGTTCTGCGCCCGATTGTCTCTAGCAGTCTGTCTGCATGGTTGCCATGCCGACGGACACGCCAGTTCTGCGCCGGGAGACTCCGACGCGGGACGGCATAGCCTACATCACGATTGCTCCGGCCAGTACGGAGCATCGTGGCTGGGACAAACCCAGGAGCATCCTGATTGGATGCCGCTTGTCCTTCCAGCCAGGGGCGGGTCCAGGAGATGACGCCTCGCACCGCTGCTCTCGGGGGCACATAACCAATCATTGCATGTCCCTCCACTTGCCACCCATTCAGTTACGAACCAATAACCGGTCCGCCGCTATTAAGGACAGCGGTATTTAAACAACCCAATCTCCACTACTTACACTTGCTCACAGCGCTCCCACAGATCACCCTGAGGACTGATAGTCTGCTTGGTAAGCATTTTTACATTTGTGGAGGAGACGTTTCATGGCTTCATACTTTGGGATCATCATTTGTTTATGTACTCACTTAAGTTTCCCTTTCTTATTTTTCATGCTTCCAGACTACCTATATTGGACACTCTTTAGGGAAGTTATACTCCCCTTAGTAACACTCCTGATTCGACAATACTGATCTATCCTTCCTTTCCTTGCTCAACGGCTCTGGAACCTGTGGTCCCATATATTATAAGTCAAGTCTTGGGGTATGTTTTTTTTTTTTTTTCTGAGATTCTCACAATGACAATAATATCAGGTTTCCCCTACGTAGAACAAGCTTCTGATCAATTTTATTTTATTTATTTTTGCTTACATTGTAGTGGCCGGGTGAGACGACTAGCTAGATCATTGTAACTGATTTTGGTATGTCTCCTCTGTGAGGGGTGGATGCGTTCTCGTTTGGAGGTGCCCTTTGTCGAGTTGCTGCACCTACTGGGGTCTTTTAGCCTACTCTGGGGATCTAGCACCTGGTCTAGGTGTTCCCGCCTCCCTGTTCTCGGCCTCTGTGGAGCTGTGGCTGATCGATCTCTTCCTATTGGATGCTGGAGATGTCCTGGAAAATGCATTGTCAACCCAAGTGGTCAGTACTTGCATATACATGTTAGTCCAATTCAATGATGTATTGTATCACATTACTTAGGCTATGTTATTACAGTTTTTACTTAGTGTATATGCATATGAATATGCCTGTTTTCTGTTTATTTATTCCTGTTCTGTCTGATAATCTTTCAGATGTAAAAATCCATCGTGACCATAGCTGTTACCCCTGAAGAAGAGGTCCATTTATTATACCTCGAAACGTCGGGTCATCTTGCAAATCAATTTTCTCAATAAAAGTGGTTATTGTCCTGTGTTCACAATCTCCCTGTATTTAATGATGTGCATCCATTTTATTTTGCATAATTATTAGGTCATGGTGACTTTCTTTTAATCTTTTCAATAAATATTATTCATTTAAATATTTTTCCTACTTTTGTATCTCGATTTTGAGTGACCCTCCTTAACCCGTTGCCGACCGCCGCACGCCGATGTACGTCGGCACAATGGCATAGGCAGGCATAAGGACTTACCTGTACGTCCCTGTCTGCCCGCAGGCAGGGGATACGATCGGACCCCCCCGGTGCCTGCAGCGGTCGGATTCTTGTCAGGAGCGATCCAAGGTGAGGGGGAGGCCACTCATTTGTGGCCACCCCCATTACGATCGCTCCTGGCAAATGACAAGCTTCCTCCGCTTCTGTGATGTAAACAGAAGCGATGGAAGTGATGTCATCTCTCCTCGAGCCGGTCTTTTGGTTCTGGTGCCGAGGAGAGAAGACATCAATGTGAGTTTGCACCAACACTACACTTCCAGTAGAACATGCAGGCACACTTTTCACCAATTAAAGTGTAATATTTCTTTAAATTTCATACCTGGGGGGTGTCTATAGTATGCCTGTAAAGGGGTGCATGTTTCCCGTGTTTAGAACAGTCTGACAGCAAAATGACATTTCAAAGGGAAAAAAAAGTCATTTAAAACTACTTGCGGCTATTAATGAATTGCCGGTCCGACAATACACATAAAAGTTCATTGATAAAACGGCATGGGAATTCTCCACAGGGGAACCCCGAACCAAAATTAAAAAAAAAAATCACGTGGGGGGTCCCCCTAAATTCCATACCAGGCCCTCCAGGTCTGGTATGGATATTAAGGGGAACCCCGGCCAAAATTAGAAAAAAAAAATGGCGTGGGGTCCCCCTCAAAATCTATACCAGACCCTTATCCAAGCATGCAACCTGGCAGGCCACAGGAAAAGAGGGGGGGACAAGAGAGCGAGAGATCCATGATGGCATGGAGGGAGGCTCCCACTGTGTGACACTTCTCCTCTTCTGACGGTTCTTAAATAATGGGGGGTGGAGCCACCCGGTGACCCCGCCCCTTCTGATGCACGGGGACTTGACGGGACTTCCCTGTGGCATTCCCCGTGACATCAGAAGGGGGCGGGGTTACGTAACCGGTGACCCCGCCCCCTCTGACTTCACGGGGAATGCCACAGGGAAGTCCCCGTCAAGTCCCCGTGTGTCAGAGGGGGGCGGGGTCACCGGGTGGCCCCACCCCCGTTATTTAAGAACTGTCAGAAGAGAAGAAGTGATACACAGCGGGAGCTCCCCTCCATGCATCATGGATGCGGAGCGGCCCGAGGAGAAGGGAAGAAGACGCCGCAGATGAAGATGCAGGATGAGAACACTGGAGGAAGAACCAGAAGAACCAGAAGAAGATGGAGGAAGAAACCGAAGGAAGATAGAAGATAGCAGATAGAAGAAAGAAGAAGCATTTAAATAAAGGAATTGTCAAAAACTGTCTCTTGTCATTTACTTAAAATTTTTGACAGTTTTTTTGTGAAATGGTAGGGGTACTTTTGTACCCCCTTACCATTTCACATGGGGGGAGGGCCAGGATCTGGGGGTCCCCTTGTTAAAGGGGGCTTCCAGATTCCAATAAGCCCCCCGCCTGCAGACCCCCACAACCACTGGGCAAGGGTTGTGGGGATGAGGCCCTTGTCCCCATCAACATGGGGACAAGGTGTTTTGGGGGCTACCCCAAAGCACCCTCCCAATGTTGAGGGCATGTGGCCTGGTATGGTTCGGGGGGGCGCTCTCTCGTCCCCCCTTCTTTTCCTGCAGCCTGCCAGGATAAGGGTCTGGTATGGATTTTTGGGGGGACCCACGCCATTTATCTCTAGTCATGGCCATGCCAAGGGTAGGGGTAGATCTCCCAAACAGTGCATTTAAAATGCACGTTTTTCCTATGAAAATACATTTCTGTTTTCAAAGGTCAGATATGTGAAAGCTAACGTCTGACTGGCTGGTATAGGCTACTGTAGTTTACACTCCACACTTTGGTTTATAAAAAGTCTAAATTAATCAAAGTAAATAACGTAAAAGTGACCATGAAAGATATATTTTGGAATTTGCTACTTTATGAAATATTGTAGTTTGCTATGAAAATTACCATATCTTTCATTGTTGGAAATATAATGATATGTCATAGAATATTTTAATTTTACCAAAAGGCTCACAATTTAAAATAGATGCATTTTTTTTTGCTAATAGTTGCATGAAGGTTTTTTTTTCAAACCAACATTTAGCACCCATGACACAGGATTTCTACAGCATTATGGGTGTTAAAAGAAGAAGGCAAACCTTGCCTGCCAGTATGCCCCCCACCCCCTCTCTCTCTCCAATTTATATTTGTAAGAAAGCCATCTGAGCACAGCAGTAGCGAGGAAGCTAAATTACTTCTCTGACTCATTCAGCAATGGAGAGTTATCTCAGCTTGAGCTTTTGAGTCCTGTAAACCAAAGCATTTTCTCTGCATAACAAATAAGATCAGCTTGGAAAACTTGTGAAAAAAAAAAAAATAGTGTTTCGTTTTCTGGATTGACACGGAAATGTGAAACATAAATGTGCAACATTTCATATTAAAAAACAAAAAATCAGAAGACTGTATTTTAGTCCTGACCATAATAAACAATGAAAATACAGTATGTACGAAATAACTATATATTCCCTTAGAAAAAAACTGCAGCGCTGTTTTGCTTTCCTGACATTGTTTGACAACATAATTGCCAACCTGACCAGTGTTGATTATTTGTTATAGGACTCTACCATTCACTTATGGTCATGTCATGCACCCTAATAGTGAGCTTACTGTATAATTGGAACTTGTCATTCTTTTTGATGGTGATTAGTGTGTGGGTCTTCTCTTTCCTCTCTGGACTTGGTTATGTTATAACATATTGCTTCATTTAGAGCAAACTGTTTTTATCTCAGACAGATTGCATGGGCTTTACTATTAACCATATTAGTGAATGGTTAATGTGCATTTATTTCCCAGATTTCCTATTCCTAACACAAGTAATTGCATTTGTGTTGATTACTTATGACTGTACTTCTGTAGACATTAAAATGATAAACAAGATTCACAGATCTATAGAGAAAGAAAAAAGAAAACCCTCATTAACCCCTTTACGTCTACATTCTGTAGATTAATGTTTCCCTGCACAATGTTCCCATATACAGGGAGCATTAATCTATGTTCTATTTTAAAATGACCAGTTCTCAACTTTGTACATGCTACTGATTCCCTGTTTTCACTGACAGCTACCTGGGCAAACAAACAATTGGGAAACAATGATTATACTTCTAAAACACATAGCTTTGCTTTTTAACAACTGTCACTGACAATATACTGGAGGTGCTGGGGTATTGACACATGTGTGCACTCATTGGGCACACAAAAATAAATGCTTTTTCTTATGAAAGTCATTTAATACTGTGATATCTGGTCAGGTAAGACCAACTTTTTGCAAGGCAGTGGGTTCACTGCTACCATTAGTTTAAGGTTTTGGCAAAGATTTATGTGCAAAGAATATCTTTTAAACCATAATGAACTGCGTGACTTCGGTCAGCAAGCTTAGAAGCGCAAGTAACTGTGTATCTAAGGCTACTGTAGGGGGATGTTGGTGGGGGCGATTGGTGGCAGGATATTCACGGAGTTGGTCCTCCGCACTGTGACACTCTGCATTAGTGTTCCTCTCATTAGAGCTCCCCCATCTGTGTCCCCATCATTAGAGGTCCCTCCATCAGTGTCCCCCTCATTAGAGGTCCATTCATCAGTGTCTCCATCACTAGAGGTCCCTCAATTAGTGTCCCCCTCATTAAAGGTCTCTCCATCAGTGTCCCCATCATTAGAGGTCCAACATCACTGTCTCCATCATTAGAGTTCTCTCCATCAGTGTCCCCATCACTAGAGGTCCCTCAATCAGTGTCCCCCTCATTAAATGTCCCTCCATCAGTGTCCCCATCATTAGAGGTCCAACATTACTGTCTCCATCATTAGAGGTCCCTCCATCAGTGTTCCCATCATTAGAGGTCCCTCCATCAGTGTCCCTATCATTAGAAGTCCCCATCAGTGTTCCCATCATTAGAGGTCCCCCATCAGTGTCCTCATCATTAGAGGTCCACCATCAGTATCCCCCACATTGAATTCCCTTACCAAGGACTTGATGAGAGGCTGGGAGTCGGGCCCAGTAGCCAGAACTCTGTGGGCAGGACTTAGCAGATGGGACTCAGTGGGTGGGATTTGGTGGGCTCAAGAACACAGTTCAGCAGCCAGGTCAGGAGGAGGAAGTTCAGATAACTTCTCCTCCACTGAATGCTGGGGGTGGACCTACCAAGTTGTTGGTTGCTAGACGCTAGGTGGCCCTAGCAACTAACCACTAATGCTGGCAGTGGTGGGCGGGAGATAGGACTGCAGTGGCAGAGCCAGAGAAGAATCATTGGCAACATTAAGTCTAAAAGAATATATATATACAGGGAGTGGCGCTGTGCATGAGGGGATAATTGCCGTATATAATTATCTAATGATAAATCATATTATGAGAACCAACACAAAGATGTGAAGAAGTAAACATAAATATCCCGCATAGGAATCGGTAGGTGTTAAGAAGAGAGTATAGATGCAGATGGTTGTTCAATATAGCCTGGATACCATAACCCAATGACCGCTAATTATCTCTAATGGTGCTATATAATGTGCAAATAAGTGCCAAAGTGTCAAGTGCAGTCCAATAAAACATTCCAGCCCTTGCTGAAATAACCTACAAGTGATATGAAAAGGGGGTATCCACAACCCTCTAAGGTGCAGTGCTAAAAAATTAAGTTGCAAACAATTTTGTAATGGGTAGATCTATATCTATAAGGGGTATCCACAACCCTCTAAAGTGCAGTGCTAAAAAATTAAATTAAATTAAATTGCAAACAAATTTATAAACAATTTTTAGATCTATATATATATATATGTAGTAAGTGATATTAAAAATATATAGGATTAGTAGTGATTAACAAATAAATTGATAATAGCACAATTAAATAGCAGCATGAGATCACATGTGAAAATGCAGAAAAAGGTAAAAATCCAGCAAATCGTTAGAAAGTTCATGTAAAGTCTTCCACCCGACAACTTCCAGATTCTATAAAGATACAATCCCCCTGTTGTGATTCCACTCACCGGAACGCTATGTCTATAATAATACCATTGGCAACATTGCTTGTGACGCCGGGGCCCCCTACATAATGGCGGGTCTGCGGGAAAGCTGTCATATTGCATGTAGGCGATTAGGGACAGTTAGGAAATTGTACATTGTACATTAATTCTGACTGTTAGCTCTTTGGGCACTTAATTCCTTCCCTGCCTTTTTTTGTTCTTATATTATGGGATTTTTTTAGCTTGTGATTGAGTTTAGGTCAGCTGCTGTCCCGTCCATGACAAACATTGTTTTTTTTTTTTTTTTGTTCTGTTCTTTGCTGCAAAGCTCACATTAAATAAAAGGCCTTTTGTTTCAGGGGTGCTGTTTTGGGGTTACAATTATTTTAGGGATATATGTACAATATATTGTGTGTGTGTGAATATATAAATATATATGCTTTTTTTGGTGGTCTTTTGTTTCAGAGGGGATATTTTCTCCTATATTTCTCTTGTGCTTTTTTTTTTTTTTTTAACTTTTATTTTATGTTGACGGGGGTTTTGGGGTGCACACAGTGGTGCGTTCACTTGTCAATGACCAGTGCAAGCACAACGTGCACTTAAACCACCTCACATTATTTCACTCAGATTTATGTCAATCCTTTTTAGGCATTCATCATTCACACCTATTATCCCTGATACAAATTGTCCTGCTGCTAGCCAGTAATATATCACTGTATCATTTGCAGTCTCCCAATGCTTGTATTACACCCTAGCCTGTGCTTAATTAAAATTGTCCTGCTGCTGGTCAATTTTATACTTCTGTAGCCTCTGTGGGTCTCCTAATCCTTTTTAGAGTTTGCGAGAAATTGGCCAGTCTCAGGATAGTTTTGCTTCAGCAAGAAAAAGGACAGCTACAACAAAATACTGGCCAATTTCTATCTGCAGGGTAAATGTGCTGCTGCTAAAGCTACCTGTAAAAATAAATCAAATCCACAGCCAAATATAGGTGGCCAGCGTATAATGTCTCTGTTTGTTAAAACCATGTACAGATTTAGGCATTTTTTAAAGGACATACAGTATATATACAGTGGGGACGGAAAGTATTCAGACCCCCTTAAATTTTTCACTCTTTGCTATATTGCAGCTATTTGCTAAAATCATTTAAGTTCATTTTTTTTCCTCATTAATGTACACACAGCACCCCATATTGACAGAAAAACACAGAATTGTTGACATTTTTGCATATTTATTAATAAAGAAGAACTAAAATATCACATGGTTCTAAGTATTCAGACCCTTTGCTCAGTATTTAGTAGAAGCACCCTTTTGATCTAATACAGCCATGAATCTTTTTGGGAAAGATGCAACAAGTGTTTTTCACACCTGGATTTGGGAAACCTCTGCTATTCCTCCTTGCAGATCCTCTCCAGTTCTGTCAGGTTGGATGGTAAACGTTGGTGGACAGCCATTTTTAGGTCTCTCCAGAGATGCTCAATTGGGTTTAAGTCAGGGCTCTGGCTGGGCCATTCAAGAACAGTCACGGAATTGTTGTGAAGCCACTCCTTCGTTATTTTAGCTGTGTGCTTAGGGTCATTGTCTTGTTGGAAGGTAAACCTTCGGCCCAGTCTGAAGTCCTGAGCACTCTGGAGAAGGTTTTCATCCAGGATATCCCTGTACTTGGCTACATTCATCTTTCCCTCGATTGCAACCAGTTGTCCTTTCCCTGCAGCTGAAAAACACCCCCACAGCATGATGCTGCCACCACCATGCTTCACTGTTGGGACTGTATTGAACAGGTGATGAGCAGTGCCCGGTTTTCTCCACACAGAATTAAGGCCAAAAAGTTCTATCTTGGTCTCATCAGACCAAAGAATCTTATTTCTCACCATCTTGGAGTCCTTCAGGTGTTTTTTTAGCAAACTCCATTCGGGCTTTCATGTGTCTTGCACTGAGGAGAGGCTTCCGTCGGGCCACTCTGCCATAGAGCCCCAACTGGTGGAGGGCTGCAGTGATGGTTGACTTTCTACAACTTATTCCCATCTCCTGACTGCATCTCTGGAGCTCAGCCACAGTGATCTTTTGGTTCTTCTTTACCTCTCTCACCAAGGCTCTTCTCCCCCGATAGCTCAGTTTGGCCGTACAGCCAGCTCTAGGAAGGGTTCTGGTTGTCCCAAACGTCTTCCATTTAAGGATTATGGAGGCCACTGTGCTCTTAGGAACCTTAAGTGCAGCAGAAATTTCTTTGTAACCTTGGCCAGATCTGTGCCACAATTCTGTCTCTGAGCTCTTCAGGCAGTTCCTTTGACCTCATGATTCTCATTTGCTCTGACATGTACTGTGAGCTGTAAGGTCTTATATAGACAGGTGTGTGACTTTCCTAATCAAGTCCAATCAGTATAATCAAACACAGCTGGACTCAAATGAAGGTGTAGAACCATCTCAAGGATGATCAGAAGAAATGGACAGCACCTGAATTAAATATATGAGTGTCACAGCAAAGGCTCTGAATACTTAGGACCATGTGATATTTCAGTTTTTCTTTTTTAATAAATCTGCAATAATGTCAACAATTCTGTGTTTTTCTGTCAATATGGGGTGCTGTGTGTACATTAATGAGGAAAAAAATGAACTTAAATGATTTTAGCAAATGGCTGTGTCACGGACCTGGCTGGGACGGAGGCTGTTGGAGAGGACTGTATGCAAGCCTGTTGCCCACCGATTATGGGCCCTAGCATTTGGGGGAATGGTGCTCTCTGTGAGCTGTATGCCTGGGGACCCTGGGGTTGATGTTACTATGGATTCAGCTCCATGTCCCCCCAAAACACACAGACTCTGGAACCCTTTATATGCCATATTAGAATGGTGACTGATTTATACCATTGGGACTCGTACTGTTAAATGCTAATGTCATCAATTCTGCTATAATGTGTTTAGTGTGGCTCTAAGAGTCTTTTCACCCATTGTTGTTTATGTTAATTGAGAGAGCTGATCACATTAGCCACCAGCACTGGCTAATAGACGAATGGTCTGGGCTGAGGAGGGGGGAGATTGTTGTTTGTATTGTTAATTGTATTAATGTGTGAAGCCCGGTGCCCACAAGACTGTCATCTGGTCTGGGTACATTTTGTAGTAAATTAGGTCATGTTAATTAGGTTAGCTTTGAGTCATCCCTGATATAAAAAGGTCTGTGAGATCTCAAAATAAAGGCAGTTCTGATGTACTCCAAGACTGGTGTTGTCTAGTTCTTGGGGTTTCTATAGCCAGATCCATTGGACTTGTGTTCCAGAACTTAGGAAGCGGTATACAGACGGAAGCACTCAAGCGGAGTGTGGGGCGTTCCGTGACATTGGTGGCAAGCAGCGGGAAAGCTTCCTGAAGTCTAAAGTCTGGGACATCCAAACCTCCAACTGGATCCAAGATCAGCATAGCAGACTTCAGTCACCCCAGCGGAGATATGGACCTGGCATCAGAATTCCCGGGGCTGCTGCGGATCATCCTTTCAACGTACACCAGGACTGTGTCTGAGGATGAATACCTGGAGCTCAGGCAGCTGATTCGGGTGGAGCTCTGGATTGCAGCCCTCCGTCTCGCTGGTATAAAACAGGGCAAGTGCTTTCCAACCCAAGAGCAACGGGCCAGTGACCAACGGGCATTGCGGATGGCATTCCTGGGAGAGCAGCCCCAGGAGCAATGGGTGACTGAGTTGGACAGGTTGGTCCAGCAGGAGATAGAGCTGGACAATCGTTATCGGGCTCTGCAATGGCACGCAGAGGAGGGATATTTAGGGGAGACAACAGAATGCTCTCCGGAGGGATATGACTTTGGCGGCCCTGGATTGCTGTGGGAGAACCTTACAGATCTTTTTATGTTTGGCGATGAGGGGGAACCTGACCTTGAGGACATGAGGGACTATAGAGAGTCTATGCTCGGTCTTGCAGGGGTCTCAGAGCTCAAACCTGATCTGGACCATTTGCTAAGGAAGGAACAGCATCTGGAAAGGGCATACAGGAAACTGCTAGAACAAGTTCAGCAGCATGCCAGAGAATCGGCAGTGGAAAATCCGGAGATTGCCGTCCCCAAACCTGAAGTGCTGACAACAGGGCAGAGCTCTGCTAACCTCTGTCCAGAAATGATAACATCTTCTGGGTTCCATGGACAGGAGATGGTGAACCCCTATTCCCCGACATCAGTTGCAGAGACATGGGATTTGATAGACTTTTCTGCTGAGGAAGAACAACCTGATGAGCCTCCAGCAGAAGAGCTGCTATCAGGGCCAAAGTTCACTGTGTTCTGCCCAGCACCAACAGTGGCTTCGGCCTTCCTGAGAGAAGAGGTAGTCGGCCTTTCTCCCACAACACTGACAGGGACATGTGATTTTCTGCCAGCAGCATCTATGGAGTTAAAACAAACTTCTCCAGCTGAAGATCTGGTAACTGAACAGAGGGTCCAAGACCTCTGTCCCACACTTTTACCACTTCCAGAGACTGGGGATTTAATAGACATTTCTGTAGAGGAGGAACCACCTAGCAAACCCCCAGCAGAAGTGCTGGCAACCGGACAGAGGGTCCAAGACCTCTGCCCCACACCTGCAGCAATTGTGGAGGCTCAGGGTGAGAAGATGGCAATCACTTCCCAGCAGCAGATACAGGGGGAGAAGGGAGAGGAGGTGTGTGTTGTCCCTCCCCAACAGTTGGCCAGGGTGGAGGAAGTGGGCTTTCCTCCCCAGCAAAGATCCGTGTACCTGGGAGACAGTACCATCGACATGTCGTCCCAGCAGCCAGATGAGGGAATGGAAAAGGAAGCAGCCGGCTCACCTCCCCAATGGCAGCTACACAGTTTGGGAGGGGAGGAAGCCAGCTGCCTGCCCCAACAGTTAGCTGGAGCAGAGGATGCGGAGTCCCCAGCAGAAGTGCTGGCAACAGGGCAGAGTGCTACCAACCTCTGCCCAGCACCAGCAACAACTACAGAGTTCCAGGGAGGCGGGGCAGTCGGCCTCCCTCTCCAACAGTTAGCCGGAACAGATGGTGTGGAGTTTCCAGCAGAAGGGCTGGCAACAGGGCCGAGGACTGCTGGACTCTGCCCTCAACTAACAGAGGATGGATTTCCTGTGAAGGTGGATGGGACTTCAGTCTCCACCTGTATACCCCAGGGATGCTGGGCAGTGGGCCCCGATCCCCAACAGCATGACAGAGAGGTTGGCTGGGTGAGTGATACTCTGTTTGGAATAATTTATTTGGGGTACGGTGTGGGTACAGGCAGTAGAGGACTGGAGCTGTTTACTAACTTCGGAGTCAACCCGTCTGGGGTCTCCTCCTGTGTTAGTCTCCTGCCGAAAGGGGAGAAATGTCACGGACCTGGCTGGGACGGAGGCTGTTGGAGAGGACTGTATGCAAGCCTGTTGCCCACCGATTATGGGCCCTAGCATTTGGGGGAATGGTGCTCTCTGTGAGCTGTATGCCTGGGGACCCTGGGGTTGATGTTACTATGGATTCAGCTCCATGTCCCCCCAAAACACACAGACTCTGGAACCCTTTATATGCCATATTAGAATGGTGACTGATTTATACCATTGGGACTCGTACTGTTAAATGCTAATGTCATCAATTCTGCTATAATGTGTTTAGTGTGGCTCTAAGAGTCTTTTCACCCATTGTTGTTTATGTTAATTGAGAGAGCTGATCACATTAGCCACCAGCACTGGCTAATAGACGAATGGTCTGGGCTGAGGAGGGGGGAGATTGTTGTTTGTATTGTTAATTGTATTAATGTGTGAAGCCCGGTGCCCACAAGACTGTCATCTGGTCTGGGTACATTTTGTAGTAAATTAGGTCATGTTAATTAGGTTAGCTTTGAGTCATCCCTGATATAAAAAGGTCTGTGAGATCTCAAAATAAAGGCAGTTCTGATGTACTCCAAGACTGGTGTTGTCTAGTTCTTGGGGTTTCTATAGCCAGATCCATTGGACTTGTGTTCCAGAACTTAGGAAGCGGTATACAGACGGAAGCACTCAAGCGGAGTGTGGGGCGTTCCGTGACAGGCTGCAATATAACAAAGAGTGAAAAATGTAAGGGGGTCTGAATATTTTCCGTCCCCACTGTAGTATATAAATATTTTATTATATCTTCATGTGACAACACTGAAGAAACGACATTTGCTACAATGTAAATTAGTGAGTGCGCAGCTTGTATAACAGTGTAAATTTGCTGTTCCCTCAAAATAATGCAACACACAGCCATTAATGTCTAAACCGCTGGCAACAAAAGTAAATACACCCCTAAGCAAAAATGTCCAAATTGGCCCCAAAGTATCAATATTTTTGTGTGGCCACCATTATTTTCCAGTACTACCTTAACCCTCTTGCGCATGGAGTTCACCAGGGCTTTACAGGTTGCCACTGGAGTCCTCTTCCACTCCTCCATGATGACATCACAGAGCTGGTGGATGTTAGAGATCTTGCACTCCTCCACTTTCCATTTGAGGATGCCCCACAGATGCTCAATAGGGTTTAGGTCTGGAGACATGCTTGGCCAGTCAATCACCTTTACCCTAAGCTTCTTTAGCAAGCCAGTATTGGTCTTGGAGGTGTGTTTGTGGTCATTGTCATGTTGGAATACTGCTCTTCGGCCCAGTCTCCTAAGGGAGGGGATCATGCTCTGCTTCAGAATGTCACAGTACATGTTGGCATTCATGGTTTCCTCAATGAACTGTAGCTCCCCAGTGTTGGCAGTACTCATGCAGCCCCAGACCATAACACTTCCACCACCATACTTGACTGTAGGCAAGACACACTTGTCTTTGTACTCTTCACCTGGTTGCTGCCACACACGCTTGACACCATCTGAACCAAATAAATGTATCCTGGTCTCATCAGACCACAGGACATGGTTCCAGTAATCCATGTCCTCAGTCTACTTGTCTGCTTGTCTTCAACAAACTGTTTGCAGGCTTTCTTGTGCATCATCTTTAGAAGAGGCTTCCTTCTGGGATGACAGCAATGCAGACCATATATACAGTGTGCGGCATATGGTCTGAGCACTGATAGGCTGCCCCCCCATCCCTTCAACCTCTGCAGCAATGCTGGCAGCACTCATAGGTCTATTTCCCAAAGAACCAAACCTCTGAATATGAGGCTTAGCATGTGCACTCAACTGCTTTGGTCGACCATGGCGAGGCCTGTTCTGAGTGGAACCTGTCCTGTTAAACCGCTGTATGGTTGGGGCCACCGTGCTGTAGCTCAGTTTCAGGGTCTTGGTAATCATCTTATAGCCAAGGCCATCTTTATGTAGAGCAACATTTTTTTTTTTTTTTAGAACCTCAGAGAGTTCTTTGCCATGAGGTGCCATGTTGAACTTCCAATGACCAGTATGAAAGAGTGAGAGTGACCTGCTCCCTATTCACACCTAAGAACTTGTAATACTAGGGAGGGAAAATGGCTAATTGGGCCCAATTTGGACATTTTCACTTAAGGGGGGAAAACACTTTTGTTGCCAGCGGTTTAGACATTAATGGCTGTGTGCTGATTAATTTTGAGGGGTCAGAAAATTGAAACTGTTATGCAAGTTGTACAGCTTTACATTGTAGCAAAGTATCATTTCTTCAGTGTTGTCACATGATATAATAAAATATTTACAAAAATGTAAAAGGTATATATATATATATATATATATATATATATATATATATATATATATATATATATATATATATATTCATATTCATTGTTGCCTAAGAAACCAGATAAACAGACCCTTTCGTTGACATATTATTTATTTATTTTGCACAGCTATATGTCCCCCATAGCAACACCAACCTTTCTGTATCTTTTTTTTTATAGTATTTTGTCTATAAACCCTAGAAATGGCCATAATGTAACTTTATGCTCCTCCCTATAGGCTTTTATGGGATTTGGCTTTCATCTCAAACAATTTTTTAAATGTTGAACCCTTGTCTAATCAGACACAGGCAAATTGGCCTAGTACTACTCATTCCATGGCATGTAAACAATATCAGTTTCAGTGGGGCTGATTTACCAAAAGCTAAATAGTTTTCACTAAGCTCTGTGGAAAGCCATTGCACAGTGCAAATTCCCTTGCGCTGTGAACAGTCACCCCATTGTATGCATGTAGGCAGAGTTTAGGGAAGACAAGAAGAAAATGTGTATCCAGAATTGTAGTGTAATGACAAATTTGCACAGCATGTTGTGAGCATGTGTTTTCACTGAGTTGCACATTTCCAAGAACTTTTCTTTTTAAAGAGTCTGATATCAGCAAAGATTCCAAGCATAACCATTAGGCATGAGTTAAAACACAGGCAATATATAAAGAGAAAGTTAAGATTTTCCCATAAAGGTCTTATTGCCTAACAAAATAAAACTGCATTGATTTCTCCCTGGAAAAGTGTCTGCTGCTGAATCATCTTTCAAAAAAGCAAATAATGAGGAGATATAATATACTTGTAGATCACACTTTATTTATCATCTATAAAATTAATTCCATACATTTTTTTCTTTGTGTATAGGTTTGTAATACATTTTACATTATCTTAAAAATCCTAAATTCTGCAGAATAACAACTATAATCCTGAATAACTTGGTGATACAGGAATGCCAGTTTTATGTTTTATTGTATCAGTACATAAAAAAAAAAAATAGGCTAAGCTTTACAGCTCCTACCTTAGACATAATGCTAATTTCGGGTTGTGCTTGTAAGGAATTGTATGTATGGGCATCCCTGCATATGCGCATTCACCAAATATGAAGCAGATTTAGGTTTCTATGAGTTGCTGTTGTGAGAAGCTTAGAAATTTAGTAGTTTTGAAATCGTAAAGGTAGAGCTGCTGTTTCTTTGAGTAAGGAGCTGCTAGATGCCCTAACTTTTGGAAGACTTCTACTGGAGCTGCTTTAAACATGTCCAAGTTGAGGGAGGCTGCTGGACAGACAAGGTCAAGCTGTCATCATTGAAGTTTATCTAAAACCACAACTAGGGGGGTGTTGCTATGCAATGGTGGCATAAGGACGTCTGATTCTAAAACTCAGCATCTGCTGCTGCAAATTGAGGGACCTGAGCAGTCAAGACACCCGCCATTAATATGCCAAAGATTGGGGGCGTGGCCTGAGCAGGGCATGTGAGCGGTCGCACTACACGGAGCTCCCGCTGTTAATCCTCATCTGATCCTTCTACCGCTACCAATTCGAACTCTCACCTACCCCATCTGCCGCCGGACACCCCCGTGATTCTCGTAGTGCTTACCCCGTGCTGCACGGTCCTCATGAAGCTCCGTAAGAGGGATAAAGAAACAGAGAACGGGCCCAGCATGGAGATCCAAGATGGCGCTGACACCCCTCAGGCGCAAAGGACGGCGAGAGGCTCCGCTAAACAGCATGACGGCGGCGGTAAGTCTCATACTGCCCAAAAGCACCAGGGGAAAGACCAGGGGAAAGACCAGCCTAGAGACATGCTGTACTATGCACAGAAGTTGCAAGGGGCAGGCTGCTCGAATCCTTCAACCATGCAGGCCCTTCCTTATGACACTAGCAGAGGCCGCAGCCCTCCAGCATTAGATGACACAATGCCGCTGGAATCATCCCTGATCTCTACCCCTGATATGTTTGACATGCTGCAGGATGATTCACAACAACCCACACTGAATGATATATTGCGCGCTGTGCACCGCTGTACTGCTTCAGTCGATGGCTTAAAGGAGCAGTTTGGGGGTCTTACAGAAACGGTCTCTCTATTAAGGCAAGACCTCCAGAAAATCAGGGAGAGAACCACAGCAGTGGAGGGCAGAATTAGCGATGTGGAGGACCAGATGCCCCCACTTACTAGAGACACCAGAACAGCACTACAGCAGGCGACGCAAGCTAACGCCAAAACTGATGACATTGAGAACCATCTCAGACGGAATAATGTTCGCATTGTGGGACTTCCAGAAAAGGTGGAGGGCAGAGACCCAACGGCATTTGTGGAGCAATGGCTGCAGGACACTTTTGGCAAGGAGGCCTTTACACCACTATTTGCAGTAGAGAGGGCACACCGCACACCGTCGCGATCCCACCCCCCAGGCAACCCGCCAAGATCCATGCTGGCGCGTCTACTGAATTACAAAGACCGTGAGATCATACTTAAGCTAGCGAGGGAAAGAGGCTCCGTCCATTTTAATGGGACAAAAATCTAATTTTACCCAGACTTTTCTGCTGAGGTGCAGCGAAAAAGGGCCAAAATTGCAGAGGTGAAGAAACGCCTGCAAAAACTTCAAGTAACATACGCCATGCTGTTCCCAGCTAAGCTACGCATTACTGCCAGAGGTCAGGCTACTTTTTTCGAATCGGCAACGGAAGCGACATCATGGCTAGATCATAATGAACAAGACCTACGGAGACGCCGAGAGAATGAAAGGGGTGACTGATGGCTGGAGAATAATCCTGATCAGGTCGGTAAGCTGTTGGCGGATGGTTACAATACATGGTTAACGGGACACTTCTCATTAAGCCAATTTCAGCGTTTTGAACGGGCTCAAACAAACCACTGAAATGAGCTCAATACCACAATGGGTGAGTCGCATCCACAAGATCTTGCAGATCACCAATAGGTCCCAGTTTCAGGGACAGGTTAACAGTTGCCCGGTTGGCACAAGTTCGATTGACTGTTATGAATCTAAAGAAGCAAGGGGACGGTCTACTTTCATCCCATATCGATGGGCCAAGGATGGCCATAATAACACCAGGGACTGTCTCCCCCGTTTAATTTCTGTTGCGCAGTTGCGCCTTGCTCTAAGTTACACTCTCTGCTGCATCATATCACTAAATCTAAATCTTGGTCAGTTTATGTCCATGGGCTATCACAAGGAACTGCCTACATTCCCACAGACATGGGACACTTCACCTTCCAGGTGCGAGGCCTGCTGGCTCTTGCTCCACCCGGATAAGAATTCAACTTACTGGATATGGCTACTACAATAATGGTGTCCTGGAATGTCCGAGGTGTACATGATCCACTAAAACGCACAATGATAAGTTCATGTTTAAAGAAGTTTCACCCTGCTATTGTGGGGTTGCAGGAGACTCACCTCACAAAGGATACAGCAGTGGGACTCCTGCAGTACTCATGGGTGGGCAGGGCTTATCACTCCACACACTCTGCGTTTTCTCGTGGAGTGAGTGTGTTGGTTCATAAGTCCCTGGCCTACCAGGAATTAGACTCTGCTATTGATCCATTAGGTAAATATGTATTCATTCACTGCAAGCTGTTTACTTTGACCCTGATTATTGCTTTTGTTTACATCCCCCCCCTTTTTCTAGAGAGATATTGCAGCTCCTGCTGACGTACCTGGTTGACAAGCCTGATATACCCACTATAATTATGGGTGATTTTAACGGGTATCTTGACCCAAAACTTGACAGACATCCTCCGGTCCAAGCTCCACTGGGGGGAAGAGGCACTATTTTGAGCCGCCTGCTGGTGGAGGTTGGCTGGATAGATGTCTGGAGAGCGAAAAACCCAACATCCAAACAATTCTCGTGTTTTTCTAAATCACATAGCTCGCTCTCACGCATTGACTTATGTGTGGGGTCCTCGCATGTTGTAAATCTAATTACCAAAGTTGAGTATTTTCCTAGAGGGGTGTCAGATCACTCCCCAATTGTAACACACCTGATAACGCGCCCTGAGGTCTCTTTGCCCAAAGCTCCTTGGAAACTTAATGCCTTTTGGCTAAAGCTTTTCACGTCCCAAGAAAGGGTAATGAAGCAAATTGAACAATACTTTTATGAGAACTGACTTCATCCGGATGGTGCAACTAAATGGGATGCTTTTAAGGCATGTCTTAGGGGCACATTCATAACAGAAATAGAAACCATTAAACATAATTCATCGGCCCTCGTGAAACAGGTTGAAGACCAGGTGCGGCGGCTTGAGTTATCCTATGTCACGGATCCTTCTGAATCTGCAAGGGAGGCGTGGATATCGGGACAGGATTCCCTGGACCGGCTGAGATCCTCCAATGCAGAGCGGAAACGATTTTTTACTAAGCAAGCTTTTTACAAGGAAGGGGAAAAGACTAGTCGGTTACTGGCCAGAATTGCCAAGTCTCAGCAGTCGTCACCCGCTATAGGAGCTATCAGGTGCTCAAATGGGAGATTAGTAAATGACACTGAATCAATTATTAATGAACTAGTGTCCTTCTATCAGGATTTATATAAGCCATGTGAGAACTATACAGATGAGGCATTACAGGAGTACATAGACAAGATTTCCCTGCCTGTCCTGTCGTGTCAGGTGCGCATGGAACTGGAGGCCCCAATTACGCTGGACGAATTGAAAGAGGCGGCTGCCTCCTTTTCTACGTGCAAGGCGCCAGGGGATGATGGGCTCCCAATGGAGGTGTACACACAATACGGGGAGGCGATTTTACCGAAATTGCTGGAGGTATTCAACTCATCCTTTAAATCAGGAAAGCTACCAACATCCATGACAAGGGCCAATATTATATTACTACTTAAACCCAGTAAGGACCCTGTAGATGCCAGTTCATACAGGCCTATCTCGCTACTGCAGAGTGACGTGAAATTAATGGCCAAAATTCTGGCCCTAAGGGTTAATAGAGTTATCTCTTCCATCATACATCCTGACCAGGCAGGTTTTATGCCCAAGAAGTCAACCGCCACTAACCTGCGATGACTCTTTCTGAACATGCAGAACCAAACAGAGGTGACCGGCAGTAGGGCACTGTTGTCTCTTGACGCTAATAAAGCATTCGACAGTGTTAGCTGGCGATACCTGTGGGCTGTACTGTTCAGATTCGGGTTCGGTCCTAGGTTTATTACATGGGTACGGCTGCTGTATGCTTCACCGCAGGCAGCGGTGTGAGTAACGGACAGGATGTCACAGGTCTTCGCACTGGGTAGGGGGACCAGGCAGGGGTGCCCCTTGTCCCCCCTGCTTTTTGCGTTGGCCATTGAACCACTTGCCGCACAGGTCAAAGAATGTCAGCAGATTAAGGGATTTAGATATGGTGAAGTGCATGAGACGATAATGCTTTATGCGGATGATATGCTCCTCTTTTTGGAGGACGTGGACGCCTCATTGTCCCATGCAATGTCCCTGATTGCAGACTTTGGCCACTATTCAAGTCTTACGATTAACTGGTCCAAGTCTGCATTGATGTTTTTGGACGAGACTCCGGATTTGCGGGCGAGTCTCCCGTGTCCGGTCCCAGTTGTAACCTCCTTTAAGTATTTAGGTGTCTACATATCCCCCAATTTGAATGATTACTACAAACTAAACATATACCCCCTACTGACACGTTTTAGAGACAAAATAAATATATGGAACAGACTTAAAATATCCTTGGCGGGGAAGACAAATCTCATAAAGATGATTCTGATGCCCCAGCTCCTATACATGCTGCATAATACGCCGATAGTTATCCCCCTCAAAATATTTAGAGTTGTTAATACACTATTCAGAACACTGCTGTGGCACAACAAGCCCCCTAGGATCAAGTTGGAGCAACTGCAATATCCAAAGGAGGGAGGAGGTCTTGCACTCCCCAATCCTTGGATATACTATCTGGCGGCGCAATTACAACATCTAATAGGGGCTATGGCTCCATCCCCTGCAGGCTCCTCGGCCAAACTTCTGCTGAGGGGAGCAGGGGTGGAATCCATACCAGAGGGACTAGAGGCTCAGAGATTCCAGAAACCCAATAAACAGATGCCAACTTACGCACTTCTCCAAAAAGTATGGAACAAGGTTAAACAGCTGCAGCATGTCACGGGATACAGCCCAATATGGGAAAATAATTCCTATGAGGAACTGGCCAAAATTAAGCAGGGTTCTAGATGGCGCCCTCTGGGAATTACTCACCTAAAACACATATTTCAGATTGGAAAACTGCTATCTTTTGCAGACTTGCAGTCTGAATATGCATTACCATCTACTATGCTGTTTTATTACCTACAATTACAACATGCAATACAGGCGCAGGGTAGGGCAGTGGAGTGGGTACAGTCACCCACCCCTATTTTTCACATATTACAAGAGGCAACAGACACAAAGGGTATAATATCTCAATGCTACCTCATGCTTCTGTCCTCTTTTCTAGAGGGGCATCCCATGAAGGCGGTGTCACAATGGGAAGAAGACTTGGGACCCATTACAGGGGAGCAGTGGGAGAAGGCCCTTCAAGCTGTCAATACATGCTCCCTGAACGTTTCACAAAAAGTTTCCCAATTATATATTTTGCTGAGAGTGAATTATACACCAGTAAAACTACACAAAATGGGGAGGTTACAAGATCCACTGTGTAGCAGGTGCAGAAATGCGCCAGGTGATTTGATTCATCTCCTCTGGCGATGCCCCAAACTCCATAGATACTGGACAGGGGTTATGACCTTACTCAATAGGGTTTTTCAAACTAATGTTCCCCTTGACCCGTTGGGATGCCTTCTGGGAATACTGGAAGAGGCCATCCCGGAGAATATAACTAGAATGGCCTTTGCCAGAGCCCTATTTCAGGCGAGAAAAACAATACTTCTGCACTGGAAATCAGCCACACCACCGTTGGTTAAAATGTGGATCCAACAGATGGGTAGTACCCTGGTTATGGAAAAGTACATATATCAGCATAGGGGGAACCCAGGGAAATTTGATAAGCTATGGGATGCATGGCTGGATACCCCAGGTATAAGTCCGGTAGAACTGGTACAAATGAGATTACTTAGAGGTATATAGAGATGTTTGGGATTGTGAGCAGAGGAGATACTATGTGAATCCTGGAGCAATGTCATGGATGTCAAAGATATGAGACAGTGGTATAAGGGAGGGGAGGAGGAGAAGGACAACAGACATACTGGTTAAAAAGAAATTTATTAAAAATGTATCCGTTAATTTTCAGTTGTACATGTAAATGTGAACTTGTCAACAAGGGGAAAAAGGCCTAATTGAATGTACACATAACACATAACTGACTGTACAGAATGTGATAACCTAAATGTATAGTGATATTGTATGTTTTATGAGCAATAAAAACTTTGTTGATTTAAAAAAAAAAAATATGCCAACGATTGGTAACATGAGTGGGGAGCACGGAGGGCTGGATCCAAACACAATTTATAGTTCTTTCACCCCTGAGGCTTCTTACACTGGATCAGCCTTCTGCGAAAGCATGGCCCCATGACTACATCCAATGATGGCACAGAGCAACCATTTGGTAGGACAGCCTTCTCTCTGTATCAATTCTGGGAGAGCGCCATCTCCCTCAGGCCCTAGCCTATCTGACATACCACCTGTGTTATGGGATGATGTGCCCCTGAGCACTGACCAAGATAGCCTGCCCTGTCTGTAGTCTATTCTAAAGCAGATTCTCCCTCTGCTCAACCTCCATGCCTGAATTTGAGGAAGCTAAGACTAGAAGGACCAGCATCACAGACCAGGAAGCATCTTCCTGAAGCTCCATAAACTTGTCAGATGTAAATAAAACAGATAAATGAGGGGACCCTTAGTATAATTTTTATATTATTTTGTTTTATTATTTTTGTACATTTAAACCATATGTGATTAAATAAATAACAATTTGCAGCATGCTAGCAAATAGAATGCTATGCAATTACAATTTAATATGAATTTAGTTTATAGTCAAAAATTAATTCTTGGAGAAACTGATACCAATGGGGTTAAGCTGAGCTTTAATGTGTAGCAGCAGAAGTTTGAATCCCTCTGTACAACTTAATTAGTAATAGAGATGAGTTTCACCACAGTGATAGGCTGACAGCAAATCCTTCATGTTTGAGGTAAAATAATGTGGGAATTCACAATAATAATCATAATGAACTGCTTAGCCTAGCTACCTTACAAGGGTCAAAAAGGGGAGCATAAGATAAGTCAGCCCCCTCACTAAGTAAGTGAGTAATAAATAAAACAAAATCAATAAATCAAACATAAATAGAAAAAGGAAAGCCCCACACTACCAACACACCTTGATATAGCCCACCAAGCTTACAAGTGAGAAAAAATATGCATTACCTTGGAGCAGCTACCACTAAAAAGGTCATCACACACTCAAAATAATAATAAGAATAAAAAAAAAATATTGAAGCGCTCCCCAAATATAAATTCACAGCTGATATCTTGTTTGAACACCTATTTGCGCTCTTTGAAATATTGTATGTGCACATACCTTACATACATGCATTATTTATGTTTTATAAGTCATGCTTTTTTTTGATAATTTTTGATTTATTGAATAAATCTATGTGGTGGTATATTTATATATTTTTGCTTGGTGCTTTGTATATATAACTATTATAGATTCAGCAAGGAATGGGGTTTGAGAGAGAAATCTAAACAGGGACCTCTCCAACTGGGTCCAATCTCTTTCAAACAGTTTTTGTATAGGACTATTACGGTACCAAAGGAAGTATAAAGAAACTTTTTTAAAAAAAGTAAAGAAATTTATTTGAAATCACAATAAAAAGTCCTGCAAAGGACACATCATATACATTGTCATGGTTTAACACATACAAAAAACAATGATTGTTACAGCATTGTTGACACTTAGTTTGGTAAAGCTAATGCCCACACAAATATATGAACAAAGGTTGTATAGTATAATACTTGCAGACGTGACCTCTACAGTTTCGCGGTCACAGCCGCTTCTTCAGGAGGCGTCTGATAGTATATAATCTACAGAGAGAACAATATAGTATCAACATAACAACAAAATAATGAGACAGTGTCATAAACAATAAGCACTTTATGTTGGAGAACATGTTTAAGGTTAAAAAATGCACTCACCAACCTATAACCCAACATTAATACTTTCAACCTTCATTTTACTTTTTCCTACAATAGTCTGAGCATCCCGTTTTTGGATGTCCAGATCATCAAAAATTCCACAGGGCATTTAACTACTGATTTATTTCGCAAACCCACGGCCGGCAACACCTTGTTGCATGCCTCTAGTCTTCATCCCCGCCCTCTGATTCGCAGTATCCCTTATGCTCAGTATCTTAGGCTGAGAAGGAACTGCACAGAGGACGGGGATTTCCATAGACAAGCCAATGTTCTTCGTACAAGACTTTTGGCTAGAGGTTACAACCGTACCGTTTTAAGGAAAGCGTTCAATAGGGCTTTAGCCCTTGATCGACAAAGGTTATTATTCGGCCCTTCACGTCCCAAACAGCCTTACATGACCAAAATTATTACAAAATTTTCTACCCATCATCACCAGCTACGCAACATATTGTCAAGTCATTGGCACATCTTAACTGATCATCATACCCTTAGAAAATACATTAAAACAACTCCCGACCTGGTCTTTAGGAGGGCCACCTCTTTAAGGGATAGATTAACACATAGTCACTATAAGATTCCCTCTTCTGATCCGTCGGAACCCAGGGGTACCTTTAAGTGTGGCAACTGTCCCCACTGCCCCTGGGTCCAAGAAGGACAACATTTTTTACTTCCCAATGGGAACATGTATTTCCCCAAACATTCAGCCCACTGTGGTACACGTGGTGTTGTTTACCTCATGACTTGCGCTTGCAGCGCTTTTTATGTGGGGAAGACAATTAGGGAGTTTCGGCAAAGACTGGGGGATCATTTATATGCCTCTACAAATGGCAAGCTCACCACCGTGGGCCGCCATGTCGGCATTCATCATCGTTTTAACCTGGATTATATTAGATTCACGGTCCTAGAGGTTGTCCCTGAAGACCCCCGAGGGGGCAACTGGGACCGTGAAATCTTAAAGCGTGAGTCCCTCTGGATTGAGCGACTGAACGCATGTGTTCCTCCGGGCATTAATGAGGCACACTCATATAAGTACTTTTTGGAATAACATCTCCATAGCCCCTCCAGTCTTTGCCGTGACCTAAAAAACCATTGTCCCCTTTCCCCCCCCCCCTTGTCCCTCCCTCCCCTCTTTTCCCCCCTTTTTCCCCCCTTTGTTCCCTTTTTCCCTCCCTCCCCTCCTTTCCCCCCTCCCTTCCCCCCCCCCTTTTTGTTTTGTAAGCGGACTTTCCATACACAGTGGTTTCACTGTGTAATATGTAGTGTTTTGATGTTTTCTCTTTCTTTGGCTGATCCCAAGTTTCCAGTATACCATATGCTTTATTATTAAAAGCTATGTATGTTGTTTATAATGTGTTTATTTTTTAGGAAGGGACCGGGGTATGCATCTCTCCAACTGTGGGCTCTCATATGTCCCCACCGCCGGAGATTTTGCACTTTTTCCTCCCGTTCCTTCAATTTATTCATTTTTTGCTTTACCGTACATGGGTTTAAGTTTTTGTTGTTATCTGCACTCGCCTTCCTGTTCAGGAGGGATGTGAGGAGTTAATTCTCCCCCTTCGGCGGGCTTGCGCTCCTCCGACAGCAGGCGGGGCTCTATGGAGCCCAGCTGCTGCCTCTTACGATCATGGCTTCGGCATTGATCATCATTGAGCTATGCGCATGCGCTGGGTCAATTCCCCGCGCCTGCGCAACAGTGGAGGATCGGACCCGGAAGCAATAACAGCGGCTATCTCCAGCGCTGTTTAAACTTCCGGGTTGGAGGCATTTAAGATGCCCAGACTCGTCAGTCAACTCACACAGGCAGACATCCAGCAATCTATCTGCGCCGCTTGGAGTCCTTGTAAGTACTGATTGTGTTATAGCAGAAGTGGGGACTACCATTATTTGATTATTATAACCCCTTTTTTCCCCCCCCTTTCCTGCTCGGTATGTTTTATAATACATACCGATCCTTAAGATCATTCCTTAACATCTTTCTTTCTCCATATATCTTCTTTACAGTGGCCCCCCCCTGGCATTATGGTGTGACTTAACGGCTCACTGCTGTGCTAGTCACCTCATCCTGTGTGTCATTATTTTCAGAGTCTGGCTTTTAATAATCAATACAGCAACGGTGGGTAATTTTAGTGACATTATTACCCCCTGCTTTAATCATATTCCTCTATCCTTCTTCACAGGTGGTAGGTTCAAGCTCCCCCTTGTTTTTTTTTTTTTTCCCCTCCCTTTGTCCTTTCTTCCTGTTTTTTCTGCGGTTTTATCCCCTTTCTTTTCTTCCATTCCCGTTCCCTTCCACTCTCCTCTGTTTGTTCTGCCTTAGTGTTCCTCCTTCTTTTCCTTTCCCCTCCCCTCCCCTCCTTTTCCCTTCCCTCTCCTTGCTTGCTTCTGTCATTTACTTTCCAATCTTTGCTTGTCCCCCCTTTTCCCTCCTCCCCCCCCCTCCTTCCCCCTCGTTTTTCTCTTCCCCCCCCCTCCCCCACCCTGCTTTCCTTAGTATTCCTTTTCTTCTCCCACTACCATTCCATATCTTATGGTGGGTTTCTGGTCTATGCTTCTCCTCCGTCTCTGCCCCCCTTTTCCCCTTTCCTCCTTCTCCTTTCTTCCCCTTTCTCCCCCTTCCTCCCCCTTTTTTCCCTCCCAGTCTCCCTTTTGTTCCCCCCTTTTCTTCCTTTTCCTTCTCCCACACCTATCCATCTGTTGACTTCACACTCCCGGGTGGCCTTTCAAATAGAAGACATGCTATATCAAATTCTAAACATCGTCTTTATTATATCTATTTACAATAGTTTCACGTTAATTTGCCTCCCTGGCCCGCCCCCGGGGGAAACGCCTCTTGAGGGCGTCTCACAGTATCTCTCCGGAAAACCCTGTTGGGTTATAGGTTGGTGAGTGCATTTTTTAACCTTAAACATGTTCTCCAACATAAAGTGCTTATTGTTTATGACACTGTCTCATTATTTTGTTGTTATGTTGATACTATATTGTTCTCTCTGTAGATTATATACTATCAGACGCCTCCTGAAGAAGCGGCTGTGACCGCGAAACTGTAGAGGTCACGTCTGCAAGTATTATACTATACAACCTTTGTTCATATATTTGTGTGGGCATTAGCTTTACCAAACTAAGTGTCAACAACGCTGTAACAATCATTGTTTTTTGTATGTGTTAAACCATGACAATGTATATGATGTGTCCTTTGCAGGACTTTTTATTGTGATTTCAAATAAATTTCTTTACTTTTTTTAAAAAAGTTTCTTTATACTTCCTTTGGTACCGTAATAGTCCTATACAAAAACTGTTTGAAAGAGATTGGACCCAGTTGGAGAGGTCCCTGTTTAGATTTCTCTCTCAAACCCCATTCCTTGCTGTATTCATATACAGGATGATGGTACCTATTAATAACACTATGTTGCCTTATGTAAACTCTGTGGCACACATCTGAATTCTATTATAGATTGGTTATGATATCTCCTGTGAATTTATATTTGAGAAGCGCTTCACCATATTTTTTCTTTTTATTAATCAATCAAACATAAAAATGAAAACTAAAAAAAAAAAAATTAAAATAATGGGAGGGTTTGCAGTACAAAGAACTTGGCCAAATGGGGTAAAGAGGAGGAGACAGTCACAGTAGCAATCTCAGCTGCTTCCATGTGGCACCAGTTCTACCTAAGTACATATGTAAAAAAAATGGGGATCAGAGTCTGCCACTTTGGGGCAACTCAGTTCAGGAAATTTTCACTAGAATATATGGGAGGTATAGCAGTGCAAAGAGCTTGGATAAACTGGAGCTCATTCTGCTGGACTTGCGGTTGATTAAAGCCGAGCGGCCCCAAATCTCCCCCCCATGTTGAGGGTATGTGGCCTGGTATAGTTCAGGAGGGGAACGCTCACTCGCCTCCCCTCCTTTCCTGGCTTGCCAGACTGTATGCTCAGATAAGGGTCTGCTTTTTTTTAATCATGCATGGGGTTCCCCTTAAAATCCACACCAGGTCCCCAAGGGCGTAGTATGGATGCCCTTTTTTGTAACTTTTTTTGGCTTGCAGCCGGGAAAATCCATTTAACTGTAAATATATATATATATATATATATATATATATATATATATATATATATATATATATATATATATATATATAAAATATATGTATATATATATATTATATAGCCAAGGGTTTGGTTTGCTACTATAGACATTATAGTTAAACAGTTTGTTGTTGTTTACAAATGGGTTTGGCTCCCCCCTAGTGTCTGCTGGACTCTATTAGGATTTTTTTCCTTTACACTGAAGGAGGAATGCAGCAAAGTATTGTGGGAGATGTAGTTTGGAGGAGGAAGTGACTCTGTTAACTGGATCAGCCCTGAACTACAGGACAGCTAATGCAAAATGCACAGAACTGCCTGCTGGGAGGAATGATAAAAGGACAGGTGTGGCGTGTTTTCAGCCTCTCTGGAAGCCATTCAATACCTGCCAGCAGGAAGTCTGTGTGTGACCAGGAGTGAGAGACTGCGGCCTATACAGCGGAGAGCAGGATGGCCTGCCTCTGAGGGATCTTGGAGGACAGCCCTGCTATTCTAGCAAGTGGACTGGCCTGCGCTTCAGAGCAACTGGAAGCCACCTGCACTTCAGTTCATTGGGAGTTGTAGCACGGCGTGGCAGCACCATCTTCACCAGAAGAAGACACCAGCGGGGGATTCCGAATGGAGCCTCACAGCCATTGGGGTCGATTGTGGTGAGAGGGCACCTGCCCATTTCAGTAGAGATTACAGTATTGCTGAATGAGTTCTTTCTACAGATTGCTGGTGAGACTTGTTCCACAGAGGTGAATCTACTTTTTCACAGGCATCATACAGCTGGACTTTGGGGTCTTGTTTCTTCCCTGTGCTTTAAGGTCAGTACTGTATTGCACTCACATGTAAAGAGGAATCTACAAGTGGTGATATTTCTTCAGTTAAGCAATCATCGGCACACTTTTTGTTCTACAGTAATTGCTTTCCTTTTGTCTCTGTGGATTACAAATTACAACATCATACTGCAGTTTAACCATCAGGTTAGCTGAAGATCATTGGAGTTAAAGAACTTTCACCATCTTCTTCTTTTACTAAGCATTGCTGCTCTACTCACTAGTTGATCTCTGAAATATTGCCTAGGGGAAGCCATTTGCGTAGATGCTTAATTTTACACTGTGTTATTGAATGTAAAGTTTTATAGATTGCATTCTGGTCTGTGTGTTGAGGCCTCAGTGGGAAGGTATTTAATATATATTTTGAAGATATTGGGTACCTATCCCTCTGTGCATCTGTTCACATATACCCCTTAAGGTGATTAAAAGGTAATATGTTCTGTATATGTGCATAAAGTGTTAACTATTGTCAAGCATAACTGTGTTTATTCATGCTCTTTATTGTGTTCCATTACTTATCTCAGTAAACCTTTCTGAGTGGTTCAGTGATATTTTGTGAGTTTCTTATTGCTAACGCCACATTGCAGGATGGAACCCAAGGTGTCAGAGGTGAGAGAGGATCGGGGTAGCCAGTGGGGTATAGAGTCAATCAGCAGCCCTCACGGGGGTACCGCTACATATATATATATATATATATATATATATATATATATATATATATATATATATATATGACAATTTTGCTGCAGCAGGTTCTATACACCCAAGTGTGGTGGGCGGGCGACATGACATAGACAACAGGCGGGCGAGCGGAGCGGTATGACACAGACACCGGGCGAGCGAAGCGGCATGACACAGACACTGGGCGAGAGGAGCTTCATGACACATACACCGGGTGGGCGGACAAGAGAGCAGAGAGATGACATCATCCCTAAATGCCCACCCTGCATCCCTGCAGTTCCACTCTCACACTGTGCAGGTGCGGGCAGCAGAAAGATTACATCATTTCTCACTGCCCGCCCTCACTCACTGGAAAGCTGGAGAGAAAAGCCTCATTATCTGCTGTCACTGTTGCCTGGCACCCTGGGAGAAGAGTAAGAGAATTTGTGAATGAAGGGGTTTTAGGAGGCTTTATATTGTAAAGGGGATGTGGGGAGTGAGGATTTGTGCTGAGGGGGGATTTGTGCTAGAAGGGAGTATATGGGGTGAGGCATTTGCCCTGGGCACTGGATGATTTGTTCCAGCATTGGTGCACTCTACAAATTTCAAGGGCGGAGCTGTGAAGAGAGAAAGCTAGGTGCCGACATGAGGACTGGATTGGAAGCCGCTCCAGCCTGTACTGACGAGGTGGCGATTGTGGCAGCCGGGAACAGCAGACTCGTGAGTAACTGGTGGCCCTGCTAATTTCAGAGGCACACACACGTGTTTCTTTGGTAAGAGAGCCCCCCCCAGCTAGTTCAGGTGTATAGAGTGGCAGTGGGAGTACCTGGGTCTTGGCCCTGCTGAGTGGAGTGGCGCACATGTTTCTTAGGTAAGGGATACCCCCCAGCCCAGGTGTACATAGTGGCAGTGGGAATACCTGGTTCCTGATGATTGGAGTCACTCAGCAGGGCTAGGACCCAGGTACTCCCTATTTAACATTACCACATTCTGAACTGTAAGTCATCTCAGACGCTATTTAACCACACCCCTTTAAGCCACGCCCAAAATTTTGTGCAACTTAAACCATGCCCACTTTTTTCAACAGTGCATTTCACCTTTCACACTGCATATGGGGCCCACTTTGGAACTCGCACACGGGTCCATTGATTTCATGATAAGCCCCTGGTTGTAGTCCTTGCGTGCTCAAGCTCCCAGTGGGTAGAGAACTGAGAACAGCACAACACAGCCAGGAAACTACAACTTCCAGATCTTGGAGGCAGGCAAAGGCTGCAGGGCATGCCAGGGAGATGGGATTCACGTGACTGGCTCAGGCTGCAAGTTTACTTGACCACAGGACAGGAGCATTACAACCACAGGACCGGAGGAGGCCATGCAAGGACCTGCTGAGCTGACATGGGCAGCTGGCATTGCTGAGGTGAGAGACCCTGACACCCGCAGCTTAACCCCACACCCCATCTACCCCCCCATACACCCCATTTACCCTGCCCCAGGCCAGTGCCCACCCAGTAACCTCAAAAAAGCCCTCATTACTGTGGGCCTGCTGGGAGCTGGTCATGGCCTGTTGATCCTGATAGAAGCTGGCCATAGCCAGCAGGACCCACAGCCCATAGCCAGTTCCCAGCAGGATCCATAGGTCAGTGGCCAGTAGAACCTACAGGCCAGTGGTCAGCAGGACCCACAGGTTAGTGGCCATAGCTTGTGGGGCCTGCTGGCCACTAGCCTAGGGTGACCAGATGTCCCCGGTTTCCTGGGGCAGTCACCGGACTGAGGACACTGTCCCTGGATTAAGTCTGTCCCTGGTTTTGTCCCACTTTGCAGGGTTGATCCAGGGTGGGTGCACCGCGAGCTGGTGCAGTGGGAGTGCGCCCAGGCCTGACCCTATCATGGGTCCCATTGGGCTGCCTCAGAGGGGGAGCAAGCACCGCCAGATTACACAGAGCGGGGATGTCCCGCTTACCTGGTGGCCGCTGTCATACGAAGTCCCGCCTCCTGGACCAGCTCCTACAGTGGGGCAAAAGAGTATTTAGTAGCCACCAATTGTGCAAGTTCTCCCACTTAAAAAGATGAGAGAGGCCTGTAATTGTCGTCATAGGTATACCTCAACTATGAGAGACAAAATGTGGAAACAGATCCAGACAATCACATTGTCTGATTTTTGAAAGAATGTATTTGAAAATTATGGTGAAAAATAAGTATTTGGTCACCTACAAACAAGCAAGATTTCTGGCTCTCACAGACCTGTAACTTCTTCAAGAGGCTCCTCCACTCATTACCTGTATTAATGGCACCTGTTTGAACTTGTTATCAATATAAAAGACACCTGTCCACAACCTCAAACAGTCACACTCCAAACTCCACTATGGTGAAGACCAAAGAGCTGTCTAAGGACACCAGAAACAAAATTGTAGACCTTCACCAGGCTGGGAAGACTGAATCTGCAATAGGCAAGCAGCTTGGTGTGAAGAAATCAACTGTGGGAGAAATAATTAGAAAATGGAAGACATACAAGACCACTGATAATCTCCCTCGATCTGGGGCTCCACGCAAGATCTCACCCCGTGGGGTCAAAATGATCACAAGAACGGTGAGCAAAAATCTCAGAACCACACAGGGGGACCTAGTGAATGACCTGAAGAGAGCTGGGATCAACGTAACAAAGGCTACCATCAGTAACACACTATGACACCAGGGACTCAGATCCTGCAGTGCCAGATGTGTCCCCCTGCTTAAGCCAGTACATGTCCCGGCCCATCTGAGGTTTTCTAGAGAGCATTTGAAAGATCCAGAAGAGGACTGGGAGAATGTCATATGGTCAGATGAAACCAAAGTATAACTGTTTGGTAGAAACACAACTCTTTGTGTTTGGTGGAGAGAGAATACTGAGTTGCAACCAAAGAACACCATACCTACTGTGAAGCATGGGGGTGGCAACATCATGCTTTGGGGCTGTTTCTCTGCAAAGGGAACAGGACGACTGATCTGTGTACATGAAAGAATGAATGGGGCCATGCATCATGAGATTTTGAGTGCAAACTTCCTCCAATCAGCAAGGGCATTGAAGATGAAACATGGCTGGGTCTTTCAGCATGACAATGTTCCCAAACACACTGCCCGGGCAACGAAGGAGTGGCTTCGTAAGAAGCATTTCAAGGTCCTGGAGTGGCCTAGCCAGTCTCCAGATCTCAACCCCATAGAAAACCTTTGGAGGGAGTTGAAAGTCCATGTTGCCCAGCAACAGCCCCAAAACATCACTGCTCTAGAGGAGATCTGCATGGAGGAATGGGCTAACATACCAGCAACAGTGTGTGACAACCTTGTGAAGACTTACAGAAAATGTTTGACCTCTGTCATTGCTAACAAAGGATATATAACAAAGTATTGAGATGAACTTTTGATATTGACCAAATACTTATTTTCCACCATAATTTGCAAATGAATTCTTTCAAAAATCAGACATAGTGATTGTCTGGATTTGTTTCCACATTTTGTCTCTCATAGTTGAGGTATACCTATGATGACATTTACAGGCCTCTCTCATCTTTTTAAGTGGGAGAACTTGCACAATTGGTGGCTGACTAAATACTGTATGATAGACAGCACACTGATGACATCTATCATAGGAGCCAGTCCAGGAGGCGGGACTTCATATGACAGCGGCCAAGCTGGGTAAGCTGGAGATCTCCGTTCTGTGTAATCCAGTGGCTCTACTCTCTCTAATCCCCATGCACTGAACAGACTGCATTGATGGGCACTGATGAGGCTGTATTGATGAGCACTGAACAGACTGCATTTATGGGCACTGATGAGGCCGAGCTGATGGACGCTGGTGAAGCTGCATTGATGGGCACTGGTGAGGCTGTGCTAATAGGCACTGGTGAGGCTGCATTGATGGGCACTGGTGATGGTGAGCTGAGTTCAATGGACCACTTGACTGGACTTGCCCCTAGGCCTAAGGCTGCCAGCCCTCCCCTGATTGAGCCCCCCTGGCCTTGGCATCATTTTCTTCCACGCAGCCGGTCCCCGGGGTCAAAAAGGTTGGGGACCACTGCTATACACGATACACTTTATAGGCAGACTAAGGGGGACCCCAGGCACTATATTTAAAAGATTTCCTCTGTTCCCTCTGTTCTCAGCTGCATAAGAGCTGGGGAAGGAGAAACAACAGTACACTGATTTTCCCAGTGAATGGCTGTGCAGGGGTGCGTGTGTCAGGATACGTCGAATCATTAGAGGAGAGCAGGCTGAGTTTCTAGCACAGCTAGAGAACAGACCATGGTGTGCTCTCATGCCTAGTGTGGTTAGTTTTTAATAGGAAAGCAGAGGGACTGGCAGGAACACCAGGGATTTCAAACAGAGGAAGCAATACAAACAGTACAGGATACTTTTTCATACAAGTACGTGGTACAGCATGCACATTTTAGAAATATGAAATGTTGAGTTACATACTCCTTAACATCCATAGAACATGTTGTCAGAATACTATATACAGTGCCTTGAAAAGCACTTGAACATCTCATGGAGCACTGTTCAATCCATTATCTGAAAATTGAAAGGGTATGGCACAACTGCAAACATACCAAGACATGGCCATCCACCTAATAAGAGAAGCATCCAATAGGCCCATGGCAACTCTGGAGGAGCTGCAGAAATCCACAGCTCAGGTGGGGGAATTTGTCCACAGGACAACTATTATGCCGAGTACACATGAGCGGACTTTACGGCAGACTTTGCTTGGCGGACTTTTCGCCGGACTTTGTCGGCTCCTTGCGCCGGACTTAAAAAGGGACGGACTTGGCCACACACGATCATTGCAACAGTCCGCTGGTGTTGAACGCGGTGACGTATAGCACGTACGACGGGACTATAAAAAGGAAGTTCAAGCCCCACTACGGCACCCTTTGGGCTCCTTCTGCTAATCTCGTGTTTATCTCGTGTTAGTAGAAGTTTGGTTAGAGACGATTTGCGCTTTTCACACTTCAGCTTATTTCAATCATTTTCTCTGGTTCAGTTTGTGCTTGTGAGGTTTGTATCTGCTTTTCAGTGCGTGTTGGTCAGTTCGTAACCTGCCTTGCAGGCCGTTCTGGTCCGCTTGTTCCTGATTTTCAGGTCGTTCTTCATAGGCCTTGCTGTTCTTCAGTGCGTTTGTTATAAGTTTGTTTGTTTGACCAGCCGACCGTTTTGAAGCCATGTCGCGTGGACGTACTCGTTCTTGAGTTCGTGCTGCGTGGGGACTTGGTGTTGGGGTTAATACTTTGACCCGAGTCCAGTCCATGAACAGGACGAGGAGGAGTTCATGGATGAAGAATTGGTTGCGCCAGCATGACCAATTTTCTCACATGCCTTTGCTCCGTGAGCTCCGTGAGAATAATCCTGAGGATTTTAGGAATTATCTCCAGATGACGGACCCCGTCTTTGAGCGTCTGCTGGCTATGCTGACCCCCTATATCAGCAGGCAGGATACCTGCATGAGGCAAGCCATCAGTGCGGAGCAGAGGCTAGTTGCCACGCTACGTTACTTGGCGACAGGGAGAAGTCTTCAGGACTTGAAGTTCTCGACAGGCATCTCCCCCCAGGCTCTGGGGATAATAATCCCAGAGACTTGTTCTGCCATCATTCAGGTCCTGCAGAAGGACTATATAAAGGTAAGTTTTATCCTTTAACATTTCATATGTATTAAATGTTTTTTAAGGTATTGTATAAATGTCCTCCTTACCTAATTGCCATGCTTTCAATATGCTGTGAATGTCCCCTTTATCTTCATGCATGCCTGTTTTTGGACATTAATCATTTATTGCCCTACATGCATATTTACCTTCAATAACCTCCCCACCATGCAATCCTGGGTCCATTTATATCTCTAGCCTATAATCCCTTGAACAATGTATATTGTCTGCTCCATTGTCTTGTTTGACCCTCCCCCACCCCCCAAATGTTTAAAACAGTCAGGTGTGCTTTTGTCCCTAATTAGAACCCCTCCCCCACCCCCCAAATGTTTAAAACAGTCAGGTGTGTTTGTTCACCTAATTAGAACCCCTCCCCCACCCCCCAAATGTTTAAAACAGTCAGGTGTGTTTTTGACCCTAATTAGAACCCCTCCCCCACCCCACAAATGTTTGAAACAGTCAGGTGTGTTTTTGTCCCTAATTAGAACCCCTCCCCCACCCCCCAAATGTTTAAAACAGTCAGGTGTGTTTGTTCACCTAATTAGAACCCCTCCCCCACCCCCAAAACGTTTAAAACAGTCAGGTGTGTTTTTGTCCCTAATTAGAACCCCTCCCCCACCCCACAAATGTTTAAAACAGTCAGGTGTGTTTTTGACCCTAATTAGAACCCCTCCCCCCACATTCAAATGGATCAATGGGCCATCAGAGGGGGTGATTAATCTTATAAGTGGGCCTTATGTTTTTTACAATTTAAATTACAAACACACATATTAATAATGTTTGACTGCTGTTGTTCACTAATGTTTTTGTGTTATCTGATATACAAGTTATGTTTAAAAGTTCTTATCTTAATGTTTTTTTATTTTTTCACTCCACAGTTTCCTTCCAGTACACAGGAATGGCAGACTGTGGCCTCCCAGTTCGCTGACCGTTGGGACTTTCCCAACTGTGTCGGGGCGATTGACGGGAAGCATATCCGGATTGTGCCACCACCGCATTCGGGGTCTTATTTCTATAACTACAAGGGGTTCCATAGTGTAGTTTTGATGGCGGTGGTCTCGGCACATTTGGACTTTCTGTTTGTGGATGTGGGGAAAAACGGCCAGATGTCTGATGGAGGAGTCTTTGCACAGACCGAGCTGTGCCAGCGTCTCAGACTGGTGGCCTGGGATTGCCACCTGATGACCAGAATGTTGATGGACTCCCCTCAGTTTTTATCGCTGATGAAGCATTTGCTCTCGGTGAGCACTTGATGAGGCCGTTCCCCAAAGGACACTCACCCCTGAGAGGAGGGTATTTAATTACCGGCTGGCCAGAGCAAGAAGAGTTATGGAGAATGCCTTTGGGATTCTGGCCAGCCGATTCCGTTTGTTCCTTTCAGCAATTAATCTGGCGGACTATAAACTAAATTACGTCATACTTGCTTGCTGCATCCTACATAACTTTTTAAGGAGACATTCAGCTACATATATTTCTTCTGTTGGGCCTGAGGCCAGACTGGAACAAGATACAACAATGACAGGCCTACAAATTGGCCGTATTGACTTGGCCCCCCGAACCGCACGTCAAGTGCGTGAGCGTTATGTTAATTATTTTAATGGTCGGGGGGCCATTGCTATTCAGCAACAGCTTTAATTTTACCAAAAAATACAATAAAAAAAATTTAACAAAAATATCTTGTTTTTATTCTTGTTTGCGTTTAGTTTTGTCTGTCTTGTAGTAGTGGCAAGTGCATTTACCTTTAGTTAATCAGGCCCTTTGTCACTGTAACCACCCAAAAAAAGATAACATTTTCTTTCTGAAATAATCAGCCACACACATTGTATTAGTAAAAACTTTTTACTGTGTGCACATTGAAAGGTGCATTTTTTTTTTTTCATATTTTTTTTTTGGTGTAAATTTTTTTTTTTTCTTAACGTTATTAACCACTTCAATACAGGGCACTTAAACACCTTCCCGCCCAGACCAATTTTCAGCTTTTAGTACTCTCACACTTTGAATGACAATTACTCTGTCATGCTACACTGTATCCAAACAAAATTTGTATCATTTTTTTCTCACAATTAGAGCTTTCTTTTGTTGGTATTTACTCACCGCTGGGTTTTTTCTTTTTTGCGATATAAGCGAAAAAAGAGCGAAAATTTTGAAAAAAAAAACACTTTTTTTTAGTTTCTATTGTAAAATTTTGCAAATAAGTCATTTTTCTTCATAAATTTGGGCCAAAATTTATACTGCTACATATCTTTGGTAAAAATAACCCAAATTAGTGGATATTATTTAGTCTGTGTGAAAGTTATAGAGTCTACAAGTTAGGGTGCAAATCACTGAACATTGATCACATCTGATCACACCTGATGTACTAAAGGCCTATCTCATTTCCTGAGACACTAACAATCAAGGAAAGTACAAATACCCCCCAAATGACCCCTTTTTGGAAAGTAGACAGTCCATGGTATTTAGTAAGAGGCATGGTGAGTTTTTTGAAGTTGTAATTTTTTCCCACAATTCTTGGGAAAATGAAGACTTTTTTTTTTTTTTTTTACACAAACTTATTGTATTGACAGGTTATTTCTTGAACAAAGCATGCGCATACTTGCAACCACACCCAAAAATACATTCTACTACTCCTTCTGAGTATGGCGATACCACATGTGTGAGACTTTTACACAGCCTGGCCACATACAGAGGCCTAACATCCAAGTAGCACCTCCAGGCGTTCTAAGAGCAAAATTACACATATAATTTCATGACGACCTATCTCACTTTTGAAGGCTCTGGAGCACCAGGACAATGGAAACGCCCACAAAATGACCCCATTTTGGAAAGCAAACACCCCAAGGTATAATCTATGAGGCATAATGAGTCTTTTGAACGGTTCATTTTTTTCCAGAAGTTTTCGGAAAACGTGGGAAAAAAATGAAAACACATTTTTTTAACACAAAGTTGTCCATTTATAAGATATTTCCAACACATAGCATGTACATAGCAAAAATGGCATCCCAAAATACATTCTACTACTCCTTCTGAGTATGGCGATACCATATGTGTGAGACTTTTACACAGCCTAGCCACATACAGAGGCCTAACATCCAAGTAGAACCTCCAGGCATTCTAAGAGCAAAATTACACATATAATTTCATGACGACCTATCTCCCTTTTGAAGGCCCTGGAGCACCAGGACAACGGAAACGCCCACAAAATGACCCCATTTTGGAAAGCAAACACCCCAAGGTATAATCTATGAGGCATAATGAGTCTTTTGAACGGTTCATCTTTTTCCAAAAATTTTCGGAAAACATGGGAAAAAAATGAAAACGCATTTTTTTTACACAAGGTTGTCCATTTATAAGATATTTCCAACACATAGCATGTACATAGCAAAAATGGCATCCCAAAATACATTCTACTACTCTTGCTGAGTATGGCGATACCACATGTGTGAGACTTTTACACAGCCTGGCCACATACAGAGGCCTAACATCCAAGTAGCACCTCCAGGCATTCTAAGAGCAAAATTACACATATAATTTCATGACGACCTATCTCAATTTTGAAGGCTCTGGAGCACCAGGACAATGGAAACGCCCACAAAATTACCCCATTTTGGAAAGCAAACACCCCAAGGTATAATCTATGAGGCATAATGAGTCTTTTGAACGGTTCATTTTTTTCCAGAAGTTTTCGGAAAACATGGTGTGTGACACTTTTACACAGCCTGGCCACATACAGAAGCCCAACATCCAAATAGCACCTCTAGTCGTTCTAGGAGCATAAATTACACATATAATTTCATGACTACCAATCGTATTTTTGAAGGCCCTTCATATTTCTAACATATAACATGTAAATACCAAATAACAAAAGATTACCTGTGGTTTTAGTAGTGTAGTGGTCCACAGAGGAGAGCATCGGTCCAGGCAGCAGGCAGGGATGTGGTCAGCAACAGCAAAAGCAATCGTTAAGGCAGCAATACTGTCCATAGTTAGTTCAGGCAAAGATACTGTCAGCACAGCCAAAGCATTGGTCCAGGTAGCAGGCAGAGATGTCCAGGCAGAAATACTGTCTATAGTCAGTAGAGGCAGCAGGCCGAGATATGGTCAACACAGCCAAAATATTGGTCCAGGCAGCAGAAATAAACACAGTCCATAAAGTCCTGGGTCATTACAGGCAGCGATATGGTCAGCACAGCCAAAGTATTGGTCCAGGCAGCAGGAAGGACCATCAAGCTTCGGGCCAGGGGGACAGGGGTAGAGGCTTCTCCCACCCAAATCTCTTTGAAGCCTCCGGGCAACCAGACCTTGTTCTGGGAACACAGAAAACCAAAAACTGATTTTCTCTACTCAGAACGCTATTCTGAAGCCCCTCACATATGTGAGACTCCTGTGTACTGAAGTAGAAGGGCAAAAGATCAGTCCAAGTGGCAGGCAAAAACATGGTCAATTTAACAGGCCGAGGTCGGTGCATGTGGAAGTCAGAAACGTGGTTAAAACGGCAGGCAAAGGCATCATCGGTAAACAGGCTGAGGTTGGTGCACGTTGAAGTCAGAAACATGGTTAAAACGGCAGGCGAAGGCATCGTCGGTAAACAGGCTGAGGTCGGTGCACGTGGTAGTCAGAAACGTGGTTAAAACGGCAGGCAAAGACATTGTCGGTAAACAGGCCAGGGTCAGTTAACATGGAAGGCAAATGATGCACACAGGTAATTGAAATGGGGAAATGGCAGTCTGTTACTAATAAGGGGAACTAATATCTGATAGATGTGTGATAATTTTTGAAGCAATCACCGATACACAGGCCAGGTTGGGAGGGACAATCGGGACAATAATAAATTGTATCTCTTCTGGCTCCTCTACTTGAGCATACACGACATTTCTTTTGGCGTATTCTTCCGGATTCTGCAGGGGGAATGGTATAGGGAAAATGTTGCTCATGAAGTCGACTCACACTATCAGAGCGAATGCTTCCTGGGGCGGGTCCTTGCTGGTAAATAAGGGCAGTGATAATATTTTCAAGATATTTGAGGTACGTGATGGGTTGGTTTTCGGGTGATTTTTGATAGCAGACAAATGAATTGAACATGGCCATATGAAACAGATGAAATGCAACTTTTTTATACCAATAATTGGACTTGCGGGTTGACAAATATGGTTGCAGCATCTGATCATTTAAATCCACCCCCCCCCCATATACAGATTGTAGTCATGGACACATTCAGGCTTTACTAAGGGGCCACGTCTTCTCTGAACCTCCACCAAGGTGTCATTGTGAATGGTAGTCATCATGTGAACATCCTTCTTGTCCCGCCACTTCATGGCCAACACCTCCTCATTCCTCATGAATGCGGCTTCCCCCTTTTGTAGCCGCTTTGAAAGTAAGTTCTGTGGGAAGCCCTTCCTATTTTTTCGGAAGGTTCCACAGGCCAGGGTTTTTTCATGATACAGGTGATGGAAAAGGGGCATGCTGCTGTAGTAATTATCTACATATAAGTGGTAACCTTTTTTGAACAGGGGTATGCAAGGTCCCACACAATTTTACCACTGGTTCCTATGTATGTGGGGCACTCACGGGGCTGGAGCTGGGAGTCTTTTCCCTCATAAATGCGAAATGAGTACGTATCCAGTGGCTCGGTCACATAATTTGTTCATTTTCACCCTGTACCTGGCTCTCTTACTTGGGATATACTGCTTGATATTGAGCCGGCCAGTAAAGTGGATAAGGGATTCGTCTACAGAAATATTTTGGTCAGGGATAAAGACTCCAGAAAATCGCTTGGTAAAAGAATTTATTAGGGGGCGAAGCTTATATAATTTGTCGTGGTTGGGATGATCTTGGGGAGGGCACTGCGAATTATCAATAAAATGTAGGAAACGCATTATCATATCGTACCGTGTCCTGGACATAACAGAAGAATATAGGGGTATGTGGTGGATGGGGTGGGTGGACCAGGAGGCATGCAGTTCATTTTTCTTTGTAAGCCCCATATTAAAAGTAAGTCCCAGGAACAATTTAAATTCGTCTAGTGTGAGACGTCGCCAATGGAACATACGGGCGTAGGACGAACTGGGGTTGGCAGCAATAAATTGCTCTGCATAGAGATTTGTTTGGTCCACCATGTACTGCAACAAATCTTCTGGGAAAAATAAATAGAAATAGTCCAAATATGAAAAATTCGAAGTGTTGGGCTGCACACCTGGCTGTGCAGTAAAAGGGGGGATTGTAGCGGATCCTGAATTGGCAGGCAACCATAAGGGGTTTACCAGGGCATCGGGAAGGTAGGACTGGGCCCGGATTCTTTGGGTTGGGTGTGCAATTCCAGTACTGGTACTGGGCTCCTCTTCCTGGGGTCTGGCGCTGCTGGTGGTAGGCAGGTGTTCTGATCTTGGTCCTGATCTCCTTACACTTTTAGGAGGGGTGGTTTCCTCCGCTGACTCGGACTCCGATCCACTACCCTCCACTAGCTCGTATTCCGAACCAGAATGGGACAATAAGAGCTCCCCGCTGCTCTCATCATCCGACATGGCAAGGATGTTATATGCCTCCTCAACTGTGTAACTTCTTTGGGACATGATGGTGGTACTTTTGGCGGGCCTGTGTGATGGAACTGGTGGTGCTATTGACAGCTCACTGATGGTGGGCCTGTGTGACTGACTGACAGGTTACTGATGACCTGTGTGACGATACTTATGGCGGGACTGTGCAACGGTAGTGATGGCGGGCCTGTGTGACAGATGGGCAATGACAGATGGGCTGTCAGATCTAGATGGTACCGATGGCGGTACTGATGGCGGTACTAATAGCGGTACCGTTAGTGGTACTGATGGCGGTCTGTGTGACAGATGGGCTGTCAGATCCAGATGGTAGCGGTGGCTGTGCTGATGGCGGTACCGATGGCGGTGCTGATGGCGGGCTGTGACAGGTTCTGATGGGCTGTGACAGGTTATGATGGGTTGTGACAGGTTCTGATGGGCTGTGACAGGTTCTGATGGGCTGTGACAGATCTTGATGGGCTGTGACAGGTTCTGATGGGCTGTGACAGATCTTGATGGGCTGTGACAGATCCTGATGGGCTGTGACAGATTCTCTTTATTGGTGGGGGGGGTGCATGTTTTGTAGACAGTAGACACGTGTTATAAAAGGTGTTTCACTCACTGATGGGATCTCTCCTTCTCTCTCCTCACACGATCGGTGTGTGAGGAGAGAGAAGGAGAGATCCCTGGAAACCGCTACTTTGTTTATACTTGTGACCGGCTGTTATTGGACACAGCCGATCACATGGGTAAACAGCCATTTCATTGGCTGTTTACCCTGATCGAGATGGGACTGTGTCCAAGGGACACTCGGCATCTCCGATCGGCGCGCTGCGTGCCCCCGGCGGCGCGCATTGTGCGCGCACCCGATTTGTTATGTCATGTGACCGACTGTTATTGGACACAGCCGATCACATGGTAAACAGCCAATTTCATTGGCTGTTTACCCTGATTGGGGATGCGCTGTGTCCGAGGGACAAGCGTAATCCCCGATCGCCGTGGTGCGTGCCCCCTGATGTCCAGTCAGGATTCTCAAACCACTTTGCCGATGTCAATTTGCAATAGGGCGGGCGGCAAGTGGTTAAAGGCATATTTTTGCAAAAATAGACCTTGATAAAAATATTTACTTTCACAACAGTGTTTTAAAAAACATACCAAAACATTAAAGAACTTACAAAGTGTTACAATGTGATGTCACCTTTGGAAATCGTTCATTTTGAATATGCTCAAAATTGAGCATTACAAAAGGGTCAAGTCAACATGTGCTATCTCCCATCATGGGTGAGCAATGTACGTGTTTTGTGTGTGCAATCCCTTTTTGTTCCTATCACCACAAAATAATTTGAAGGATGAAGGGGTTGCAAACACAAAACAAGTACATTGATAACCCATGATTGAAGATAGCACATGATGACACAGCGTGTGCATCATAATGTAAATTTGGGTAGCACCAAAAAAATTATAAAACATTTTCAAGAGAAAACAAACTTCACAAGGAAATGAAGAACATGATTGATGTTTTTAGGAAAAACGTTATTATATTCTGCCCAAAACATCAATCATGTTCTTCATTTCCTGTTGCATGGAGTCCAGGCGAAGTTGCATGCTGTGAATTTGGTCACGCATTTTATCTATTTGGCCATTCCACAGCATTATCTGGCCAATCAGTCTTTGGGCACTGTCTGTGCTGAATGGCTCTGCCGCTTGGCCCTCCACAACCAGAAACTCACCTAAAATGAGTGAATAAAAACAAGGGTTACAATATGCACGCCAAAATACATTAAGTTAAGCTGGGGTGTCAGTCACTCACTTGGTGGGCTTGAAACCTCGCACACTTCCTCCACCTCTCCTTCCTCCAGGTCGTCGAGTGGGCGTGGTCTTGGGCTTGGGGTATCTTCTGGCTCAGGCTGGTGACTTGGGGGGGTCCTGGGATCCTTGGACTGTCTGAGTCTTTTCTCCCCTATGATAATTGAACAAAAGATATAGTTAAAACACAGTGATATTTCGGATTTTATCAAATACTCTGAAACGTTGGTTAGGAGTTGTGGCCAATTGCCTTTTTTGGTCCTCAAAAATTTAGAAGACAGGATGAACATTCCCTCTGAACAACAATTATAAACAATGCACATTTTCTGGCAAGTTTCACAGATGCAGACACCTCAATGATCTCCTATGTGTATTACCCCTCTAAAATGTATTTATGGTCACATAGTACACTATAGTGCTTGTGAGTCCAGATGTGTAAACAGCTGCTGTGTCCTGTCCTTACATTACACTGAATCATTTTTGAAGAAGCATTATATTTTCAAACACATCTACAGCACATCAACAAATTGTGGGAATTGGACAAATTATCAAGACATAAATGTATGTTCAACCCTGTCCCATCGTATTTGGCGAAAAAAATAGCGTCATTTTCTAAAGTATCATATGTATTTTACAAAGAACGGTCTTTACGAACGATGCTGTATAAAGTCAAAAAATATGGATCAGCATGCAAGTTAAGTATCTCAATAGGAAAACACAACAAGTACTTAATTCTTTTAATCAGCTTCTTTATTCTTCTATATTGTTCTGGCTCCCGACTTTTGATGTCAGACCACCGCTTCCTCAATTGTTCTTTCGACCGTTTAGTGCCAAATTTTGCTTCTAGAGCGGTGACAATTGAGAACATTATTTTGTCCTTACGCATATTCGGGCATGTGTACAGTCCTTTTTTCCCATCGTAGTCCTCCCTTCTCAATATGGACACCATCTCTTCAAAAGCCATGTTGGTGGCCTTATATCTCCTCCGGGATGTGGATGGTTGTGGCTCCGGGCTTTCCTCCGCGCTACTTCCACTGATTCTCTCCGCCATCTACTCCCACTGCACAATGAAAAGTGAAGGGGCGGGGACAAATCGTACTAAAGAACGTCAGGGGCGGGCGACGCAGGCAGAGCATAACACATGCACAGTGTATATAAAGTTATTACGATGGCCTACGTATGTCCGTGCGGAAGTAGCGAGCGTCAGAAACGAAGGTAAGATTAAAGTGGGGGTGTGTGTGTTTGGTGTGTGTGTACGTATGTGTCCCCTAGGTTACAAACCCAAATAATCCTGTGATTTGTGACTGACATTAGTTTTGATCTGGTGTCTTGTCTTTCAGAAACAATGAATCCCTTTAAGAGGAAGAATTTTTGTCCCAATTTATTGAGCTCTATCAGGAAAAGAAAAACCTGTGGGAGGTCAAACACCCACTATATTATAATAGGGATGTAAGGAAGGCAACACTGGGCACACTTTTAGAATTTGTGAAGACTCGAGTCCCCCAGGCAGACCTCAAGTTTGTGGACAAGAAAATTGGTATCTTGCGAAACATGTAAGTGGGAACACAATAAAATCCAGGAGTCGCTCAGATCCGGTGCAGCAGCTGACCAAGTATATGTACCCAAGTTGTGGTACTACCACAAAATGCGATTCCTGGATGACCAGACCGAAGCCAGGCAATCACTTTCGACCCTTCCCCCCACCCTTCCCTCCAGCCTTCCCTCCACTCTTCCCTCCAGCCTTCCATCCACCTCCACCCCAGCTGAGGAGTCCCAGGAAGAACTGGGCCTTTTCAGCATTGATGAAGTTGATGCGCCCAGCTTCAGCCAGGTATCCTTTTTTGTGTAATTTGTGATTGTGTAAATGTTATTAATGATGTTAACGTGTTATTTTTTTAAGTGCTTCCTAAAAAATTACTTCAGCACAAATATTAATATGTAGACATATCACTAGACAGTAGTGGCCAAAAATATACTTCTGCATAGGTGTGCGCAGCCTTTTGCATTAGGGTGTGCACCCCAAAGCTAAAATACATATGCATGTGTATATGTACTGATGGTGTCAGTAGGGCAGTGGACAGTGTCATTTTGTTAATTTTCTTTGCACAAAATTTATGGGCTTCTTTTGGGGGGGAATGAAATATCAGTGGTCTAAACAGGGGGGAATATGCAGCACACAAGGCAAATAGGGTGTGCCCAGGCACACCTGGCACACCCTGTGCGCACGCCTATGTACTTCACATATTGTTGATCACCTGAAATAATGGTGGTGTCAAATAGATAGCCTTTACTATTTGTTGCTAATTATATTTGCAAGTCATGAGCTGAAAATTGTGTGTGATTGCATAACACAAAATTACAACTATGTCCCTTTTTTTGACACAGGATGACCTCAGCCAGGAGGAGGCCTTGCCCAGTGGGAGAGAGGAGGAGGCCTTGACCAGTGGGAGAGAGGAGGAGGCTGTGGCTGGGCCAAGTCGAAGCCGCACGGAGTATCAGGTGCCTCCCCTCCGCATTCTCCACCAAAGGCCCAGGAGAATGACACAAACTGAGCAGGAATCCCTAGCCCTCATACGGGAAGCAAGCCAGATCCTGAGCAAACCACCCAATGCAGAGGAGGCGTATGGCACCTATATAGCCAGCAGATTGCTGGAGTTGGAAAAGGGCCAACCCCTCCTCTGTCAGGGTCTGATTTTTAAGGCATTTCAGAAGGGCTTGAGAGGGGAGCTTACTGCTACCACATATCTGGCAGATGAAGCCACTCTTCCTCCTCCTCCTCCCCCTCCTCCTCCTCCTCCTGCCCCAAGTACACCACCAGAGGCACAACCTCCGAGGAAGGCTGCAGAGAAGCGTGGAGGGAAGGCTGCAGAGAAGCGTGCAGGGAAGGCTCCACGGAAGACTTGAAAGTGATTGCCTGGTTTCTGTCTGGTCTGACTGTGCTCCCTGTGCTCCCTAGTCGCAAGATACCAATTTTCGTGTCCTCAAACTTGATGTGTGTCCTGGGGGACGAAAGGCTTCACAGATTCTAAAAGTGTCTCCAGTGTTGCCTTCCTAATTTTTTTTGGAACACAATAAATGGATTTTTTTGTTACCTTACATTATTGACTATGTGTTTTTATTCAAAAACGCCATTTTGTTTGGGAGTAGGCAGGTACAGGTCAAAAAGACTATGGGGTTGATTTAAGAAAAGCAAATAGACTGTGCACTTTGCAGAGGGCAGTTGCCCTCTGCAAGTGCAATTGCTCCAGAGCTTCAGAAATGAGGTAAGGCTTGACTTTGCAAAGAGTATCCATCCTGTGCAAGGAAAATTCGCAAAACAGCATTTTTGCTTGCACATGATTGGATGATGGAAGTCAGCAGAGCTTCTGCTCATTTACTAAGCTCTGGAGCAACTGCTCTTGCAGAGGGCAACTGCACTTTGCAAAGTGCACAGTCTTTTTCCCTTTAGTAAATCAACCCCTATGCGTGTTTTTGACAAAAGGCAAATCATTTATAATATCAAGTCAAAAGTACTATTGAAAAGTTCACTTTAGAAATTGCACAGCAAGTGCACTTGTTGGAAGTGCAGTCACTGTAAATCTGAGGGGAAGAGCTGAAATGAAATGAAGCTCTGCTGATTTTAACATACAGTCATGTGCAATAAAATTTTTTTATTTTTTTTGGGGTTCCTTGCATGTGCCCCTCGGATCCACAGTGAAGGCACTTCAAAATGCTCTTTCTTTGCAATTCCAAGTAGAATTTGCACTTGTAGTGAAAAATGAATTTGCCTTTATAAAATACACCCCCCTATGTCTAATGAACAAGGGACAACAACCTCATTAAGGTTCATTAAAACGACACAAAATATTTTAAGGTTATTGTGGTAACTTGAAATTCCACACACAAAAAGAAAAAAAAATGTGGGTATAATTTAGCACACATTGTAAAATAGTGTTGTAATCAATAAAAAAAATAAAGATGAGTCCAAAATCTAATTTAAAAGTTTTTATTTATGGAGATCTGGCTTTTTACAAATAGCATATTAGTCATGGCATGAGGATAAATCATGAAGAAAGTAGTTTGTGAGAACTCTGTGTGAATATAAAGAAAAACAACTTCATTCCTCTCGCATTATAAATAAAAAAAAAGCGCTGTATTAAAAGATCACAGAAGAGGAATGTGCTAGCTTCAATACAAAGGCTAGTTTTACCAGACTGAGAGCTTCCGTCTTGTAATTGCTTCTGAGCCTGCGTCAGTTTGAGTTCGTTGGACTAGCACACAGACGACCGGTTTGTCCGCTAGAAAGAAGAGTCTGTCAGATAGATTTAAAACTTGTTTCAAATCTAAGTCCATCCAACTTTTGAGCAAACAAAGTCTGCTGGAGCCCACACACGATCGAATTGTCCGACGAAATCCAGTACGCCGGACAAAGTCTGCCGTAAAGTCCGCTCGTGTGTACGCGGCATTAGTCGTGCATGCCCCAAATCTAGCCTTTATGGACGAGTGGCAAGATGAAAGATAATGTTAAAAGAAAGTCATAAGAAGTCCCGTGTGCAGCTTGTGAGAAGCCATGTGGGGGACACAGAAAACATGTGGAAGAATGTGCTCTGGTCAGATGAGACCAAAATTTAACTTTTTGGCCCGAAAGCAAAACGCCTGTGTGGTGGAAAACTAACACTGCACATCACCCTGATCACACCATCCCCACTGTGAAACATGGTGGTGGCAGCATCATGTTGTGGGGATGCTTTTCTTCAGCAGGGACAGGGAAGCTGGTCAAAGTTGATGGGAAGATGGATGGAGTCAAATACAGGACAATCTTAGAAGAAAATCTGTTACAGTCTGCAAAAGACTTGCGACTGGGGCAGAGGCTCACCTTCCAGCAGGACAACGACCCTGAACATACAGCCAGAGCTACAGTGGAATTGTTTAGATCAAAGCATATTCATGTGTTAAAATGCCCCAGTCAAAGTCCAGACCTAAATCTAATTGAGAATCTTTGGCAAGACTTGAAAATTGCTGTTCACAGACGCTCTCCATCCAATCTGACAGAGCTTGAGCTATTTTGCAAAGAAGAAGTGTAAAAATGTGGAGAGGGTGTAAAAAACCTTCTCTTCTCAGACACATGTTATGTCAACAGTGTCTTAGGCGTTTTGTTCAAAAGTTCAGTAGCCAGACTGTCTTTAAACAAAGTGTGAGTTTATTTGGTCACACTTGGCAATTACTTGAAAATATATACAAAGTTAAATTCTTCTTACAGCTTGATGTAGTAAAACAAAAATAATAATAGGAACAAAAACTTGTATCAAGAAGGTTCAAGACATGTCTCAGCTCCGTTGGTGCTTTTCTATGTCAGAGAGATGTCCGCTCTAGCAGCTGTTTGTGAGGTAGGCTGTATTTAGGCCTAATGTAAACGAAATGTCTTCTGTAGAGTAAGAATGCGTGTGTTCTTCTTTGTGTATGTGAAAAGGTAATGAAGTCCTTCTGTTTGTGTGTGTGTGTGATGTGTCGTGTGTGTGTAGTAAAGTGTGTGAGTCCTGAAGTGAAGTGTCACTCTGTTTTTATACTATTTCAAATCAACTAGTCAGCAGACTAAAGTCATAGCCATATACGGCTAGAACTAAAAATGAAATGATCATATTCGTGATTATTCTAAATATTCTCTTTGCCAACAGCTGACACGTCTCTTAAACCTCTTTGATTGTCAGTAACACACAACAGTTTCTTATAAAAAACTCAAGGTGAATGACCTTTCCAAATGGCCAAATTCTTGTAATGGATATCTTTTAAACTACAGAAATGCAATTCTGTACCAAACCTTACAAATGCATATTAAACTATAATTGGATACATATATAAATATATACTACTTCACACAAACTCAATCTAACTAACTAATTAAATAACTATATCAAATAACTAACTATATTATGGATAATATGTTTTTACCTTTAAAAAGATCTTTACAATAAAGTTTATGACAAATATACTGAGTATATTCTTATCTGTGAAATCACTGACCTACTGACCTTTTAGTCATTAACTTTGCACATGAAGAACAACTGTTACAGAAATGACATGCACACAACCTAGCTATTTCAAGATTTGTCTTATGCTGAGCTGAATGAGCTTTTTCAAAGTCAAAGCATAAAAGGGAACCCAGACTGCATACTTACAGATCTTGATTATAAAGCCAAATTAATATAATTATTCTACAATCCCCCCTGAATATAATTTATTATATTAACTAAATCACGCACACTCCATTTATGGCTCCCTTTCATACACATTTTGAATCAGTTGCTCCAGATGTACCACAGCTCATCATAGGATCAGATAAGCCTGAAGTAATTTTCCGACTAAAAATACCTGTCATAATTTTTTCACCTTTTTTCATCTCTTTCTTAATCAATTTGTAAAATTGTTTCATTCTAACCATAATACAGATTTGCAATAAAATACATAATATCATGATAATAAATATAATAACTATAGGATGCAATAATATATTTCCGGCAGCAGTTGTCACTGAGGTATTTCCTCAAACTGAAACATTCCTGCTGATTACATCCTACCCATTTTTACCAATTATTTTTATTTATTTTATTACCAATTCTTTAGAAACAAAAAGTATAATTCCAATGTACCTTAAAAATAACAAAATAATCTTTCCAATTGACATCTCTGTTTGCATCCCTGGTACCTTCAGATCTTTAATTCTTAACCATAACTTTAGCTACTGGAATAAATTACTAAACATACTCATTAGAAGTAGAAATCTCATTCAAGACATCATTTCTATTTAAATTTAGCAAAGGCCTAGCCATAATTTGTGAACAAACTTCTGAAATACCTGCACCTGTTGTTTGCAAAGTTTGCAACCACACTTCTTTCTATACAACAGATTATATAAAAATAACGGAGTATGCTAATCTCAAAAGACATCCTGTCATTAACTCAAAAAGTTAACAAACCCTATGTTTAGAAAATAATAAAGTTTTTAAACTTAAACTGTAGCAGGTAAATAAGTCACCCAATTTTTACCTTATTCTTGAATCATCTTACCCTATTTAGACTTTATAATACTATTCATATGTTCTACAATACCTGAGTATTTAAGATGATAAGAAACAAAAACTTTACTAAATACCTAAAATTGCATACATGTCCTGCAAAATTTTAAATCATTATCTGATTCCATGGTTTGAAATCCAACCCCAATGGAATATGACATCAGTTCACAACAACTTAGCTTTTGTTAAAAATATTATTTTTTCTAGAATAACCTCAATTAATTTATCAAAAAGAAACATTAACTAAAAAAACAACATCCTTGTATCCTCCTGAAGCAGGTGGAAAAAACTAATATAATCAATCTATATGGATTAGCCAAATTTCTCAATACTTTGTAGTATTAGGTTACTGTTTCCTTTTGGATTGTTCTATAAACAAATAAAACAATATTCAGAAGTTTGATGACAAAGTGTTCTAAAATGAGTAGTTCAGAATTTCTTTCATTAGCTTAAACAAAAAATCAAACAATCAATCAATCAGTCAGTCAATCAGGTACCTGGATATGCAAAAAGAAATATTTTCATTTAAAAATAACTCTATCCATTTTTGTTGAAATCATTTTTTACCATAAATTTTATCTCCATAATCAATCTGTACTGACTCTAAGACAAAGTGTCATAGTCCCCCTCTTTTTCCTGTGACTAATATTAAATCTTGTAAAAGAATAATCTTACCAGATTATTGTATTTTTTCCTTTACACTGACAGTTTAGGTTGGGCTTTCCCAAATATTCTATTTCTGAAAGAAATTTGATCATGTTGAAATTTCTTTTCAGAACCAACCATCCCTCTCATACAGTATGATTGAATGAACCACACATGCTCTGTCACTCTGACTGCTAAACAAACACATGGCAGTCTTAAGATCAGCTTTCAATGCAGACACTTACAGAAAGTTTAATATTGTCATTCCATTGTGCCAATATTTGGATCCATCTATAGAAGCACAAGAAATTCTTTCCCAATAAATGTCCACTAAAAGTTGACAAAGTGACTTTTTCATGATTAATTTACACAACTGTGGTTCTATCCCTCACATTGCATCTATTTAATCCCCATGTATTTTTAAATACCACTACAACTGATCTTTTTAACATCCAATTGCCATTAGACAAAGCTGTGTGTATTGACACCTCCTGTTTTCCTAGTAATAACACCTTTAGTGTTACATAAGATGTTTTCAAAACAAATGGTGCAAAACCCACAATGTCTCTGATCTGTAGCATTGGACAATGCTCTCCTAACACATTTTTTTTATAAATACCAATGAAATTGTCTCATCATCCACATACACTTGAATATAAAATGGCTGAGAGAGATCTCTATATTAATCAAAAATACTAAATTAATAAGGGCTTTCTTTAGATCTTCAAATTATTGTATACAAGTTCTCTCTTGTAATTAAAAATATTTGCCCTACATTAAGCCTATATAATTCATTAAAATTTACTCAGACAGATACTCTGTCTACAAAAATCTCAATGAACTCTTAAGAAAAGTTATTAAGGCCCAAAAAATCTTATTTTTTTTTAAAAACAATTACTTTAGTAAGTAATAATACCTTTTAAAAATACATTTTTCTCATCCATGAACCCTCTTCCAGATATTTGGAAGACTTTGATCCACAGAAGTGAAAACTGTCATGACATGATGACTAGTCTGTGTAACTTGATCTGCATTTCTCTGTTGGTAATAGGCTCCTCGTATGTCACAAACTCTTCAGAGAATGATCTGTTACAATCAGTTTAGCTATCATGCTTTGTATACAATACACTGTACAATTCGGTAACAATCTAGTTTTTCATTTTTAAAATGTTTAACCTTTTTACCACTTTTTAAACATATTTTGTTTGTACATCTGCCAAAAATCATGTACACTACGTTATATGACTTTCCTGATTATAGTAATGACAAAAAAATTGTTTAGAGGAAAATCTCGTGAAACTCACAGATTGGGTCCTGCCCAAAAACTGCGATAGGCCTTTTCCCCGAGAAAACTCCTCCATCAATCAAAGTCCTTACTTTTACCAGAAATACTAATTTACAAAGACTATTAACAATTGCTATTTTTACAATTTTTTTAGATTGAACAAAACTTTCATATTTTAATATTTTCTCTGGGTAGTTTTAAATAAATTAGAACAATCTACTACTTTTAATTTAATAACCAAATCCAAGTTTGGAATTTTTGTAAAAATTGTTCAATCCTTAACTTATTATTTCCTACAACCAAATCTATAGGATTTTTGTAAGACACTAAACACCATGTTAATTTCCATAATCTCAATTTCATACAGTTCTTTCCACAATCTTAATCTATACTTTTTTCTCTGAAAACTTTTTCTTCTGCCCCACATATATGTGTTTTAAAATGACCACGTGTAATAACGCACATTTTCTGTTGTTCAGGGCCTAAATATTCATAAACATTTACATGCAGCATTAAACTTAGTTTCCTTATTTAATAACTTCTTTACACTCTGGCATTAATTAATTACCTTACTACTGCATGTATTCCTGTATTCCATATATATGGAATGTATCAATTTCCCGATGGTACAGGAAAATACTTCTGAACCTTGAGATGTTAACCATCCCATGTTACCCTTTTTATATAAACAAACACACTCACCCCTTGTTAGTATGATAGTCCTTGTGTGCACTTAAAAAAAAACAAGAGATGAATAATGTCCTTTAAATTTGTTGTTCGTTGCCTTTTCTTTAGTTTGTTGCTTTTTCTTTCTTTTGTTGCGTTTTCTTTCTTTCGTTGCGTTTTCTTTCTTTCGTTGCTTCTTCTTTCGTTTGTTGCTTTTTCTTGGAAGAATCATTTTCTTGTAGCTTTTTGCCTTGTTCCTTGTATTGTGTGCTGTAGTGTGCTTTAGTGTGCTTTAGTGTTCTTGCCTGTTGATTTTTCTTTGCCTGTTTCTTGGACTTTCCATCTTCAAACATCAAAATCAGACTTTCATCTTCGCTTACCAAATAGTACATACATCTGCCTGTTGCACCTCAATGGTAGCTTTTTCAAATAACGTGAAGTCTCAGTTCCTTGGCAGAAATCTTCACGTACGTAACGTTACGTTTTCACAAAGTCTTGGATTTCCAACCATAGCTTGAAGCATACCGTCCAAATGGCCTTGTCAATCAACTTCATAGGCTGGGTCTTCCTTTTTTTTTTTTTTTCTTCAAAGTTACAAACTTTGGCTAGAGGTGAGAAAACAGACATAGAAAAACTCACCCGCGACTTTTATTGAACTGTTGTCCACATCTGACGCAAACGCCTCCGTCTAGGTTCTTTACTTAGTTTCTTCTTGGAGCTGCTTGTTCCTCCATATTTGATTATCAGATGCCATATCTTATTTAGAAGAATTTCTCGTCTTTAGCTGGCTCAGTTCCTTGGACCTTGCATCCTTGTCTGATGGAACACAAACGCCGCTTTCTAGGTTCTTTGATCGTTTTTTCCCGAGACTTGATCAATCATGAAAATGTGTGAGTCTCCCCCCTTTGTCAAGGAGCAGGGAAAAAAAACTGGACTGGCTGGCAATCGCCAATGTAAAAATGTGGAGAGGGTGTAAAAAACCTTCTCTTCTCAGACACATGTTATGTCAACAGTGTCTTAGGCGTTTTGTTCAAAAGTTCAGTAGCCAGACTGTCTTTAAACAAAGTGTGAGTTTATTTGGTCACACTTGGCAATTACTTGAAAATATATACAAAGTTAAATTCTTCTTACAGCTTGATGTAGTAAAACAAAAATAATAATAGGAACAAAAACTTGTATCAAGAAGGTTCAAGACATGTCTCAGCTCCGTTGGTGCTTTTCTATGTCAGAGAGATGTCCGCTCTAGCAGCTGTTTGTGAGGTAGGCTGTATTTAGGCCTAATGTAAACGAAATGTCTTCTGTAGAGTAAGAATGCGTGTGTTCTTCTTTGTGTATGTGAAAAGGTAATGAAGTCCTTCTGTTTGTGTGTGTGTGTGATGTGTCGTGTGTGTGTAGTAAAGTGTGTGAGTCCTGAAGTGAAGTGTCACTCTGTTTTTATACTATTTCAAATCAACTAGTCAGCAGACTAAAGTCATAGCCATATACGGCTAGAACTAAAAATGAAATGATCATATTCGTGATTATTCTAAATATTCTCTTTGCCAACAGCTGACACGTCTCTTAAACCTCTTTGATTGTCAGTAACACACAACAGTTTCTTATAAAAAACTCAAGGTGAATGACCTTTCCAAATGGCCAAATTCTTGTAATGGATATCTTTTAAACTACAGAAATGCAATTCTGTACCAAACCTTACAAATGCATATTAAACTATAATTGGATACATATATAAATATATACTACTTCACACAAACTCAATCTAACTAACTAATTAAATAACTATATCAAATAACTAACTATATTATGGATAATATGTTTTTACCTTTAAAAAGATCTTTACAATAAAGTTTATGACAAATATACTGAGTATATTCTTATCTGTGAAATCACTGACCTACTGACCTTTTAGTCATTAACTTTGCACATGAAGAACAACTGTTACAGAAATGACATGCACACAACCTAGCTATTTCAAGATTTGTCTTATGCTGAGCTGAATGAGCTTTTTCAAAGTCAAAGCATAAAAGGGAACCCAGACTGCATACTTACAGATCTTGATTATAAAGCCAAATTAATATAATTATTCTACAAGAAGAATGGGCAAAAATGTCACTCTCTAGATGTGCAAAGCTGGTAGAGACATCCTCAAACAGACTTGCTGATGTAATTGCAGCAAAAGGTGGTTCTACAAAGTATGGACTCAGGGTGGCTGAATACAAATGTAGATAAAAGGAATGGATGGCTGCACACCGAGGTAGTGATGAATCTCTTTATTGTAAAATCCGTAACATGAATAACACCACAGGACAGGCAAACAGGTAGACGTGTTTCACACAGCGATGCTGCGCTTATTCATTACCCTGAAATGTTCCACTGACATCCCTTAAATAGGGCTTCCCCCTCATGTAAAACACAGGTGAGGACAACGTCGGTGGAACATCTAAAATCACTCTCAGCTGTGCACCTTTTTAGAACAATGGAATCACATTAAGTCAATCAGATCTTTGGCTACTACATGCTGAGAACAACAACAACATAGACATACACAGACATCATAGCCAGTTAAAGAAGGAAAAGGGAACGTGGGAGGGACCAAAAGAAAACAATCTATGTCTAAATAAACATCCCATCTAACGTCCCTGTCTGGCCCTATAAACACTCTATATGAATTGCAAAAATAAGAAGGACACATAGGATAAAGGCAAACAATTATTGAATAAAAAATGCTAAATGCATAAAATTAAATTATATTGTTGAAAACCACAAACAAAATGTGTCAACATAAAATTGTTATAAAAGGAAAAAGGAAAAAGATTTGTGGACAAAGAGACAAAAATAGAAAAAAATAGAAAAAAAACCACACACGCATAGGGGGTCATTTACTATAGAGCTGCGGCGCTAATTAGCGCCAATTGCCACTAATTAGCGCTAAAACGGTATTCGTTATAGAGCTGGTGAGAAAATACTCCCAAAATCGAATTTACTATACTTCCCTGAAACCAAATAGCGCCCAAACCCTTACTCTGCTAAAACCTGGAGTATGCTGAGCATGCTCAGACCTGAAAATAGCTCTCATTTTAACTCAAGTGTCTTAGTGTCTTCTTTACCCGGCACTATAGTAAATACCAAAATGAGAGCTAATTAGAGAACATTTTTTGGAAGTGAAAATCTGCTCTATTCTAGTCCAAATGAAGTTTCAGCCATTGATTCTAATGGAACAATTCTAACTTTCCCAAAAAAAACCTTTTAATGTTGAGATGAAATGTATCTTTCTCTGAAATAAATTTTCCTTTGCAACAGTGTTGCTCCTACTTAAAATATTTTGTTAAGGCCCCTTTCACACGGGACGGATCCGTGTTGATCCGCCCCGTGTTTATCCGCTGCTCAGCGGGGATTGCTCCGCTTTCCCCAGCTGAGCAGGCAGATGACAGGGCGGGACCCGCACACTGTGCAGGGACCACCCTGTCAGATTTCCACTTTCTCCTATGGGGGATCGGAGGAACACGGACCGTCTGTCCGTGTTCCTCCGATCCGCTCTGCAGACGGATAGAAAAATAGGATTTTCTTCCGTCCGCAGAATCGGACGAGAGCGGAGGCGGACGACATCGGGTGTTAGCGGATGTACATCCGCTGACACCCGCTATCCCATAGGGATGCATGTATGTCCGTATTTCATCCGAAAACGGATGGATGAAATACGGACATACTGTCCGCATGTGTGAAAGGGGACTAAGAATACTAGAATGTGGAATGTTTTGATGTTTTGGTAAAATATATTTTTCTCTGTCACTTACACTTGTTACTCTCCATCTCACAACAATCTTTACCCAAACTTACACAGGTGTCTTTATAATCCACAAACAACACCATTGCTGATGCAAATTTAAAAACAATTTGTTGTGCTTTTTATTATTTCCAAATATTCATCATTTGAGCCCAAAAAATGTGATATGTGTACCAACATCAGAAATCAAAATGTAATTCCCAAAAATTTGAGGGTAATATTCTTCTCTCACCCACAAAAAAACACCAAATATCACAGAATAAATCAAGAAGAATGACTCTTGATTGAGTAATGTAATTCCATCACTTGTATGTCCAAAGAAATGCAGTATTTATGTGATTTATGTGTTTTATGTGTATTTATGTGTAGTTATGTGCAGGAGGTTCTCTGTGGCTTAGAGGTTAGAACTTCTGCTTAGTGTCCTTGAGGGTCTGGGTTCAAATCCCAAACATGTTGCTTCATGTAGAGAATTTGTCTCATCTCCCAGGTCCTATAACTATGTCTAAATGTAGTATTTATGTGTAGGAGGGTTCCACCACCATTGTAAGTCTTTTCCAGATACAGTATTTAGCCCAAAGTATTGGGACACCTGCCTTTACACACACATGAATTTTAATGGCAGCCCAGTCTTAGTCCATAGGGTTAAAATTTGATTTGGCCCACCCTTTGCAGCTAGAACAGCTTCTGGGAAGGCTGTTCACAAAGTTTAGTGTGTCTATGGGAATGTTTGCTCATTCTTCCAGAAGTGCATTTGTGAGACCAGGCACTGATGTTGGATGAGAAGGCCTGGATAGCAGTCTGTACTCTAATTCTAATTTTGCAGGGGGTACACATTTGCAACTTGGCTCTTTCTCAAAGTGGCGATTTCTCAAAGTGGTGAAATGCACTTCTGACTCTGCACTTCAGCGAAGGTACAAAGCAAAAGGACACAAGATAAACACTTTGAAAACCGGCACACAGACATCAGGTGAACTTGTTTACGCCTTTAGCTCTTTTTCCTTGTAACATGCTTTCTCTACCACTGCTTTTGACAACTCTGTCCTCCATCCTAAAACTATCTCTCCTTCACCCCTCTTCTCCCCCCCATAGCATATATATATATATATCACCCTCACTCCTGTCCTGTCCTTATTACTGCACTCACCAACTCCTGCTAATTCTAAATCCACATACACTAAAAATCTTCAAGACCCTGGGGCATGTCACTTCATATAAATCCCACTCCTATATTACCTCCCTCACCCTCTTGCTTCTCCTAACCTCTGGAGATATATCCCCAAACCCTGGGCCTCCATCATTTAACTGTACCCCATCCACCCATCACCCTGCACCCTCTGGCAGTAGCCGCCGCAATCAACACAATTTAGTTCCCATTTCTATTCTTCCCAAAACCAGACTCTCTTTCTCTTGTGCCCTTTGGAACTCGCGCTCTGTCTGCAACAAGCTCACCTCTCTCCATGACCTTTTTATTGCCAACTCATTTAACCTATTCGCCATTACCGAAACCTGGCTCCACGAATCCGACACTGCATCTTCTGCTGCCCTATCCCATGGTGGTCTTCTCTGGACTCACTCCCCCAGATCCAGCGGACGTAAGGGAGGAGGTGTCGGAATCCTTCTAGCCCCACATAGCACCTTTCAGGATAGGATGTGGCTGTTAATGGTTAAGGGTCTGGTAATGCACTGTGGGGGATCCCAGGCTGTTTTTATCAGTGAACTTTTATGTGTATTGTCGGGACCGACAATTCATTAATAGCCGACACTAGCGCTAGTACTTTTAAATTACTTACAGACAGTTCTAAACATGGGAAACATGCGCCATTTTACAGGCATACTATAGACACCCCCGTATGAAATTTAAAGGAATTTTACATTTTTATTGTTTCACTCTAAGCATTATTAAAATCACTGCTCCCGAAAAAACGTCCATTTTTAAAACTTTTTTTTGCATTGATACATGTCCCCTGGGGCAGGACCTAAATTTGATTTGAGAACTGGATAGAAACAGAGCTACCATGAAACATGATGTCCACATAGAAGCATGCGTAAGGGTAGGAATATGGACCAATATATGCACAAATGTGTGAAAATGTATGGGGAGTGCATAAAGCTGCATGGAAAATGCCTGAAAAATTGCATAATAAAAATAGGGGGTTTCATATATGGAGAGGTTGTGACCCTGAAATCTGTCTGAGTCAATCTGACATCCAGATAACAAATGCTGTTATGATCATCCTGGCCTGTAAACGATAAATTCCTATTGTTTAATTGAAAAAAATCAAGAAACCGTGCAAGACTAGTGACTCCATCTATCATGACTAGTAGAAGATCGTCTATATATCTCAGGTACAGCCTAATCTGTGGTCGGAAGGGGTTCTCAGTTCTAAAGATGCGGGACCACATCTTTGCAAAGAAGAATGGGCAAAAATGTCACTCTCTAGATGTGCAAAGCTGGTAGAGACATCCCCAAAAAGACTAGTGGTTGTAATTGCAGTGAAGGAGGGTTCTACAAAGTATTGACTCAGGGGGGCTGAATACAAATGCAGGCCATACTTTTCACATATTTATTTGTAAAAAAGGTTAAAAACCATTTATAATTTTCCTTCTACTTTACAATTATGTGCCACTGTGTGTTGGTCTATCACATAAAATCCCAATAAAATAAATTTCTGTTTTTGGTTGTAACATGACAAAATGTAAAAAAATTACAAAGGGTATGAATACTTTTTCAAGGCACTGTAACATGCATGAAATGGTCACAGCACAGTGAGTTATTTGGTCCTGAACATGATAAATAAATACATTAAATACATGCAAAAGTGTATAAAAGCACAGGGGGTTTACTGATAAAAGTTGGGAGGAGCACAATGTTCACTTAGCTCATGGAAGCTCTGTATACTTCAAATATCCGATCACATGCAAGAGATAAAAACAGCGCAGGAATATCAATGCAAGTGACTGGATTATTGAAGTCAGCAGA